>NW_015090839.1:6127142-6353239 GCF_001431845.1 Calidris pugnax | reverse complement strand
GGGAGGGACACCCACTTACGTCTCCTCCGGCATATTTTTTTTTTCTCTTTCCCTCCTCCTTTTCGTAGCCGGTGACGCGCCGCTGCCTATTAATCATTCACCAGCCGGGGAGCGGCAATTACTGCCGCTCGGAGCGGGCGGCGCCGGCAGCCGCCTCCGTCCCCAATGCCAGCGCCCCGGAGCCGCCGGGCGAGCGGCACCGCCGGGATGGCGAGCCCGGCCAGCGGCAGGCGACGGCTGCTCTGAGCCGGGGGCGGGGAGGTCCGGACAGAGGATGCTCCCCAATGGCACCTGCACCAGGCTTCCGGGCGGTGCAGGCAGCCACAGCGGCGGCGGCGACAGCGGCGGCAGTGACAGCGGTGGCGGCGGAGCAGGCAGCGCCTCGGAGGAGGCGGCGGCGGCGGGGGGCATGGACTCGGGCGGCAGGAACTCCTCTGGCGCCCCGAACAGCACCCTGAGTGAGTCTCAGGGCAGCGCCATCCTCATCTCCTTCATCTACTCCGTGGTATGCCTGGTGGGGCTGTGCGGCAACTCCATGGTCATCTACGTGATCCTACGCTATGCCAAGATGAAGACGGCCACCAACATCTACATCCTCAACTTGGCCATCGCGGACGAGCTGCTGATGCTCAGCGTCCCCTTTCTGGTCACCTCCACACTGCTGCACCACTGGCCCTTTGGCTCGCTCCTCTGCCGCCTGGTGCTCAGCGTGGATGCCATCAACATGTTCACCAGCATCTACTGCCTGACCGTGCTCAGTGTGGACCGCTACATCGCTGTGGTGCACCCCATCAAGGCAGCTAGGTACCGCCGGCCCACTGTGGCTAAGATGGTCAATCTGGGTGTCTGGGTGCTTTCCATCCTCATCATCCTGCCCATCATCATCTTCTCCAATACAGCAGCCAACAGTGATGGAACGGTGGCTTGCAACATGCTCATGCCGGAGCCCACCCAGAGGTGGCTGGTGGTCTTTGTGGTCTACACCTTCCTGATGGGCTTCTTGCTGCCTGTGGTGGCCATCTGCCTCTGCTACATCCTCATCATTGCCAAGATGCGCATGGTGGCTTTGAAGGCTGGCTGGCAGCAACGCAAACGCTCAGAGCGCAAGATCACCCTCATGGTCATGATGGTGGTGATGGTCTTTGTCATCTGCTGGATGCCCTTCTACATCGTGCAGCTGGTCAATGTCTTCGTAGAGCAGGACGATGCCACCATCAGCCAGCTCTCCGTCATCCTGGGCTATGCCAACAGCTGTGCCAACCCCATCCTCTATGGTTTTCTCTCAGACAACTTCAAGCGGTCCTTCCAGCGGCTGCTCTGCCTCAGTTGGATGGACAATGCTGCAGAGGAGCCCATTGACTACTATGCCACTGCTCTCAAAAGCAGGGCATACAGTGTGGAGGACTTTCCCCCGGACAACTTGGAGTCAGGGAGCATGTACAGAAACGGCACTTGCACCTCCAGGATTACCACCCTCTGAGGAAGCATTCCTGACCCCAGCTCCCCTACTGCCCCCCTGCAGGAGGGTGAGCGAGGCCAGGGTTGTGGCATGGGGAGGCTGGGAGGGAGGGGGTTTCGGTCCTGCCCACCAACAGTGGTGTTTGGCATAAGAAGGAGTGAAGAAAACTCCACGTCCTCGGTCTGCTGCCCCTTCCTCCCTTGCCCCCTGTCTGCCTCCCTTGAGAGCGGGTGCGTTCGCTGAGGCTTTGGCACCCCCTTAGTAAATTGCCACACTCGTGGGTTGACTTAGGGTCTGGCAGCCACGCTCTGCCACCCCTCTGTATCTGACGAGTGGCTGTACAGGTCCCACAGTGGCTCTCCCCTCATCTTTTGTACAGGTTGCCCTCCCCCTCGGTTGGCGGGACCCCCCCCCGGCCACTGAGTCAATCCTGCCTCAGCCGAGCCCCAGCGTTCAGGCTCCGACTCCCTCCCGATGGAAAGGGACCCTGCTCAGCATCTGTGGGTACGCACCTCCCCTTCAGAGAGCAGAAATGCTGGAAAAAGTCCCCCCACACCTTGCCCTCCCCCAGGAAGGAGCAAGTAGCCTCTTTCTGTCCCCCCCCCATAGGAATAAAAAAGAAAGAGGGGAGCAAAAAAAGCCCTGAGAAAAGCAGCAGCATAGTCATGGACCCGTCTTTCACCTTGCAGACAGCTCCCACTTCACTGGGGCTCTGGCTCTCTGTGCTACGCTCGGGGGAAGCAGGGCAGAAAAGGTCTTTAAAAAAAAATATCTGATTATTATTATTATTATTGCTGTGCTTCGGAGCTGCACAGCAGGTTGCTGGTAACGGGGGATAAACAGTCCCGTGACTCAGAGGGAGCAGAGCACTGAGCCGGGAGTCAGGGGGAGCACTGAGCTGGGAAATGTCTGAATGTGTCCATCCATACAATAAAGTGTGCTAATAATAAAGTTTAAAGGGAGCACTAGACTGTGAAGCCATTGTCTTGCGCCTGCTCCATCAGCCGTGAAACAGCGACGAAGGGAGCTGAGACAGTTTGGAATGACCCGGGTGGCCACAAAGTCACTTTAGCCTACATGGAAAAAAGAGGGGTTCGTTTCAAAATCTCCATCAGGCTCTGAAATAAATACTTGACAAAAAAAGTAGCTGTTTGATACTAGCTATTACCCTAGCTACAGTTTCTTATGTTGCACTAAAAAAGATTAAATGGATTTCATATGTTGCTAATGTAATATACTGGCCCAGAGCTTCTTAATGTTTCATTTCTGAGAATTGTTGTTTTTAGTGTGTGCCAGACGTCTTTTTGTTTGATTTTTTTATTTGATTCTTGTCACTGTGTTGTGGACGTGTTTCTCTGAAGCAATTTATACCGTGTACTTATGTCTATGGTGGCTACTTGCAAGGTTGCATTTAAAATGGGTGATGCTCAAGAAGGCTCCCTTTCAGATAAAAGGGTTGTCACTTTTTCTATCTCTTTCATCGACATTGTGTCCCCCACAATAATTCTCTTGCTTGAATTTTCTCTCTTATGACAGAACAATTTTCATATAGACAAACGAAGCTTTCTTGTTTGATAAATGACAGCTGATTAAACAGAACCTTCTATTCCCACTCCCTCTTACCCCAGACGTAAGAATTGGTACGGACTGTGTGGAAATAAGCAGCTCTGTTTTTTGCTTTCTGCCACCTACGTTAACGGTGTCACACGGTGGCAGGTCTCCCAGTAGCTGTGATAAATCACTTCTCTAGCACAATACCGTGGTTGTATTAATTATAACTACTGGCAATCTGAAGCAAGAGATTGGGGAAAATCTCTAGTAGCAGCATACCCGTAGCATTGTACTGGTAGCAATGGTGCTTAAGTACAGTGTTAAGTGTAAGGTTGACAATTAAGGCATCTAGCATTTGCAGTCGTGGACTTACCACAGGTTTTTGTTAACTTACACCCTTTAACTTTTCTCTGCAGCAAAAAGCAGGATACTACTTTGTACATTTCTTCACCAAAAATTAGGTACTGCTAAATGAATGTATGATTTTAGTATTTCAAAATTGTCTGATTCAAAGCCCATGGAAATGAGAGAAAAAAACTTAATTCACTTCAATGGACTGTGAGTCAGCTCTTTTTAGTTTAAAAATTGCTAATGTGGAACTGTTACATCCTTATTAAAATACTTTGTGAAAAGCTTTAACAATTGTACAGTTTCGTTTCTTTTACTTCCCAGTGGACCTCATTTAAAGGAAACATGCAAATATTAATTTTGGTAATGTTTTACATGCACATATGGGGGGAAGAGAGGATGAAATATCTTTATCAGCTTACTTAACTTTTCACAGAAACCAAACAGCTGTCAAAACAGTAAAATGCTCCACGATACCACACGATGCTATTTGTAGAGCTTCACGTAAAACCCTCACTCTCAATCTCTTCAAAATGGTAAAAATCTCATAATCTCATATGGTCTTTTTCACCCAGGCATATTGTTACGTATTGTCTGATTAATTAGAGAGTCAGTCTACTTTCTACTGTTGGATTTGTTTAACATCAGACACGATGAAGCAAAAGTTAAGAAACAGTGATTCATACCCAATACTCAGCTTTGATAAAAAGTTGACCCTGGTTTTGTTTCTTTTTCCTATTTCTTTTTTTTTTTTCCACTTTGCCTGTAAACAAAGCTGTGATGGACACCTGCACACCTACTCGCATATGCACTTTAATTTCAGCTCTCCCAGGCTGAAAGGGGCAGAGGGGTGATGTGGGTACTGGGCAGAGTGTCTGGGAGCTGCGGCAGAGGCTGTGGGTGCCTCAGTAGATGGCAGGCTTTCCTGCAGATGGAGGCACGGATTCTCCCCCAGCCAGCAGTGCCCGTATGATTACTGGCTGAAACACCCTGTGCAGTTGCAGCTGGAAACAAAAATCTGTTTACCCTAAAATAACAGTTCTTCCTGCTATTTTTCACCCTGAGTTTAGTTTGACTTTGGCAGTGGGAGAGGTGATCAACAGCTGTAAATCACACTTAATTTGCTTTGGAAGAAAAAGTTAGTTCATTCTGTTATTATTCTAAATAGTACAACATAACTACCGGGGGGGGGAAGTTGTCCTTATGAAATAATGTGTACCAGAAAACAAACAGAAATCCCTTTAGTGCTTTCCAAATTGCAAATAAGGGTCGTCAGATTTCATATGAAAACAATTTGAACTCATGCTTAATTAACTGAAAAAAAAAGAGTAGTGACGTATTTCTTGGTGACATTTTGTCTCTTGATACAGTTGTAACATAATTAATATACAAATGGCTGAACTGTAATTTATATCCTGTAGTATATTGCTGCATTTTTCCCATGAGTTTAATGTTTTTAAAACACTGCACACCTTTTGTCATGGAAATTGTCCCTGTGCCACTGAAATCCATGCGACTTTGTTGTTCTTTGTTTAGCCTTAAACCTCTATGCAACAGTGTGACAGCTCTGAACAGCACCTGTCCATGGACTGGGCTGTTTCCTGGGGGACACACAGAGAGAGTGGTCTTCACCCGGCATATACATCAGGTACTTCTGCAGCATTTTCCCAATTAAAAAGAAGAATTTCTCTCCTTCCTCACTAGGCTTCCCAGAGAGCAGCAAAGACCCATCTCATAACCCTGGGGCTGGCTGCTGTGTGCAGTTACTGGGCTTGAACCAGGCTGCTCACAGAGGCACTTCGTATCTGGACCATGGAGGAAACAGGTGATGGCCACATCTGATGGCTTCTGCCTCTTGAGATGGTCCCTATAGCGGGGAATATCACGCAGCGTACGGTTTCTTTGCATTTGACACCTAAAGAACCCATCTGATTTCTTCACAGAGAAGGAGAATCGGATTGCTGAAATTAATGTAAGCATTTGTGAAATGCCAAGTTTCCAGTGAATCAGAATAAAATAAAAGGTTTTCTGGTTGTTACTGAAAAATTAAAAGTCTGCATTTTAAATGTATGCGGCACACTCTGCCAACACTGTGACCATATACTATATTTTAACCAGTTTCCAAAAATCACCTTTCTAATTTTAAATATTAAACTAAATCTTACTGAAATAAAATGACCTATTGATGAATAAGTTATGTAATATTTGACTTTTCTCTGCCGTATTTCCAGAACAGCAGTGTAAATTACTGTCTTAAAATCCTGCCAAAAAATCTAAGGAAAATAATTTAAAATAAAAAAAGCAGAAGAAACTGGCCAAGAAAGAAACATCAATCCAATGTTCTAGTCTCTGTGATTTTTCAGCCCCTGGAAACCTTACCTGACTCCAGGGCTCTACAGGCAAGAATGTGAATTATGAATCTCTAGAGGAGAATAAAATATTTTTACTGCGTTGTGTATTTAGCACTTCCATCCTCTTCAACAGAGCCCTGTTGGACGATACCTGCAGCTAAGCCACAGGAAGAAAGGGTAATTTACTAATTAGATTTCTCTTTAAGAATAATGCTTTTAGATGTTATATTTTGTAGAGAGAAATAGCCAAGAAGAACAGGTGAACTAGAAAGTATTTCAAAGTATGTCACTAGACGGCTACAAACCAAGCACAGTTTTGACAAGAAAGATGCTTTTCAATAAAAGTTAACTGTGCCCACCCACTTCTAACCTTGTTTCCCCAAAAGCCTAAAATCTGGGTTTGGCAGAGTAGCAAGTGGCCATGAAGCAGAGACAACAAGGTGGTGTATCCTACCTGAGATATATAGGTTTTCATTTCCAGTCTGGATGGAATACATTTGTCATTATATGCTTCTCAAGTCTATGACGGGTACAGTCACCTTGAAAGCAATATAAATGTAGAGACAACCTGTTCTACTCTCCCTTTTCCCCCAAAAAAGTCTTTTTTATACAGGTTCTTATGCTGTGTGATATGTCTTCAGGTTGCTCTGTGGGTTCTTGAGCTTCCTAACTAGGAAGGCTCAGATAAGTGCCCAAATGCATAGCATACAGGAGTTGGACAGATAAGAATCACCAGATTTATGACTTGGGACCTGCCGATCACTGTGACGATCACAGTAATTGGGTTGTACTGGCTCTGCTTGCACTGTTGGTGACAGTGCTCTTTCCAGTGCACGTGTGGGCCCTAGCAATCATAAAACTCTGTGAGGCAGCGCAGAGGGAAGCTGCCAGCTTCTGCGAGGGTGCTCTAACGCCCTGCACTTCATCATGCTGAACAACATTGAGCAATGGCGGTGCCTGTGCCCACACATTGGTAAAAGCAACGGGCCACAAGTTCAACTGATTCACGCAGGACTCACAGGTACTCAAATCTGCATCGGCGAGCTCAAAGGATGGCTGGTGAACTGGAGGAGTTCAAAATGTGGCAAAGCTGCACGAAGCAAGCATCCATGAGTGTAAACACACACACACCCCACATCTGCATCCATATGCTTCCTTCTCATAAAATACAAAAACATCCTATTTGTCCATCATCCAACATGTAAAGGGATGAATTAGAATGGATATTAGTTATAAAGGAATTCATGATTAGTAAAATTCAGATTCCAGTTAGGCAGCATGATTTTACTAATTAGGCAATAGTAAGTCTATGGTTCGCTTTTGTGCTGCTCTGATCTGTGGAGGAAATTGGGGCATTAATTCTGATAGAGAGGTGAGTCCATGGCTGGAGAGATTGGAGCTGGGAGGAGAAGGAGGTCTTGAGGAAAAAAGCATGACTAGTGTTTGATTTGGAGCAGGAGTGGCCATATTTGGAGATATCCCTTTGATGTTCAGACAGTCCAGAGTTTGCCAGCTATCCCTGACAGCTGCAATTGCCCAGCACTTTGCCACCTATGCCTACTACATGGACCAAACACACCTTTCCTCAGCTAGGATAAGATGAATATCTCCATCTGAGATCTAAACCAGAAAACAAATTGAGGCTATGATTATGGTCTTTTCATTATTTAATTGGCACAAACAAGTTCTAATACATTGTAAATGTATACAAAAAATGCATTGTCTATCAGAGCACCAGCTAAAGGCTGGGGATCTTGTTGCTTTCTGTTAAAAACAGACATAGATGGAACTTTCCCCCTTATCCAGTCAATAAGAGACAAGGAATGGATAAAAGAAAAATTTGAAAAGTACTGCATTATTGAGCAGAAAATCAATACTAGTATCCGTGAGTTTATTTTCCTAACATTGCAGCAGAATTATTTTGTATATCATTTAGTCACACAAAGAGAAGACACTTTTAGAAGCTAAACTGACTGTACAAAATTGTAAAAAAAAGACATTTTTGAAGAGTTTCATATGTCTTCATGAAAACTAGAACAACTTTGAAATTAAAACATACTTATTATCTTATGCCTTATATTCTCTATACCATTTTGTATTCTTTCTACAAACTTGAGTGTCTTCATAAGAAAAGTTGATTATTTACCCACTGAAGACTCTTAGTCAGTAACTGATTTCAGCGATGTTTTGAACAGCTACATCAGCTAAAGATCTAGTCTATGGTTCATGCCTTAGAGTCATACAAATTACACAAATCAATTGCAAGACCAAATAAATGAATGAAAGAAAATTCAGTGAAAACAAAGATAAGAAACACAGAGAATGGTTTGGGTTTTTTTTGATGGCACAGTATATACTTTGTTTTAATTTTCATGCCAGTAGCTGTTAACTGATCGCATAATGAGTCCAGAAGAAATTGAGTCTCATCTGCTACTTGTACTAATCCAAGATTGTACAAAATCCTCATCAATTAACTAGGAAGAAAAGTTATGGGAATTGCTTTCTCATATGTTTGTCTGTGAAATTGTTACAGGTGTGGGGGACAGGTGGGGTTTTGATTATCACTGTTGTTGTTCCTGTTGTTTATGGTGGAAAAGAAGGTGGAAAGATTGCAGGGCTTTGTGGGTTGTCACACAAGAACAGGCAAAACATTCAAGACAGATTCACATCAGGGCAAAAGACTGAGTACATTTGAGGAAAATGGAGATGAAAGATGGCAAAACTGGTGGATATATGACACTGAACAGCCTTAGAAAGAAGGAATCTGAAATGGAGAAAAATCAAGGGTGGGATGGCCAGGAGAGGTTATTTTGTTAAGAAAAGAGAAAAAAGAATGGAGTCCAGGCACTATAAAGCAGGACCTGGCTTCACTATGCTAATGTTCAATTTCAAAGCAGGCAGCTGCATATAAATTAAGAAGGAAGCTAAAAAGAAATTGAAAGGAACAGCTGAAAGGTAAAGGCTTGCAAGTGGCACTGAGACTACTTAATGATATTAGGGGATCAGATTAAACACATATTACCTATCAAAAGAAGACATTAGAAGACCACATTCCCCTCAAGAAATCTAAAACTGGTATACTACAGAAAAGGACATAATTTAAAGTTGAAATCAAGTACAAATAAAGAAAATAGAAGAAAAGCTGAACTTTAGCAAATAAATAGTACAATTTTAAAGCAGGGCAAAAAATAATATTTGAGGAACATCTGCATAAATACCAATGCAAAATCCAGTAGAGCAGGAAACCAAACAGTGTACTTACTGCTGCTGAATAATGATTGTACTTAAGAGTGTTTCTGGAAGAAAGAGCCACGGGGAAAAATCCATGAAATCTCATTGCCTCTGTTCATTATGGACTTTTCTTTTTTAATTTGGAAGAGGGGCAAGGATAGGTCTGTGGAAATTCATCAGAATGAAAAGTTTGTAGGAGTAAGTCAGTCTGTGGATGGTACAAAACTATTAGCAAAGGCTTGTGCTCCCCTAAGAATTCAGAAGGAATTCCTTGATGAAGGGATAATTCTTTCAAAACATCAGCACAGTTCTCTGCAGCCATCAAAAGAAATGGTTATATCAGTAACTTCTAAAAACCAGAAAATACTGTTAAGCCATTATAGAAGACTATACTGTACCTGAATCTCCAACAGTTTCTAAATTTGGATTTCACAAGGAATCTAATGGTATAAGAAAAGGTGCAAAAAAGAATAATAAAACAATCAGATCTCTAGAATTGTTCCTAAAAAAGAACTGAATAGACTCCACAGCCTGGGATAGAGAGGAGTGAAGGAGTGTAAGGAGTGTATGGTGTGGAAAATCAAAGTGATGAACTGGTCTCCTTTTTTATGTCACATGTAAATAAATTGTGGAACTAATTGATACAGGATGGTTGGATGCCAAAAGCAATAAATCAAATCCAAACTCAACAGACAAGTTGGTGGAAGTCTACCAAGTGTGACGTGAAGTCAGTCTCAAACTCAAAGTCTCACAACCTTAGAGTACCCAGTAGAAGTGTCACTTAGAGATGTCAGGTTTCCTATTCTATTTCCTAAAGCATTTGCTATTGTGAGAGAGAGATTATTGACTTAGGTGACTTATGCTCCCATGTTATTTATGTTCCAGAGAACAGCGTAACGCATTCTTATCAGTCCAAAACACAAGACCTGCTGGTTACATTCAAAAAACAAACCCATACTTTTCTGACACCCCATGTGCTGTTCCTGGATTAACGAGTGACAATGTTTATTTGTTCACAAACCACCAAATTTTGAGTATCAAACACCTGAAAAAATATGCAGCCAGAGTTTAGGTACCTCACCTACAGCCAAGCAGTCCTTCAAGTCTGCACTACAGCAAAGGGAGAAGACTTGCTTGCAAACAGATGACTCCCTGTTAACATTCACTTTCCATAACTCTACAAGTCCAGAGGGGAAAGGCAAGGCTGCATACTGGGGGAAGAAAGAAAGGCATGAAGTTTAACCTCTTTTGAAACCCTGGCAGAGTGGTTACTGCTGCTGCCTTGCTGTGTTTGCTTTTCAAGTCAGTTATATATCATTAGTGAAATGTATGAATCACCACTCTACAGCCTTGATAAATGTCCACATCCTGAAGAAATAGAAAATATTATTTCTAGAAGGAATTAAGTTGCATGTACCAGTGATTAAGCTCCATGCAATAAATGAGGAAAGATAATGAGGTCTGAAAACATGAAAAAAAATGATTAAGTGATAGGAAATTTTGCTTCCTAGGGGAAGCACAGAATCCATTCATTTTTTAAATCTTCTTTAACTCTATACTACATTTAAAAAAGGAGAAAAAAATCTTTGAAGTATTTGAATTTTGCCCATGTCCACTTTTAGATTTCATTTTAATCCCATTACACACTTAATCAAGCCCTCAGCAGTATAAATCATTATTACAAATTTGGGGGAAATTAAAATTTTACTTCTGATTATTTGATGAATACAAACCATTAAAAATTCATCACATGCTCATGAATAAAACGAACAGCTGATAAATGATACGCCTACCAGTCAAACTATCTTTGGAGGAATTAAGGAAATCTAAAAATTAGCAATTAATAATTGGCAGCAGGGGACAGTGCTTAGACCACTGTGAAAGGTGAGAGGTTTGGACATTCATACTCACTGCAGAAATCACCATTCTTGTGTCCACTATTTCACTAGTGTTATTATTATACCCAGTCCTCTAACCAAGAGCTGGGGTCTACAACACTAGCTATTACCCCAGGGAATTTACAATTTAAAAAAAAGCAAAGCATTTAATATGAATCACTGCATTTGAAAGTATTAAACTATTTAAAATCTCCCATGCAAACATATCCATTGTAAAACTCACAGATAAAAGGTTTATATGTGATTTATATGGTTTTAATATGGATCGAAATAATATTTTTCCTTTACTGGAAAATCAGGTGCAATATAATATGCTTATACAATATGTTTAGTCAAAGGACATGTATGTAACATGAGGGAAAAAGTCAAGATTTGTCTCCATTTCTGCTATGTTTTGGAAAGATATTTACATTTGATTGTGTGTTTTACATATGATATAAGAATTAAACGCATCCAATTTCATAATCAGACACTTTTATTATATCAGCCCTTATTATGATTATCTGTACTCACACTGACCTTACTTATTCTCCTAACTAGAGGAAGAGAAATTAATGAATTTCAAACCTGCTCAGGTTTGAAAATACCAATCCTATTGGTTTTGCATTCTACTGACTTCAAAAAGAAGGTAGAAACCCAAATAGACATAACAAGAATCTCTAACATGGAAAAACAATAGAAGCTATGGTAAAATTATGGTCATTTACCTGTGCCTTGAAGGGACACAAGGCACTGTGAGCTTGCTTTCAGAAAAGTGACTTGCACAGCTGGAGACTTGGGTTAGCTGATTTTTCTGATTTTATTTTAGATGTGTGTTTTACAGGCATTTAAATATGAGTAGCCTTCCTAGGCTTTCTTTACAGTTGATGTAGAGCAATGGCACTTGTAGGATGCAATTCATTAACCCTGTTTTCAGTATCTTGTCTAAAATGAGAAAAATTGTAAGTACATACTTCTCTCCATGGGCTGTAAGGGAATCCAGGTGAGCAGACAAGTCTGGATGAGCTGTTAGAGATGTCTACACCTGGTGAAATGGATCCCCTCCTTAGATGCAAAACAGTCTGGTTTCAGCTGAGTCAAATTATAGACCAGGGAAAACATAACAGTATCCTTGTGCAGTCCTTTAGAGAAGTGTCTAATGCTTAATTCTGAATCTTGAGTGTAAGAAGAACTTTGAAAATCAAAACTTGATTTCACAGGTAGCCAAGGCAAAGGAGCGAAATGAGAATAATAAAATGAGACGGGTTCATGGCTTGCAAGAGCATGACCTTGCACATTTTAACTGAATAGTCTGAGTCAAATCCTGAGCGACGCCGAAAGAAGCAGTCAGTTACAGGCGCTTAACTCGGCATTTGGCTGTGGGCTTGGTAAGAGCCCTGAAACAGGGAATGAGAGTATTTCTAGAGCTTAGAAAAACATACCTGGACAGTTGTACAGTCCCACTAAGAGTTCAGCCACCTGATATGTGGGAAAGGGGAAAACATAGTAACTTAGGGAGGCTTTCATTCATTTTAGTTGCTATTTGCTTATACAGTTCCTAGGAGAAGAACGGAGCTCCACATACTGCCACCTAAAACAAATTACTTACAGTGACAGTAACGGGTGGTATTAAGACAAAAGGCATTAGTGGCTAAGTCATTTTCCAAATCTATGCGCATCTGAATGTAGAATTAAGCCTCCTACTGAAGCTAAAAAATGTCTGCCTTCTGAAATACAAATATCAGATAAACAGACTAGAAAAGAATGCAGGTTATGAGACAGCTTTTTGACAAGTAGCATTCTGACCTAGCTGGATTTCTTTCCTGTCATGATATGGTGGAATTTATGACTATAGGCAGCCTGATGGCTCACAAATGTCTGGGATCCCCTTAACAAAAGCAAAAGACTGTTTCCCAGATAGCAAGAGCCTATCATCATTAAGCGGAGAGAGGGGGAAAAAGAAAAAACCCACACTATGTCATACTTCATCCTTAGCAGATGTTTGCACCAGATTAATCTTCAAGTCTTTGCTTGCAAGAAAAATAGGTAATAATACACATTATTGTTTGAAATGGATTTCTCCAAACTCAACAGGAAAGTGACAAAATGAAAGCAGTAGTCAGGTCAGCTCCAAAGAGAGGAAAGCAAACAAACAAAAAGCATCTTTAAAAAGAACATCTCAGAGCTTAAAGTTCTTTCAAGGGATGAAAATATTTCCCTACCCTCCCCGCACCCCAAAAGGCATGGAGGAGATCCGGTTACTTGTGTCTTACTGCACTCAGAAAACCTTGAATCAATATTTAGCATTACCACTTTAATTGAAAACCAACACCATAATAATAAGGATTGAGCATCAGCACTAGGAACTGCAAAGAAAGCAACTTCTGCGACCAGAAAGCAAGCTGCTCTACAGGAGTTCCCAAGGGAAATCACACAGGAAGTGTTTACCTCATTTAGAAAGGGGCACAAAGGGCAAATCCGTCTTTCCTTACACTCAAGGGACTCCATAGAAAACAATACACCTGACTAAAAAGAACGGGATTTGCATGATGTATTTGGACCAACGTAAACTCATTTCCAAAGTGCGAAGTTTATCAGCACCTTGTCTGATTTGATTCTAAGGGAGCCACATACAGCACGCAGAAACCAAGTTTTGTACCGACGCACCTGAGGAGAAACACTGCAACTGAAACTGTTCTCCTACAGTAAAAATTAATATTGTATGAAGTAATCGGGACACAAACAAACAGAGCAGCTACTTAAGTTTTAAATCATCCTTTATTCTTTTCATCAGCTGAAGTATAAAACTGACTCCCCATTAACCTCCCACTTCCTCAGCAATTTAATGACCTTCTAAGTATAGAAATGCTCTTCATTTATAAGAATGTCAGTCTGAAAAAGTATGGGTCACAGTTTCCTTCAAAATCATGGCAGTTCACCTCTCCAAACGCTCCAGCAATTAGACAGCAAACGAGACCCTCCAAGTACCACTCAGATAAGGAGTGACTTCTAAATTAAAAGATGTGAGCGCCCAAACTGGTCTCCTTTACACTTGTGCCAAGTAGGGCACCCAAAGAACGGTTTCTGAGAGGATAAAAGCCCACGACTGTTGCAGCTGCTGACAAGCAATCGTTCTGTCGGGCGGGCTGCTAGAGTGATGTTTTACTTATGTCAGCATTTTTTAGACCGACAAAAACGCTTCACTGTCCAAAGGCGTCGAATTCCTGGAAAAAAAGAAAAGGGGGCGAAGGGTGTCGTTTGCAGAAATGCCCCACCGCACGCCCCCACGTCTGACAATCCTGCAAGTCCTGCTCGTCCCACGGCGACTCTTCCTCGGCTCCCCACGGCAGCCGCGCTGGGGGCGAGAGAGCCGTGGGGGCAGCCGACCCCTGCCTTGGGGTGGCAGCTGGGGAGGGGAGGGCTAGTCGCCGCGGGGCTAGTCGTCCTCTCCGCTGGGTTCCCCGCAGCCCGCCTCCGCTTTGCTGCCGGCCTCCGGCGGCTCCTTATCCCCGCCGCCCTCGGATTTCTTGTTGAAGCAGAGCTTGAAGACCCCCAGGACGGTCATCACCAGGATGACTAGCACCACCACCGCCACCGTCACCAGGATGAAAACGTAGTTGGAAGAAGAGGAGGGGGAGGAAGAAGTGGGCGGTGGAACGGCCGGCTTCTCCCCGCCGGCGGGCGGCCCCGCGGAGCCTCCGGGTGGCGGGGACCCGCCACCCGGAGGCTCCGCGGGACCGCCCGCCGCGGTGGTGGTCGCCCCCGCAGCCGCACAGGGCTCCTCGTCCCCTCCGCTGCCGGCGCTCCGGTAACCGCAGGGGCAGAGGGGGTCCTGGGCCCCCTTCCAGGCGAAGCCGCCCCGTTGGGGCTGGCAGGTGAAGCGCACCACCCCCCCGCCGGGGCAGCCCACGCTGAGCACGGTGCCCGGCGGGCTGAAGCCGGGGCCGGCGCTGCTCTCCTCGAAGGGGAGGCGGTAATCCAGGCGGAGGGCGGCTGCGGGGCGGAGGTCGGGACAGGCCCCCCGGTACTGGTACTTGCAGGCGTAGCCCTGGCTCGGCCGCTGGCACGGCCGCTCCTTCCAGCCCCAACCGGCACCGGAGGAGGCCGCCGGCAGGTGCAGCCCGGCGCAGCGGGGCGTGAGGCAGGAGCGAACGGGCTCCTTCGCCCACCGGCCCAGCGCCGCCGGCACCTCCCGCGGGGCCGCCCCGCCGCCGCCCTCCCAGGAGAAGCCTCGGAGCGGCAGCTCCCCGTCGGTGCAGGCGGAGGCGTTCCTCTTCAGCCCGACCCAGAAGAGCGAGGCCGCCGACCTGTCCGCCGCCTCGGCCAGCAGCCCCAGCAGCAGCCCCAGCTCCTCCTCGCCGCTGACCCAGGCCAGGTCGCCCCGCCGGCGGCCGCAGGCGCTGCGGGCTTCGGGGTAGGAGCTGTTGGCCAGGTGGGCGCTGAAGCAGGGGCCGGCGGCCTGGCAGCGCAGGGCGGCGGGCGGCGGGGGCTGGCCCAGGGCGCAGGCGGCGGCCAGCAGCAGGTACCAAGGCCCGGCCCGCCTCATCCCGGCGGCGCGGCGGGCCGAGGAGCAAGGGCTGCCCCGACGGCTGTGGCGGAGCTGGGCCCCGGCCGCCCGCCCCGTCCCGTCCCAGCGCCTGCCCCGCGTCCACGGCCCTCCCCCGGGCCCGCCGGAGGAAACGTGTCGGGAGCCGGGGATGACCTCGACATCCTCCGCTCGGTGGCGGGCGGGTGGCCGCGGCTCCCGGCGCAGGCAGGAAGCGTTCGCCCTGCCCGGCGGGCGGCGGGCCAGCCTCGGGCGAGGAGGAGGGGGGAAAATGCCGGTGCCCGCTCCGCCGGCGGGGGTGGCCAGGCCCAGAGCTGCAGCGGCGGGGCCACAACCCTATCTCAGGCCTGTGTGCGGGAGATGCCCGGGCCCATCCTGCCAGGCTGTTGCACAGCGCTTCCAGGAGAAAAGTGGTCCAGCTTCAAGGAGCTCATCCTCAGAAGATGGAGGTTTCTGGGTTAGGTGAAGCCAGGCAGCCAGCCCCCAGGCTCCTACAGAATCTGATTGAGCTCTCTGTTTGCAAGCAAGTTGACCTAAACACATGGCGTGCCAGGTGTCTGCACTGACTTCCAGTAGGTTGTTCTTAACTGGGTTTAGCTGATCCGCTGGAACTGGTCCTCTGTAGGCAGCTATATGAGCCAACACAGGCAGGATGCAGGAACACCCACAAAACCACAGATGGAATGCAAAGAGTACCTTCAGCCTCGCTGCCTCGCCAACAGGGGAAATCTCCAGAGCAGCCCCCAGGCAGAGGCACCGCAGAGCTTGGTCCATGCTAGAGAGAGCCCTGGTTCACGAGAGAGAGTTCGAAGCTGCTGTTCCCGCCTGTGTGTCAGGGAGTCCAGCAGACATGGTTTTCCACTGTGCTTTTGATCTTTCGGACAGCAGAGCAGGAATCTCAGACATGTTCAGTAAGCTGCTTCTGGGTCCATCAGAGTTCTATGTTGTCTAAGATGTTCAACTTGTCAAGCACACAAGACTAATCACAACAGTTAGGGTCATACATGTGTTTTTCGACACCTTCAGCTGCAAGTAACTTAAGCGTGTTTACAATCCTCCTCACCAATCTTCCCTTGCTTTCCACAGCAGCCTACGTGTCGCCTGTTTCCGTAGTCCTTACTGTGATGTCTGTCTGCTGCTGCCTCAGGTTTACATTCAGATACAGCACACATCCGAGTATCTTCCCCAGGCGTTTTATGTGGCCCAAACCCACGTGTGTATTCTGTGCTTTTCATTTTCCAGCTTTCACTTTGGAAGAACCGCTGTCGATAGTTTTGGTTTTGTGAGTGTGATATAATACAAATTCCTAGCGTTTGAATACCCTGAAAAAAATGGATAAAAAAGCAGGAAATGAATAATCTAACTGGAATTAAAAAAGTGTAAGGTTCCTCAGTAGTTGCAGACTGTGGAGGCATGAGTTCTGTGGTCTTGGATCAAGGCTCCAGGTGGACTCAGTCCTGCACAAAATGCCCTCACTGCTCCAGTATGCTAGTACGCTCTGCATCTGTTCAGCTCTTTCTGAAGAATCAGAGGGGAAAAAATGGATGATAAGTCCCATTCAGCCAGCTTGTGACTGACTTGCACAGATCTTGTTGACTTTACTGCTGCCTTCTTGCTGGGGAATGCTGAAAAGCCTTTGCCTAATACGCCCCTGCAAACCTGCAGCTTCAGTTTGTTTTCTCTTTCAAAATTGACTTCATTTATTACAGCTGAATAGAAGGTAACTATTATAAATAGAAGGAATAATGCAGAAGGCCCAAATTTTCCATTTCATGCTTCAAACCTAAGGCTCTGTCCCTGGGGAGGAGAATGCAGCTCATTCTGTGAAAACATTGGCTCCCTTGCTTCCCTTCTCAGCTGTCAGCAAGGGCATGATTTGAGCCGTCTGGGATGGCCTTCCCGCCAGGTAATTGACGGGTACTACCAGCTCATTTCACACAGGCCATGACTTTAATTTCCTAGGCTATATTTGAACCAGCAATTCAGAAACAACAGGTTAGCCACCAGTGCCCCAAGCAGCCCAGTCTCATGGGAGGAACTCGCACAGACGGATGAAAACCCTGCATGCCAGAGCTGAGGGCTTTCACCAGTAGGCACTAGAGGTGGCAGCTGTGTGGCTACTTGATCTGCCTCTGTGTCTGCTCCTCTCCCCTCTGGCTGCCCCCAAGAGTCCTGTAAAATACTTAAAAAATAACAGGTCTACTAGATCTCCAGAAAACAGTTCTTCCTCTGGTTTTGAATATTCTCTTGGATCCATTTTAGGTAAATAAAACATTTTCATAAAGTGTCTTCGTGGGGCTTTTCAGGAAGTCATCCTTTTTTGAAAGAGGGGTTTAGCTACTCACACACAAATGCTGGTGCCAGTCAGCATGTGAGGCAAATAAACTTCTACATATAAAGAATATTACATGAATGTGAATGTCATATGACTAATTGATTGAATTACAAGTTCTAATGTAGTGCTTTGCTCAGTAGTAAAAACCTTATTTAGTTGTAGCCATTCCTTAGTCTTCTGCCTGTAAGATCTGAGCCTTTGAAAAAACAGTGGCTTGCTTTAATTGTAATTTTATTAAGAGCCATTAGTTTTTTTGTTTCATTATGTCAATGTATCTATCTTATCATAATATGTACATTTTGACTAAGGAGTAATGAGAGAAGAACTGAATTAATAAAGCTACTTTTCTCTTTTAGAGTGGATTCTTCCCTGCATTCAACTTCAGGGCTTAAGGGGGTATGTTTGCTTTAGAAGTAGTCTCACAGAGAGACGCAGAATCCTGTTCTTACAGAGAGCTGTATTTTGCTTTGCAGAGGTAGATGGATGGCGCAATAAAAGAGATTTGCCTGGCTGTGATGGGGACAAGCAAAATGACTGCGTAACGCTGCGATCCGTAGGGCACAACTAAGTTCACTAAGCTGGCTGGTGACACTTCTTATCCCCAAAGGGGATACAGGAAAATGTCTGGAAATGGATCTGTCTGCCCATTCTGCCGCAAACCTGGAAACTGTGTCTAACAGCAGAAGAAGCTACAGCGTCTCTTCTTTTCTAGTGTAAAGGAAGGATGCTTAATGTGGACCTCCCTTTATCACCTGTCCTGTACAGATGAAGAAACCTATTGTTGTTGGTTGGATGATACAGGTTTCTTTGGAGTTGGAAACTTTGGAGAGAGAGCGAAAAAGGCAGAAGAGTAATAGTCTGGCAGCATAGCACTGCCTGTTTGCGTGGCTCCAGCCTTTTAGCTTCCTGCAGCCTTGTGGAGTCTTCATGGGTTGGCACTGGAGAGGGTGCGTTGCCCCTTTGAGCTCGCTCCCTCCCTCCCCTCATCCCACATCCCAACCATTATCTTTACAGGACATACACATCCTTCTGCTGAATTTATCGTGAGTAAAGTCAAAACATATTCCCCATTTTTCAGTGCTCTGCTAAGAAATAGACGGAAATTTAAACAACCCAATGGAAACAGGTATTTTGAAAAAGTGAGAATCACAGTTGTTCGACAACATGCCTCAAAATATAGCAATTAAATCCTCCTTTCCTCAGTGCTTCATGAGATTGATATCTATATTTAAGACATGGTTTATCAAATAATAAGGCAGCTCTACATTTCACATGTAAGTTCTGTTTAAGCAAAGAAAAGTATTTTCTCACTAAAGGGTTATATTGTTTAAGAAAATACTTAAGTTAAAAATCAAACGCTCTTGAAGTAAATGAGAACTGACTCATTTCAACAGTGTGCCAAGATTTCTCATGAATTTCCCTGCATTCAGTCAAACAACTTGTAATGGGGAGTAAAAATGCCAGGTGGACTCTGACAGGCTTTTGTTACTTTTCCAGGGAACAGGACAAGAAAAGAAAATAAGAATTTCTGTCTTATTATAACGTATTATATCTGTCTTATTATATATCTGTCTTATTATATCTTATTTGCACGATAGTAAGAATTTAATTAGCCATCTCTCAAAAGGACTGCATAGATCACAGGGTTCACTTAAACAGTTTGGAAAAGATAACCCAGCAGGGGTCATGCAAGTTCCTGTCTACTGTAATAACAATTTCCAATGACATTATCACATAGATATGGGACTTTTTGAAAAATAAGGAATAATGTTTAACTGCTGTTGTGAACACAGTGGTGTATCTATTACATTTATGACATAAAATATAACTAATGCTGGCCTGCTGAAGGGACATTTAATAGATCGACTGTACTGGCAAAACCAAACAAATAAAAAGATGCGGCTGTAGCTGTACCCAGTATGCATATGTTCTCCTTAAAGCCTGTTCAGTTTAGATGTTCATGTTTCCGTTACTAATTATGCAAGAAAATAATGTATTCTGTTAACACTTCCATTCATCTTTAATGAGTTATTAAGAAAGATTCCAATCCTGTAATTAGCTAGGGGAAATGAACTCCAGAACTCTCAAATTAAACACTTTACATCTTTTCCAAAAATACAGTAGTCTATAAATATTTCTTATTCGCACTCTAGCCCACTCTCCTTCCTTTTGTTGACTGGATAATTCGTACTCGTTCTGTCCCAGCCTCCAAATTCTTCACATCTCCTGTATTACATAGCCCTGTCTGGTTGCCCCATTTGAGCGTCATGTTGAGTGTACACTGGCACGAGTGGCTCCACAGGTACTGGATGTAAGGTATGGCCACATTCTACATTTTGCAGTTAAAAATGTCGAAAAAAGCAAAAGCACTGAAATGTGTCATGGTATGATCAACCTTCCCTGCATCGTCATCTCTTTTCTGTACCTTGAATGACAAACACCCAGCAGTAGTCAGAGTTTTAACTGATTTGATGCATTTTAGTGGTCCATATGAAGTGTCTGCACGCTGCAGAACCTGAGCTTTCAGTTGTGTTTGTGTGTGTGTACCTGTATTTAGATGTTTGTATCTGTATCTGTAGAATAGGAATGGAATGGAATGGAATGGAATGGAATGGAATGGAATGGAATAGAATAGAATAGAATAGAATAGAATAGAATAGAATAGAATAGAATAGAATAGAATAGAATAGAATAGAATAGAATAGAATAGAATAGAATAGAATAGAATAGAATAGAATAGAATAGAATAGAATAGAATAGATAGGGCTGAGAGTGCAGCACGGGGTTAAGTTGAGGGAATGGAGAGCTGCAGCACAGAATAAAATGAGTAGGCAGGAAAAGGGGGAGTAGACACAAAAAGAAGATGATAGGGAAGGAATCAAAAGAAAAGACCAAAATAAGATCATTTAGCAGTGCAGAAGTACCAGAGTGTCAGAGGGAGCCGAGGGGCTGTGTCCCTGCTGCTGCTGCCCAGTGTGGCACAGGTGCTGGTGTGTGAGGCGGTGGTGGTGCCCGCAGGCGTGTTTGCACAGCTGGGCAGCCCCCCCAGCAGCCTGCCGCCAGCGATGCAGGGCTGTCAGCACAGAGTAAAGGACAGTGACAGCTAAAATGAAAGGCAGTTACCGTACAAAGGTGGCATGTGGTTCTTCAAACTTATTCCGTTAGGCAGCTGTGGGAGACACACTGTGTACTGAGGGACTTCTGCAGCCTTAAAGCTACTTTGTGGCTCAAAGGCCGTCCTTAAAAAGCACTATTGTCAGAATGAGTTTGTTACCTTCTTTATGCCATTTCCTTTCTGGTCCGTAGGGACGTTAACCACAGCTTGTATAAACCATAGGTTTCGGAGGTCTGGGAAAATGTTGTGCACGGTTCTGATGTCCTACTATCCTAGAAAAAAAACAACCAAAATATATGAATGAGAGATTAATTCTCATTTACCTATATCCTGTTATAGGATTCTAATCTTTTATCAGGTTTACACCTAAATAAAAGCATTTTTGGAAATTAAGGAATTCGTTTGAAGTGAGAAACCTTATTTTTAGTTTTTAGTATCTTCCTATAGAATCTTAATTATACAACGAGCTTCTGGGACTGGCAGAATTTTTGGGATGAGGCAAAGTTTCCTAGGGAAATAAAGTAAAATAGAAGGAAATCTAGTGGTAAAGAGTTGATTTCACTTCCTGGCCTTTTGCCCAGACTGACCATTTAAGAGAGAGACTTGAAGTATTTGCTTGAAAATGGGCAAGGGGTACAGACTAGTAAGAATAAATTTGAGAGAGAGCAGCTGTGAGATGGAGAGGCAGCAGATGCTTGTCTACACAAGCAGTTAATTCAAAATGAAAAAAATAAAAGGAAGGAAGAATATTCTGAGCCTAGTGAAATAATTGTTGTCATGGAGGTTATGGGAGATAAACATGCCTTTTATAGAAATATTTATTGCCATTCTTTTTGTGAGACTGGCCAGACTTAAAAGGTTCTAGTTCGCTTTATTGATGCATTTTCCCCCTTTCCCTTTATAAATAATGGCCTTTCTTGAAGGATTTCCTTCTCAAGAAAGTCTAACATTTTAAATGTTCTTCATTGTTTGCTCACAAAAGATAGAAGCAGACTTTAGATTATATGTATGCTATAGGAAAGAGAGAGTTTTTAGAGGATCTTGATGTATAGCACATCGCTTTTTTCCTCTTCTGTTTATCACAGGGAAAAGACCAAGAGTGCTGCCCTTTGCACTTGTATGTTAAATGTGTGTCCAGCGGTACTTGCTTTTGCTATCCTAAATGGCTCTATACTCATAAAATGGTACCTAGGATCCTGAAATTTGACATGACATAAGAACCACAAGGAAGTTATCATTATTCTCTGGAAGAAATCCATTGTGAAAGTAGATAGGCTCAAGAAACAACGTTAGTGTCTGCCTAGGGACTTCCCACACTCCAGGATGTGGGGTATTCAGAACTGGGCATTAGTCTGTGTCTAATTAAACCAGGAAAATTAAAATCATATTTTAACTAAACAAATGCTTATTTTCCAGAAAAGGCTCACGGTCTAACTAGAGGATGTGTCTTACCTGTATTTCTTTCATGCTAGGGCTAAATTCCTAGCAGGTCTGACAGTTTTTCACAATTTAAATGAAATAAACATCTCCGTTATGACATATGAGAATGATACTTTTCAGTCTTAAAAATTACGGTCTATCAATACTAAAGGCATCAAAGACTGTTTCCATGAAGAATAAAACAAGCTTGTACTTAGCAAACTAATTTCAGGACACACAGTCACAGATTCCATACTTTAGCAATTAAGCAACCACAAGGTAGAATTGATCTACATTTTCATCCACAAGCAGGTTTTGTTATTATGATTACTGTAATGTTATTTTTGCATTATGGTTGTATGTCAGGCCCTGGTTTCCTTGTATGGTTATTCCCATTAGATTATACCATATAATATCAGCAAAGATACGGTTGTTGTACAGCTGATATTGATATCTCAGGGCTGCAGACAACACCTAAATATCATGTGTCTCCAGTAGAGCTGTGCAGGACAACTCCCATCTGAGTCTGCAGCTCATCTGTTCTAGGGTGGGTGTGTGTGTGTAAAAGCAAGAGTGCACACATGCAAATTGCATACCGGCACGCAATGGGTGTGCATATGCTCATTCTGCTCATATCTGAACATTTGTGATTATTCATTCCCTAATATTCTGAGGATCCTTGAGAAAGATATGCAATCTATTCATATGATAAAATAAAGCCCTAACTATGGTTTGCCTGAAGACAAAACAAAATAATATCCATATAATCATATTTAAAATAAACCATGAATAATAGGATGTGAAAACAAAAGGTGGCCTCACTTCCTGGCATAATTTAGAGTGCCCTGAAGATTGTCAGTGGGCAGAGGTTGTCCACGAAGGGAGGGACTGTCATCACTGCTCTACTGGTTTCAGAAATCAACTACCATATACATTTTCTACTTTTATTTGGAACAAAATCACAGTGCAGTAGTTCATTCCTCAGTGCTCATCAAATACAATGTAAGGTGAGGGAGAGGCTAGGGTCTGCAGGAATTTATTTTGGGTACCAAGGAGTTCTACAGGCCAAGTTCCCTGGGAGGTTTGTTCATATTCAGCAGCATTTTCCCCAGTAAGGCAGGCACTAGCAGCGTGTTTCATGCCGCTGCTCCAGCTGCCCACTGCTTGGGAGGATAGCCTGCAATCCAGCTGCACCCCTTGGCACTTGAGCTCAAAGGGCCTTGGTTTCACATTCTTTGAATAGAAAAGGTCAATAAGAGGTGAGAGACAATTGAATGTTAATAAATAATAGAGGAATGAGAGCTGCGAGTGTTTGACCCATCCCTGCTGATGTGATATCGATCTCAACTAGAAGAGAAATGTCAAAACCTTCCCCACCCAGAGGTCTAGAAACACTTCTGACGTGTGTCAGTAAAAGATAAGAATCAGACCAAGAATATATTAGCAGATGCCACAGGGAATAAAACATAAACAACCCAAGAACAATAGTTATTATGCGTCAGCTACATATAAGATATGCTTATTTGGCAGAATGTGTTCTCCTTATGCCCATTCCTTCAGGCTAATCAGGGCATGCCAAAGAGACGTCTCCTGGGGGGAGAGGTCAGGTACAAGGAGACTGCATAAGGGTAAGGCGGTAGGTTCACGGGACTGCAGCTATGGCCCCACATAGAGGGGTGGAAGGAAGGTTTGAAGGTAACAGATTTGCTCTACACAGACTGTCCACACTGTATATATTCTGAATGGGAGGTGTCCATCCTTCATATTTTACCCTGAGAGCACCCAACTGGATCCATGAAGGACTCTAGGCATCAGGCTGCCGTTTGCAATTCCAGAATGGATCTTCAAAGCCTCTGCTATGCCATGTTTTAACATTCTAGAAGCAGCTCCCCTACATACCCATTTTCCTTCCTGTAAAGTACTTTACATTTTCCCATTTGACACATGTACAGCTTGACTTTACACTCGACATTTTCAGAACTGTCCCTTCTGTATTATTCTTCTGCTTTGATCTCAGATAAATCAAATTATCTAAACGCACCTACTGCATAAAGTCTTGCACAAAATGCAGTCAAATAGTAAAAGGACGGATAAGGGAAATCCTGTAGACTGTAGGTTAAGGCATTTTTCATGACAAAGCAGAGCTACTTCTGCTGCAGTGATTATTTCTATATTTTATATCCGCTGTAAAAAAATTAACAGGAGAGACTGATACAGAAACCCATCTGAGGTTGCCTGATCTTCTGAAGCGTGAGGTTTTGCTTTACATCCCTGGTCCCCAGTCTGACAGAGGGAGGATCTGAGCATATATTTCTGACATTCAAGTAAGCATATTAATCACTGAGCTGTCTTTTTTTTTTTCTTTTTTCCTATTTAGAGAGACTGACTACATAGCAGTTTTCTGATGCATTGGAAGTCAACCAGGAGGGATTTGGACTAAACAAACCTCTTTTCCTTTCCTCTTCCCTGACAGAAAGGGCTTCAGTGTTTCTTCATCTTCAAATAGCTAGCAACGCGCTGCATTTGACACAGATTGTTCCTTTGAAGTCAATACTAAATTGAGGCCTGTCTGCAGTATTCAGATTGCCTTACAAAGGAAAGAGCTCTTGCAGAAACATCTAGAGAAACAGTGCTTTTATGGAAATGTTCTCTATTAGTCTCCTGCCACATCAGGATCAGGATGGCAGTGTTTGCTGCTGTAAAGCCAGTGCGAATCATCCACTTTTAAATATATTGGTTTTAGTCTTACCCATGCTTTGTGCCACTGTATGAAAAAGGGATTTTTATTCTTTAGTGTTTAAATATTAAAAGGGGAAAAAAATTTACTTCCTTCAGTAATTCCAAAGACTTTCAGTGTAATGAAACCTAGGGGAATGAATATACTTAATCTTAGCTAAAATCTCAGCATTATGTTTTAGTAAAGACGCAGAAGTAATTGTGACTTCAAGCCACTGCTCACAATGGATAGCATTTCCAGGGGAAACAGGAAGGGGGCTTGGTCGGTGTTTTTGATTTAGCCAGACTCCTTTGGTGAGAGACAGGCAAGGGAGGCAGACAGACGAGATAAAGCTTCCGACTCTGAATCCTCTTTCCCAACTGGCCATATTAGTCACTACAAAGAATTTATTCTGTCCTTCTGACACTGTAAAGATTAGCTTACTAGTTTAATTATAATTTTTGGTTGACTTTTTTTTTTTTAATGGGAAGGGAATATCCCGTAAGCACAAGAAAAGTCCCTAAGAGCCACTGGATTTTCAGTTTCTCTCAGGAAAATAAGTTAAACACTATTCAGGAATCTTATAATAATTTAAATTACTTTCTTTCTAGGTCAAGCAAATGTTACATGAAATATCCTTCCTTGAAAAGTAGGCTTTATATAGACCTTTCACTTTAGACTCCAAGTTTAAACTTTTATAGTCACATATATTTATTGCATGTATATATGCAATGCCAGTTCAGAGGTGTGCTTGAATACATTCATTGCTGATACGCTGGATTTATGGCAAGTGGACCAGAGTGCCATGAAACCTCGCTTTCCTCATCCCAAAAACGGACCGAGATGCTGCTACTGTTCAGTAGTCTGGTATGCTTGTCACCATTAATGTTCCCCCTAATTTATTTCTCTGTGTGTGACAAATGACCTCCTGAATACCAATGTGAAACTTGTAGCGCTAATTCGCACGAGGCCGGTAATGGGACAGGAAAATAAATGAGTTTGTAAGTCCTCTCTGTGCTTTTGATATTCTGGGGCTCACTCAGTTCGTGGCATACGTTTCCACAGCTTTGTGGCTTCTTCACCATGTTAGAAAGCAAGAAAAAGTTGTTTTGCAGTGCAAATATGTTCCTGACAGGCCCCCAAATTACACTGTGTCCAGGGAAGCAAAGCTGCTTCAGTGACAGACACCTTTTTGTGCAAAAACCTCGAGCAGACTGAAAACACACCTTCTCAGTCAAGTTGTTTTGAATTCTGTCACTCCAATAATAGGTAAAGAAAGAGGGGGAAAATAGAGAGGCATGGAGAGTACTGGAAATCGCCCTTCATTGCTCCCACCCTGCGTCTGGGAGCAATAGGACACCTCCTGCTCAGGAGGAAAGGCCCTGAGAGAAGTGTGTGCACATAAAAACTGTGTAAATATGGGTATGTGGAAAAGAAAATCTTTACTCTCATTTAAAGCTGTGGGAATTTTACCACTAGATTCAGAAAGGCTAGAATGCCCCCCAAAGCCCATCAGAAAGTATGAATTAATGTTTTCTGGAAAAATCATTGAAATGTGTCAATCAAAATCAATGAAATATGTCAATTTTTTTTTTCCAAAAGCAGAAAACAGCATTTCTATTTTAGAAGAATGCATTTTAAAATTATCTAGTTTTAGTTTTACATTATCTTGTTACTGCTCATAGCAGAAGTGAAAGATGGCTATTATCCAGTGACAGAGAAGTAGGTTACTGAAATTACTTGGGCTTTAGTGTTGCAGCATGCCTGACACTAAGCCCGATTTCTCTTCTTAAGATAAGATTTGACATGGTTCTATACAGTAACAGGGAATTTTCCTATTATCTTCAGATTATGAGCATATGCAGATTATAAGCATTTAAAAAAATACATGTACACAGTCTGGAGAGAGACTGGTGCAGTGTATTGATGACAGCCCAAGACTTTCCTCTGCTTCATTGCCCTAACGCCATAATTCTTAGGCTGAACAGCCTCAGGATGTGCCGCCCATCTCTAGGCAAGGAGTCAAGCCTAATTCTCATTCTTGCAGTCCTCTGCCTGATAATGGCTACAGCCTTGATGACTGTGGGGCAGTATGCACTGCCGTTACCTATGATGTATAAATTCTGCAGAAAAAACAAGCAGTTATTCTTCCAGCACTATCTGCTTGGCACATACCTTCAAAAAGAAAGTATAAAGAAAGCAGACAGGCAAGAGTTGAATTTATTATCTTGATTTTACATGGATGAGCCCTTGGCAGGACTGAATGGCAGTGAAATCAGCTCTCATAAACAGAGCAGGAACAAAGGTTCATGGTATAAGCTGTTTATTTTGTTCTTTGTTTGTAATTCTTGTGAATACAAAATTAAAACACTAAGCAGCTGCTACCTCCTGTTTGTGGCTTAGAACAAAGACCCAGCAAACCCTGGAGTTTTACATAGTTCCACATCAAAACCATAATTCAAGTCTGTTCCGAGCTGAACAAAACTCACTCCTCCAGAATACTGAGGCAAATGGGGCAAATTTTGCTTCCAGGTTTTATGTTGGCTTTGTAGGTCAGGTGTGCTGATAGCACGGTGAAAGTTTTGGGTTATCTCCTCTTTCTGTAGCAATCTGAAATCCTTAGCGGAATCCTCCTGACCAAAATTAGTATTCTCCTTGGGAACAAATTCTATCACAACCATGTTCTCCATTTCTCATTCTATTTGTCATGTAATTTTTCATTTAAAACAACAGAATTTCTGTCTACCTTTCCTCATGGTCTTGAAAAGGACTGTGAATAACTGACAAACCTGTTGATATTTTAGAATAAAATCTCAAAACAAGTAAGGAAGGACCCTGTGATCCTTATTTTGCTTCTGAACTTACCCTGAAGAATACTGCAGGGTGGTAAAGAAACAACAAGAACACCTTTAATTTTAGCTAATATCTATTTCTTGTACTGACCGAAGAAAGTGGGATTGTGGATGCCTTTCAATGTCCCTGTGTCTGTTTGCTTCAATTATTTGCTTCAGCTGAAGAGGTGAATAGTTAAGTGAGGGTATGCATATGGTTAAATCCGTGGTGAAATTCTTGAGCTGATCTGCTTATTATGGCATAGGAGACAGAAGGTAGGGGACGTATCTTGGAGGTCTTTAGAGGCACTGCTCTGGGAGAACTGAGGCAACTGTACTTCTGGTCTGTGAGGGTTCAAAGAGAAAGCTGTAGCTTGCTTTCCATGCTTAGAAAGCATACCAAAGAGGCAGTCAGGGAAAAATCTTTGCTTTAGCATGGTCAGGTTGAAAGATGCTTAAGAGCGCACATTGTGGTTGGACGTAAACACAGTCATCTGGTAAGTGTTCCTCTAGAAAATGCTTGTGAGGTCTTCAACCAGTAGATCTGCATTCCTTATCCAACGGCTCTTTGCAGTCTGTGCCCTTTGGATCCAAGATTCTGCAGGTGTCTAGTAGAGTTTAAGAAAAATCAATGAAATAATCTTTGATTACACTATTAAAATAGTTTATTGCCAGATGGTGACCCAAAAGGAGTTTCCTGAGCTGTTTCAAAGTCTTATAAAATACCATGAAAGAAAATGTGCTTTGTAATGTTAAATTTAAAAGGCAACATCAATGAGAGAGAGAAAGAGCTGCTTCTGTTGCCTTGATAGAGATGCATTCATAATAGTACAGAACTCTGAATGTCAAGCTTAAGTGCCTCAAATACCAATATCGACAGATTTCTCCAGAGATCACATGCAGTTATATTAGCTAAAAGACTAAAGCACTGTTTCTGGAAGATGTTGAATTTCCTTCAGCTCTCTTTGAACTTAGTGGGAAAGATAAGGGTGTTCAGGGCAGGAGGAATTATAAAGGTACTGGATAATGGCATTCATCATCTTGCTTCCTAAAATGCAAACTCCTTTGGGTTTCTTTTTTTCTCTCATCACTTCTGGATTAAAGCTCAGGGAGAAGGTAGAATATTAAAATGCCATCCAATTTATAATTGGTTACTAAAGTCAATTCACAGATGACCTTGAAAAAGAATTAATCCAGCAAGCTTATAAAAGAGGATGACCCAGTCATTCTGATTAACATCAGAGCAGGTGATGGAAGTGATGTGATGGGAGTGAAGGAAGGAGGAAGATTAAAGCACCCAATATGTTAAAACATTTCTTTAGAAATTTCCTTGTCCCTCGTATCCTAACAAAAACCCACAGATTTCAGTTGACAGCATAAATGCATTATAAATTCAGTATCTGGTCAGCAGCTCTTGCTACATATAAAGCAGACAATTTAAAATTCTGTCAAAGTATTATTAGTTCATATTTTTCCATATTAGTAGGAGACAATCTGTATAAAAATATAAACCAAATTATTGAACATTCAAGAATGTAGAATTTATGTCTAGATTTATTTTCCTGTCTTCTAAAGTAAACTTATATTAAGTCACTTTACCTTGGGAGAAGACTTAAGCTGTGAGGAGTAACAGACAGGTGGAGGATGAAGAGAGAACAAAGGGAGAATGAAGAGAAAGTTTTTCCTCAACATTGTTAGAAACGGGATAAAACTGGATGGCCTGAATTGGTTAATATTGTCTTTAAAATATGGAATTTTGGAGTTTTTCTTTAAATCAGACAGTTATGCATCTTATACAAAGTTTAATCCTTGAGTATCTGGAAGAGACTGACTACCATTCACAGTTTTGTACTATCTAGAAGTTTAGAAGCTGAATTGGATGGAGAGGAGAGAGAAAAATCTGAAATCAGCTTTACAGGGTGAGATGGAGTCTTGAGGGAACTGAAGACCAAAAGGACCTGAGTGTCCGGCTGTTACACAATAGTCATAGTCATGCCTCATTGCTACAGTAAGCTTAGTCAGATACTTTTACATTTCTTATATTGGGTGACGTCCTGAGAAAACTTTGAAAGGAAACAGGGAGAACTTCAGCTACACGCAATGGCTGTGCTCTGATTTCACATATTTGCCAGGTGACTGTGGAAGGGAAGTGCCTCCAATTCTGATGCCTACAGCACCTTACAAGGGGTTTCCAAGGGCAAGAAGACAATCACGTTCCAACCCTTAGAAGATGAAAAAGAAAGGAAACACCTTCCAATTTCTAGCTACATATTGAGGTGTACTTTCAGGGCTGAATCTTGAAAGTTTAGCACTGACTTCCATAGCCTTCATGTCAGATGTACCAATGTACTGGATAACAGTAACATCAATGAACATGAACAGTAGGCATACTTTTTTTTTTTTTTTTAAAGAACAAAACACTGCACCAAACATACAATTTCTTTCTCAAGGTAGGATGAATGACAAATGATTGTCATGTTGCTTAATGTACTTTTGATGTCTTTCCCCTGACATATGTAAAATCCATACAGAAGAGAGACAATGGCCTTGCAGAAGTGAAAACTTTGTTTCAAATCAGCAACAGTACACCTGCTGCAATGAATTTTAACCTATTTTTGATCCTCCATGGCCTGACAGTCTGTATATAGATATTAGAGAGGGACATGCACATATGTAGGCTCGTGGCTGAAACACCATCACAGAAAATAATTTGTAGGTCCTAACTATCTTCAATAGTTAAGGCAGGTTTTCTGTGTGACAGAGCTGAAAACACATGAATATTAGTGGCTAAGGACCAGATTTCAGTCCTGAAATACTGTCACTTTCACTTAACTATTTATCTAAATATTGCTCCAAATTAGCAGGAATCTTTGTAAAACTGAAGACAACAGAGCCAAATAACCCACTATTGTAATTCTCTATGACTTGCTCAACCACGGGTTATTAATGTCTATTTAATTACAGAAATGCATACAGTTGTTTAATTAAACTTTGCTTAAACTAGGTTTACCTTCTACAGATGCAGTGATCCTTCTCACATTAGTGGACTGAATATGAAAACACGGCTTTTAGTACTAGATTTGCTAATGTTTTGGGGTTTGTAGCCACCAAATAAGTGAAGAATTCTGCCTTTGGATTTTGCAGAAACTGTTGTTTATTCCGTATTTTTAGCTAACATAATTAGGTTTATTATTTGATACTGAACCATTTTATTTTTCTCTGTGTCAGGTTAATGATATTTTCATTTGATTTTCACTGTGGTTTTAATTTTAGAAATTATATGCAATTGGATGATTTTGTCAACGAAATATTTCTTAACTAGGCAGATAGTGAAAATAAACTTTATGGTTAGTAACTCATTACTGTTCTTATATTCTTCAAAATCAAATCACTTGGAAATGTTTATTTTCTTTGGAGACAAGCATTGCATTTAACTACACATTCAGAAGCGCCCGAGCCATTTTTTGCTTCTTACTTTTATTATGCTGTATGCAACAAAAGTAATTTACTATAGGGACAGATACCTCCCACTGATTTGAATACAAGTCACATCCAGCCCCTAAATCCTTTTTTTCATTCCCCTCAGAAAAAGACAGAAACTGCCACAGTGGCTCAGCCAAGTGGATCATCTAGTTTAATATCCTATTTCCAACAGCAGCCAATACCAATGCTCCAACGCTCCAAAGGGAAGAAAAAAGACCCTTGAATTAAAGACTAGTGAATCTACTGAAGAGATTTCTGCACAGCCTAGCTGGACTAGATGGTTAGAGTAGATGATCTTTCAAGGTCCCTTCCAATCCAAACCATTCTATGATTCCGTGATACTATGAATGTAAGGGAAGTTAATGTTTTCAAGCACTATTTCCTTCAAAACAGTAGGGTTTACTTTTCTTCTTAGATCTGTAGACTGTCGTAGAACAATTCATTATATAAAATTTAAATATAGCCATACCTATCCACTGGGGATTGGGGATAATGTAAGTTATAGATATTTCTAAGTTTCTTGTACAGTAAAAGAAAAGCAAGACTAAGATTTGTGTCATTGCCTGTAGCATTAGGGAATTTTGTTAAACACCAATTCATCATGCTTTAGCGATACAGCTGGGGGATAAGGCTCTGCTTCACTTCAATGATAAGTCTGTCTGTCTTCTCATGCTTGACAAGCTTAGAAACAAGCATTAATGCAGAATTTCAAAAGTATCAGTTCATTCGCTTTGAGGTATCAGACATGAAAAGTAAAGTTTTAGAAGTTTAAAGAAAAATCAGCTGAAGTTTCAGACTTCCTGCTCCAAGAGAAGCTTAAAAATCAGTTTGAGTGACCTGAACTCACAGAAGGGTTTGTGACGGTCTGGACAGATCAGGGATACAGAGAAGCTTCTATTCATTGTTACATTATTCTACATAAGAAACTGTCCATTTGAGCGCATAATCCACAAAGTCACCCTCTGTACTTTCAGTTTGTAGTCTCAGGAAACCCATTACAGTTCGCTTTTACATATATTTTTATTCTGAGTCTTTGATCGCACACAACAGAGGTGATTATGAGCAGATGCATCTGTAACAGTTACTTACACCTAATCATGAAGTTACCGTAGGTACATTGTCAAAATTGCTTTGTAACAATCCAAATGTACTGGAAGAAGAGCTGCTCTTACATTATCCCCAATCCCCAGTGGATAGGTATGGCTATATTTAAATTTTATATAATGAATTGTTCTAGGACAGTCTACAGATCTAAGAAGAAAAGTAAACTCTACCGTGCTGGGCATTGCAGGCAGCTTTCCCTGCCTCCCGCGCCTCCCAGCGCCCCAGCACAGCCTGCCCCAGTGGGTGCCACATCTTCAGACAGCTCCCTTTGGAGCCCTGAGGGAGCTGGTGAAGCAAAAGGGACCTGCTACACCTCACAGATTTTAATTTTATTACTCTTTCTGTTATTGCTCACCCCATCCCTCATGACATGTGACAATTTTGGGGTAACAGGAGGAAGGGCAGGCTCATTGTAGGCTTCATGGATGCTTTCTCTTTCAAAAGCTGTCTGTTGGCCATTGCTTATGTTTCAGCCTCCTTTCCCTGCCCGCCCTGCAAATACACCAGGATCCCAGTGTGTTTATGCAGCTGTCAGGATTGAGCATCTGCAGTAGTTTTGGGGTCCTACTCTCAGCCTGCTGCAACATTGTGCCCCCTTAGCTGAGCACAAACATCTCTTTGCTTCTGAAATATGGCTGGGCTGTGCTACAAGCTCAGTGTGCTGCTTAGAGATGCCTTGTCAAGGCTGACACACAGGTTTTCTTTTGCTGTTTACAGTGCTGCTAAAAAATTGTCCCCATTTCTTTAATGTTTTAGCAGTGGGTGAGCTTCTTGGGAAACAAGAAAATGTGTTGCTGTCTAGGGCCCTGATCTCGCAAGGTGAGAAATACTCTCAATTCTCAATAAATCATGACTCCAGCAAATGCTGAGATTGCCTGTACGCCGCAGGACCAGAGGTTAGCACATAGCTCCATGTCACTCATTAGGCAGTACTGGACATGCTGCTGTCTTAGACCCGAGTGCTTTCTGGAGCTGCAGCAGTAGCTCACATAGCCCTGGCAAGAGCCTTTCCTTTCCCTGGAGGAGGTCACTGCCCTCAACCTTTTACCGACATCAGGCTCCTGGGAGAGAGGTGCTTTCTTTTCCTGTCCTTGCTTGAAAGTGCTATTTCAATATTTTACCAAATGACTGTTTAATATAATGCTCAAACAGGTTTAGAAGCAGTTCCCAATGCTATGCCTTCTCTAATAAACACCTGAACTGCCAGCCTGGTGTCTTGCGTGCATCTCTTGAACACCATCTTCCTCTTAAATTCTTTGAGTACTGCAGGGAGAGTAAATCAGCTTCAAGTAAAAGCAGCAAAAGCACTTTCTTACATTTTGCTTAATTGGTAGCCAGATGGTTGGGCTGTGCTTCTCTGCCAAGAGAGACACGATGATGAGTGCCCTCCTGAGAGGGAACTGAGTCCCCGTTTCCTATTCCCTGGCTGACACAGCGGCTTGGGCGCAGAGGGACTCCTGTGGCACCATTTGTGGCAGAAGCAGAATCAGCACATGTTTTTGAAGCGTGTCTCCCAGACCAAATACTTCAAGTGACAGAAGCAAAGTAGGCTCTGTGGTATTTTAACACGCTGCATCAAAGCTCTTTATGACCATAATTTGCATTAAAAATGGAGTGAGATCAGAACTGGACATGTAGTTTTTCAAGTTTTCGTCTTCAAATAATGTTTATATACTTCATGCAGAGTATCTGATCTCAATTCAGTTTATGGTGATTAATAAAACATGTAAGTGCTGGCATTGGCTGTTTTCAAACTGCTTGTTAACACTTGTTCATTTGACAGATTTTCCGAGCAAGAGCGTATGAGAACTCTGCCACTCGTTAGTGCTAAAAATGTCAGAGTTTACATTATGTTAAACATTCATGTTATAGCACAAATGATTAAGAAAATCATCTCCTTTTCACTCAGTAAATGCAATCTACTAATATTATTTTGCAGTAACTGTTTCAAATTCCTTTGCTATACTAATAACTGCAGGAACACTTAGAAAAGCTATCATCATTTATAACACATATTTAATTTAAGGAGAACTAGATGTTTTTAATGGCTGCTCATATATTCCGTGATAAGACTACATATAAGCCTTAGGTAAAATTAATGAGGGAGAAGTGCGGTGTTCAGAACTTGACACTATGCAAGCCTCAGCACATCCTCTTATCCATTAGTTTTAGAAACAAGCTATCTTGACAGCAAGATGAGGAACAAAGTCATCCTCCCTTTTTTCCCCCTTTCCAATGAAACATCTTTGAAATCTTGGGCAGACCAACCAGTTCCCAGCCCAGTGATGTGCAAAACAGTTTTGGGTTGCAGTGTTGTGTAAAGGGGACTTTTGAAGGATTAAGAATTGAAAAGAGGCTTCCGAACTGTCCTGTGCTGGTTAGCAGCCATGAAAATCCTCTTTGCACAGGACTGGCAGGATGACAATTCCAGCTCAGTGAGTCCTGGAGCCAGTGTCTAACCTCCCAGTAATTTTTTTCCCCCTGAAATGGCTGAAATCACACTAGAAGCAAGGGAAAGAGGGGGAAGGCAAAGAACAAAATAGTAAAGCCTTCAGACACATTCCTGATTTAAAACCCAGAAATGCATTTGTCTAGAAATACAAATAATAATAATAATAACAACAACAGTGCTTGAGCTCAACTACTAGTATTTTACAGAGCTGAACAAAATGGCTACAGTATCAAGGGTACCAGCTAGCAACAGCCCACATCACTTCCATGTTCTGAATACAAATGAATATTTCCAGTACTTTTGTCATTACAAATCTCTTTTCAGTTTCAGGTATTACTTTCCCAAGCTCAGATATATTCTTAATTAAGATCAGGTAAAGAAAGCTCCAAGGGCAGCCTATAACAAAGACCCAGAACAAATTATAAAGGTTTCAATAATTTTAAAATCAAAGTTTTTTCTAGTAGGTTTAGTTTAAGAGACTGATCAGCTGTTAAAGACGGAAGACTGTAGTTTAAAACTTTTAATCTTAAAAACTGAATATCTTCACAGCTTTGCAACAGAATTAATTTGGCTTTACTAGCCTTACTTCAGCCAAATTACCAGTGAAATTAATCACCCTTATAGATTAGTCCCTACCCACCACAGAATTTTGTCAGATGCTTTGTAATTGCAGCTACAACACACTGCAGGTCAATAAATACTTGCTATTACATCATAACTTTTAACTAGCTTTATCACTTCAATCTGTCGAGCCAAACTCAATCTATTATACTGCTACCCAATCTTCACTGCATAGCTTTGTGAGAAATAACTGAGGAGCCTTTCATTTATGTTTGCTCTTAGAGGTTAACCCTACAGAGTGCCAAATGTCATCAGCTCCCAGGGAAGTCCTGTGGAATTGAGGCTCTTTGTGCCCTTCAAGACCAGATCCTAAATTGAGTTATTAGCTGTACAGTCATGGGGTACCTTACTTTGCTACCTGAAACAAGCTGCAAGAACAAGTAACCTTGGGAGAATCAGCATTTCAGCCCAGGTGGTTTTAAAAAACCAGAAGTCAAGGGCCAAACCCTTGGGATGCTGCGCCCTTCAGCTGCCACTGACCTGGCTGGCTCTTAGAGCCACTCAGCCCTTCACTTTCTTGCTCAGCACTAACCATATTCGGCCTTCTAGGGTCAGCAGCTGCCACTGCCTTCAAGGTTAGTAGCTTTAAATGGCTGCTGAAACATAAAAAGGCTGTCAGCCTTTGTCTCCCCGTGCAATTATAATTCAGCAGTTCTTGCCATAGCAGTCATGAATGGATCAGTCGTGATTTTTCTCCACATTGTTTTCAACTGCCCTTGAAAACTTGCCAACAAAGAGAAAAAAAAGAAGAAAAAAAATGCTTGCCAAGAATGCAGTGATAACAGGAGGAATATATGGGAATGGTGTTTGTTTATGGTTAGGGGAAAAATAAGTTGATTTTGCTAAACTGGTGAACAATTATGAAATTAATTCAATCATAATATCCTGGTGGACAGAAAGCCTGTGACACTGAGTTAATAGTTTAATAGTAATAAGATGTGAGTCTTCATGAAACACATGATAATGTAAAATTTTTTCTTGATGGTGTCCCCTTTCCAATTCGTATGTGTTGGATTAGACCTTCATCACACAGAAGAGGAGCAGTGGGGCTCCTCCCAGAGTCTGCCTTCCTTGGACTGTGTGGGGTCTACTGCTGTTGCTGAAACATAAGTGCCATTCGAGACATCCCAGGGGTGTCTGAGACATCCACATGAGGCTGCAGATATTACACAGGAACTAGGAAATATTTGTGCTCTTTTGAAGAGGCAGTTTACTGCCAGGCATCTGGCTGAGATGCTTAGATTTCACATAAGACTGCAGGCAGAAAGCAATGGGCTAGGATGGAGCTGGCCTCAGCCAAAAGCACATAGTTTTGGATAATAAAATGACACAGAGATACAGCAACTGTCAGTTTCTGGACCTCCCTATTTCTCCTAGTATTTTTTTCCAAATGTTACTTTTATTGCTCCAATAAACTGAAATATGTGTGTGAGAGAAAATATAATCAATGGCAAGGGAAGACTTTTTGATACTGTAATTTTATGTCCCCTGTGCTTGATGCTCCGATGTCCCACCATATCAGCTTCATTCCTGACTCTTCTTTCTCCTCCTCTCCCTGCAAGTGACACAAGACTTTGGGGAATAGGGGCTGCAGTCAACTCACAGAGCTTTGTCTCTGCTGCTCCTTCCTCCTCAGTCTTCCCTGCCTTCAGCCTCCTTTGCCCTTCACAAACTGCACCAACAGGGGAGCAGGAATGACCTTAATGTCTACAAGGTTTTTTCTCTCATATTTTTATTGCTCCTCTCTGACAGCTGCTGTACAGTGTTTTTTACCCTTTCTTAAATGTTTTCACAGAGATGCCACCATCCTGACCAATGGACTGAGCTTTGGGGAACCATGAGTCTGTTTTAAAGTTAGCTGGAAACAGTTCTGACTGGCATGGTGCAGCCCCTGGTCCCTTCTCACAGGGGCCACCCCTGCAGTCCCCTTTGGCCTCCACTAACAAAACCTTGCCACAGAAACGCAGCTCATCAGCATCTTCCTTAAGGAGTCCTAATGTTGTATATAAACTCCGAGATTAGGATATGGTTGAGCACAGGATTATTGTGACATCATCTGCTTTGCTTGAAGTTCCAAAAAAGACCCAAACGCACCAAAACCACCAGAAAACAAGATAAAACCACCATAATGCACTTCAGGTCCCCGAATAATTGAATTTTTTTCTCAAACTTTCAGGTCAGCCTGGAAAGAACATTTTCAGAAATATCTGTCAGACTGAAAACATTCACTGAAACCATAATGACCGGTTTGGATCTTTGCTTAATGAAAACTTGAACAAGTATTCAATTACTGAAAGTATTTTTTACCCTATTAACCTTTTCTTTTACCTCTAAAAGGTTAAGAGACAATTTATCTATTTTCTCAATTACATCTCTGCCTATGCCTCCTTATTGCCCACCTCCACTATGACTTGTGAAGGTGTCAAAAGAAAACTGTTTCTTCAGACTGGAGAAATAATTCAAAAGTAAAGCATTTTAAGTATTTCTCACATATTTAGATCCTTACCCAGCTGTTAAAAGAAGCTTAAGATGAACAATTGGGATCTATATGACAATTTTTGTCTGGCTGAAGGAGTCACTTTACAATTAAACTCACACAGCTGGTTGCTCCTGGCTGTATGCTGGCTCCTCTCCAATTTATTGTCTCTGAAGTGCAGAAAGCTCCTGAGCAGTGTAAAAGTGAGACAGTGTTCCCTCCCTTGTTTCCTTCTGTTCAGAATCCCCACTTCTTTCACAGAAAGACAAGTTCCAAAAAACTTGTCTGTCAGTAGGAGCATGTTGAAGTGATCTCTGTTCTCAAGGTGTAAAACCAGGCTTGAACTTTTCCTTCATTCGGAGCAATTACAAGGTATCTCTCATCGTTAGCATAATGATAATAGGAATTTAATAGTCTGAACGCCTCTGCCAAATGTGAGGGGAATTAGGTGGTAGGTTCAGAAGTTACTGGCAGAGACGTTCACCTAGGCTGCTAACGGGACTACATGGAAAATGGTACTATTGGTGACTCCAATTACAACACTAAGTATGATTTTATATAAAATAAGTTGCTATAAATTTAGCAGTGTGACCTACAAGACCGGGCTTTGGACTGGCATTTACTTATATACCTATATACAGGGGCGGCCACACAAATTAACACAGACAGAAACACTCATGCAAACACAGACTGCCCAATCCTGTCCCCGTCTCTGTCAGTTCAGGATGAAGGTCTGTTAGTAGGAATTGTATACATATACATGATATGGATCCCTGCAACACCTGGCCCCTGGACCACCAGTTTCCCCAATACCTGGCACCTGGACAGGCCAGCCCCTGCAGACAGCAGCCCAAGTCCATTTGCTGGTACTGAGACCTACACACGCAAAGCTCAGATGTATAAAGCTGCGTTATCTTTCAGTGGGGCTCTTAATTTGGGTTAGCTGAAATTCCTCCTTGTCTTGGTGAGAGTAAGAAGCTACTGTGTCTATTGCTGCCTACATGGTACCTCTGGTCTCTCTGCACAGACTGGCACTGTGTAATGTCAAGATTCCCAGAGACAGGTGACGTTTGAGACATTTCAACATTTCAACATCTGTACATTCAGACATTTCAACATCTGTACTGGGAACACATGGAAACGTGGCATGCAATAACTGCTCGGAACAGGCTGTGTGGTCTGAAGCCCTTCTTGAGATTGGAGGAAGGCAAAAAGAAAGCAAGGCACAGATCCAGATCAAAGATGCTCCATCCAGGTAAAGATAAACAACACTGAGGGTGCTCGAGACAACAAGGAGTGCACTATACCTTTAAAATGAATCAGAGTATTTCATAGTAATTTAGTTGTGAACTTTCAGAAAATAATTTAATATTCTCCACCTTTACAAGGTTAATTTTTTCACGGACTCTTGATCACACAGATAACTAATCAACACCCAGATTTAGCTTTTGAAAGCATTTATTCGCCCTCTGGTTTCCTTCAATGCTATTGCAGTATGTAGTTTAAATCTTCTTTAATCTGCTTCAATTCTGGCAGACTGATTAATAAATATTAATTATAAAGGTGCTGAGTAGGCATTGTGAAAGAAGAGAATGAAGAGGAGGTAATGGCTGGGGAAGGAAGGGTAATGCAATGATCTTTCTAGTCTGCTATATCACTATATATGAGTATGTCTCTGTGTGCCCTATTATACCAAGTCTAGCAAGCGATCTCACATAACTAACCCCTGACTTCTGCTGCCACACAGGTGAAGCTCCCTCTCATGCTTTTCCAGCACTGTCTCAGTCTCTCCTCTCCTCTGTGACCCAATGTGCCAGACCTTGTCCATCAAGGGTTTGCCATCTGGCTGTATCTTGCACTCAGAAAAGCCCTGCTCATGAGCGTGCTCACCTGCTGCGCTCTTGGGCTAGGATTTTTCTCACATGGCTTGATACTCTGGCTGCATCCTTGAGCTCATAAGCCAGCAATGCTTTATGCATCAGAGATTATATCACCTGAGAAGCCTTTATGCCAGGCACTGGCAGTGAGAATAGACCTCAGTGGGGACAAACTGCTGCATTCATTTTTGTTTTCTTCTCTGCGTAACAACTTTTGGATGCTTGGTTGAAGAAAAGTTAAGAACAAGAAAGTCTGCTTAACTAGATATGTAACCACACCATCAGTTTGTGCCGCTGAGAGCTCAGCGGCAGTGTCAGCAATGGAGAGTGCTGTGACAAAGCAGGATCTACCGCTGTGGCAGGAAATGCCAAAGAGAAGCAAAGGCATTTGAATATAAAAGAGGCAAAGGTTAAGATTTTATTTTCCCAGTCAGAGATGTGAATGAGGATAATGTTCTCTAGGGATAAAAGTGGAGAATAAAATTCTAGCTAATAGAACATACTCATTCAGGAAGATATATTTAGATCTGCTGAAAAACAGTAGCAAATATTTATGGGTATGAATTGTGATTAGCAAAAGCATGTCCTCAATTTCTCCTACTTGGTAAATCCAGCAAACAACACAGCATATCATTTTCGTATTTATTCATTGACAATATGATTTTGTGGATGAGCTGGTGGATTGCCACATAGTTAGCTTACTGTTGGTCTGACAAACCCATTAAAATGGAGCACTGTGAGGGGATAATACCTTCAACTTTGGAAGCAAAAGCCTCCGCTGTGCTTTCCCCACAAATACAGTGATGTTCTGTTGTTTCTGTGGTGACTACTACCAGCTGGTTGCTGTGTCTTTTCTATTGTTACTGTTCTTTGAATTCCTGGAATTGCTTCTTGTCAATTAGAAAGGTGTTGAATGGATTTAATTGCTGCTTTGAATCAAACCAGAAAACACTCACTCACTGTTGTCAGTCTTAATGCATTACTTTGTAAAAGTAGTTCTTCAAGGGAAAGTATGATGTCAGGAATAAAATCAGCATAGAATTTATATATTTCATAAACCCAAAGGTCTCTCAAATATATATGTGAGTAGGGTGTACTTTAGCCCAGGAGAAGCTTCAGGGGCTGTAGCTACCGATCAGTTCTGCCCATGGTAGGCTCGTGCCCAGTGTCATACATCTGTGGAGTGATTGCACTCCTTGGTAACTCTTTCCTTGACGCCCTTATGCAGACATGTCCAGTGTTGCCCAAGCAAACACACCCTTCTGTTCGCTATGTGAAGCCATTTAGTTGTTTTTCTAAAGTCTCACTAAGCAAAACGGTACCAGTCACTGAGAAAGGTAGGATCTTTCACCAGGCACTGTTTTTCACCATAAAGAACTAAAATCCTGCAAATATTTACAGCAATCCCTTAGCTTTGATACTGGAGTAGGCTTAGGAAATCCAGGTTCTTCTCTTGTTTGTGCCACAGGTTTCCTGTGTTGTCTTGGGCAAGTGACTTAAGCCAAGAGTTAAAAATGTGAGTGGCATTTTTATGCATCTTAAAAAATTTTAAACTGCTTTTCCAAGAAAAGGAGCTCAGGATATGCAGCAGGCACCAAATAATTTTTAAATGCTACATTTTCCTTCCTTCCTTCCTTCTGTTTTTTTTTTTTCATGCCATGATTATTGGTGCTTGTAGTGAAGGGAGCGGCTATAAGTGCTGAGAATTCAAAGTTAAAAACCAAATCTCTTTCAAAAAGTCCTAATTTAAACCTTTAAGCCTGGTGTTCTCAGGGTTCATTAATCACTTTTGAACCTCTAAGTATTCATCTTGTTGGGCCTCTGCAGTCCAGGCATAGCACAGGCTGTATAAATATATTTGCATTTGATAGAAGTGTGCCATAGACAGACTTGCAAAGAATCAGACCCCTGAACTTCAGAGATGACTCAGTGAGCAAAGGGTTCTGTTATCTTTCTATCACATGAAGGCTTTGCTCCAGGGTCATTAGCTTTCCTTTTTATCTTATATACCCTACACATTTTAGAAACCATCTTCACTGGACACTTACCTACTGTATTTTTAATGTCTTTTTCTAGATTGTTTATTTCTTCATGAAGGAACACAAATTTAGATAGCTGCAACAATTGATTGCTTTTTCTGTGTTAATACACCATAGCATTTTACTTGTGTGTTTTCAATTTCATAGTGGATTAGAAGAAATTTTTTATTCACTAGCACAAGTTGGCATCTGTTCGATAAACTATCCCAGAGATATATTCATTCCTATGCAGGTGATGTTCTAATGATTCCTTCCATTTTCAAAGCTATTTTGAGGCATTCAAAGTCAACTTTATTAAGCTGATAGATCGAGACCTGGGATGTAGGCACAGAAAAGCTTAGCACTGCCAAACTTAACATATGTGTCTGGCCCGCACAGTGTCATTTACAGTGCTGAGTTATGTGCCTAGGCACAGCATTTCATAAGGCTCTTAGCTCCTTCTGGCTTCATCCCAAAACACAGAACTTCTGGAAGACAGTTTTTATTCTCCCTAGACCCCATTTTACTGTACCCACGGGTATAACTCTGTGAAAAAGCTGCTCCTAGTCTTCATGAAATATTACTTTCACATCCTGGCTAAATCTAAATTAATCCAAGAGGCACTGTCAAAAATTCACTCCTATACTTTAGCTGACAGAAAATGACTAATGATTATTTAGCAGTCATGGCATTTAAATATTGATAGTCTTCCTTAAAAGCTCTTTTATTTCATTATTTGATATTTGACTGTTTTACTTCATATAAATGTGCAAGTAATTTGCACCTAATTATGCACTTGTCACTTAACTCCTACTTACAGTTTTCCACACTGCTATTCTGGATAAGCATGAATTGAAATTATTTAGTTGCATTGGATCAACTATCTTTCTATCTTTCTCTTGAAAATTCTTCATATCCAGGAATGTTTATGAACAAAAAGTAAGTTAGTTTCTAACTAAATAAGTGTAAATTAATAATGCAAACTACTGATTAAAGAGTCCAAAGTTTATTGCTAATAATGTCTAATCTGAGGTTCACATTACTGAATGGAATTACAAATGATATAGTTCTAGTATTTGAACTAATACAACAGATCCTTAGCCAATTGTTGAGTTAGCTCTAAATGAGACCTCCTATGCTTACATATTTGGGGCATTAGGTTAGATTACAAGGAAGACTTCCTATGCTTCAGGGGGATATGGACCTGGTTTGACTGAGTAATGTGAGCTCAGATTCAATGTTCTGGCCAAAGTATGTGTTTCATGAAAATAAATATTTTTGGAAGTTAGTTTACACTAATTTTCCATAAATCACTATCTGTATATACACTGAATGATACTCAGACCATAGTCTCCTACAAACTTTCATAGATACTACTGTCCGGGCAGTAGTATCAATTTGAGCTATTACATCCACATATCAATTGTTTTGGAAGGAAGCTGTTATGGCAGGGGTTTATATGAGGTTTTCAAAGAGTGGCATTGGAAAAAAAAATGTTCCCTTAGCACTACTGCCTAGGCCTCTCACTGAAATTTGGAAAAGGATTATAGAAAGGCAGGAGCTACGAAAAATCACTTGGTGAATCAAATGTTGATATATCACAGTTCCCCAAACTGAGTTTTAAATTGAGGCTTTTTTAAAAAGTTTTTGAAATGAGGAAGCATCGTAATAAAAGTCCAAAGCACTCCATAGTAATTCTGGTACACTAAATTTGAATAATAATGATGTATTTTATAAGAAGTAGGCAAGAAGAGTAACTATTTAATAGAGAATGCAATTGCAATGAACCTGAAAAACACATAAAAATGAGAGGTTGTGTCTGAATTTGTTCTTTAATGAGTTTTCATTGCATATGAAAATATGCGCAAGCAAAAATGATACTCAGAGTCGCAAAGACTGGCTCAAAAGACACTGCAACAAAGAAAATAAGGAATAGCAAACACATGTAATGTTAGGAAATAATAAAGCCAAGCATGATTTAGCTTGTGATCCAAAAGCACAAATGATACTCAGAGTCACAAAGACTGCCTCAAAAGACACTGCAATAAAGAAAAGCATGAATAGCTAACACGTGTAATGTTAAGAAACAATGAAGCCAAGGATGATTTAGCTTGTGATCCAAAAGCCATTGTGCTCTATAAGAAGAAAGGGTTGCGGGACCCAAGGGACTGTGAATTAACTGATATTTGCCAGAGCTAGAAATGTTCCTGCTGCCGCCTAACACTGCTCGCTCTACACCAGTGTCAGAGCCTGCATCCCAGCTGGCTGGGCAGCTCCCTGAGCAGCTGAAGCTGGGTTCCTTGAAGGTCAAAGCAAATCGCTTAAAGTGGGAATGGAGTTTAATACACTCTACCTGTGAAGAAACTCCGTGCCCATTAATAACTCAAAACGATCTACACGTCTTTCAGTATTTATTTTGGGAACTGTTCACTAGGATGATTGCAAGTTATAACTGTTGGGTAAGGTGCCTTTATTACCAGTTTGTGAGCAATCTAATGTCCCTCTGTGATTTTTGTATGTCAGAACTGCAGGAAACCTGCGTGTGTGCTTGTGTATGGTGTAAGAGTTATGGCTTCCATCCCACTTTGTATTTGCCAACACAATACTATAAGCCCCATTGTGCCCTGGTGCTTTATTCAAACTGTGTTTCCCACAAAAGCAGCAACTAGCAGTTTATACCCTTCAGAAGTGCTCTGCAGTTTAGTAGATAATTGGCAATGTGAGTAGCTATTTTTGCTTTTCAGCCGTTTTAGAACAAAGACATAGAAGCACTCTTGCACGTATTTCCCCAAGCATAACCTTTGTTTCAGAATTTGGACTGCAAAGAGCAGAGCAACAACTATTCCCATGGTATTTCATTGTTTCTGGTTCTGGTTGACATTGATGAGTACAGAAACACGAACAGTGCACTTTTCCACGCTCTTTGTGATGAGACCTGATGTAGCACCTTGGGAGAGGTGGTTCCCTAGGTGCTGAGATCAGTACCTGTTGGGTCATGCTGCAACTCTCACCTCAACTGAGCTCTCCTCCCATGGAAACCAGGATGGAGGAGTGGATGTGTATAGCTGTGCTTTTTGCCAAGGAGGAGGCAGGAGGCAGCCTCAGCCTGCAAGCAAAACCACTCGGAAACTGTCCAAGTTCCAAGGGCTGATGTTGCTGCCTTTAACTGGAGTGTGTTGGAGCAAAGAGGTGATAATAGAATCATGTAAGCACAGAAATCATAAAGCACTGAGAGGTAAAGAAGAAATAAAACAAGCTCAGAGAGATCTGGGAGAGAGAATGATCAAAATGAAAAACAAGCTTCATTCAATATGTAAATCAATCTGAGTCTGCATTTGCTTTTTGTCTTAAGGCAGCCTGTAATTAGAACTGTGCTGACTGCTCTTTGTTGCTGATACAAGAGTCAAGAGAAAATCTAGCTAATACCCTGACATTGCAAAAGTGATATGGCTAAGAGAAGAGTTTCATTTAATGAATCAAAAATATGAACTTGGCCCACTGATGCTCAGGGACCTTTTATACAGTCCATTTTACATGCAAGAACATTTCCGACTATCCCAAAATCCAGCTGAAGGTTTGGGAAGGGAAGAAAGTAAAGTGGTGTTATGAAGTTAAAGGCTTGAGCCTGTCTGTCTCAAATAAAAAATAAAAAAAAAAGGTACTTACTAACACAGTGATTATATTTTGTATACATAGGTTCAGTTGCTTATAAATTACCATAATAGCGTATTAGTGTATCTTATAGGGTCATGGGTGCCATTACTGGTTTACACTTAAAAGCACCTTCTAAAATGTAGTTTCCAGGATATGTGGCTTTTAAAGACATTTTCTGCTGAAGGTCTTCCATGTTAGCTGCTAGTCACTTGCATGCCCTTTGCTTATAATATTTCTTGCATGTTACAGTGGAATAGCTGATGATAACTGAGCACATCACTTTCAAGAAGCTACTTTTTTGCTGTCTTTTAAATTAATCTAGTCTAATCAAGACTGTCACCTTTCAGGACAGAAGAGGGATGAATTACCAAAAAAAATGTAAAACATTCAGATCTGACTGAGAAACAGACAAACAGCTAAAATGAACATAAAAAGTGATGGCGTCACACAGCTGGATGGCTGCATTAATAGCTTTAGGAAGAGAACATGAGTCTTTAGTAAGATACACAATATTTATAAGGACAGAGGATTGTCATGAAGATATCAGGTTGCCCAAATTTTAACAGGGTGTGAGTTAGATATTGAGGAACCATATTGTAACTATTCTTTAACATGCTTCTTTGAAAGGTAATTTGCTACAAAATCAAGAACAAAACCATGCAATGGCCACTGCAGAAACATGTTGCCCTATTTAGTTAATTAGTTAATGGATTAAATTAGTTAATGGACAGACTAAATAATTTGCTAGATGTATTTTAATTACTAATTATACTCACAATAATTCTCATAATTTCTGATTCCATTCCTTTCAATATTCCGCACTGGGTTTTAGCTGCCCTAAATGAGCGCCAGGAAATTCAGACTAATGGTTAATTATTGTGGCAAGGCTATTATCCAACTTGCAAAGAAATGTACAAAAAATTTATCATAGAGTTTATTGCCTACTGTCACAGGGTCGAGAACTGGATTTATATCTTGGATTTTAAACTTAAAATAAAGAGTACATTAAAACATTAAAAACGCAAAGATAAACTGTATGCCAAACACAATATTGCAATCTAAGATGCAATCTCTTAGGGACAAATTCATATGACCTAAATTCTACTGAAGTCCATCCAACACAGCATCTTCTTTAGACTGCTTCTTGAGAAGCTTAACCAGGGAAAATGGTGGTCAATCTCAACAAAATCTTCATAGAAAAACAAATCTAGATATGCCAGCATTTTAACAAATGTTTTTCAGCCTTTGTTGTTGTTTTTTTAAGAATCTCCTTCCGTCTTAATGAATGAGCTTTTTGAATATTCTGTGTTTGCCAAGTTTTTCACCCAGAATGGCCAGAAATGCAGGATACCCTGAGCAGATGCTGTAGGTGACAAAACCCAGGAAAAATACCCTCTCTCTTGCTAGTGCTCTTCCTGCAAGAATCAGGTGGCACTGAGATGATCCCTGCAGCCTCACAGTGAATTATCCTGTTGTAATAAAGTTTATAACAGCAGCTTATAACCTGATATGACTGTATGCCAATAATGATACGTTTCTTCTCTCAGGATAATAAACCATTTAAATTATCATGTATTATCCCCTCAGGTCATAACAGAGATGCAACATTCACTGCAGAGCTGTCTATAGATTTCTTCCACAAACATTTACAATAGGGAAGGTGAATGTCACACTGCTTAACAGCCCCCTTTTTCAGACAAAAACCCATTCTGCAAGAAGCAGAACATTCACAACTTCCATTGATTTCAATACAAATTAGATGTTCGGCTTTTTCACAGAATTGCATGTAATAAGGGGGTATGTCATATCTCACAGATGCTCTGCTATTAGTCTATGAATAGCATCAGTTGAAAGACTGATCTTTACTAACACTGAACTGCTCTAAAATACATTTTAAATATTGGCAGTATGAATTTAAAGTTTTCTCTGCAAAAAACCAAATGCCTTCAAACTTTTTCTTCCTCTTCAATCCCAGCAACTCATAGTGAAATCACTTTCAGACTTCTTAATGCACCTCTAATCACAGTGATTCTCCTGACCACATACTGACCACAATGGCATGACGTCCTTTGTGCATGGCTCTCTATCTTTGATCATTTTTCTTCCTTCTCTCTTAAATGTATGATTGTTAGCATCATTTTGCTTACCCCTTCCCATTTGCCCATAGAATGAGTCACACTTACATAGGACTTTTCCAACATTCTTCTAGATGCTTATGCCAAGACTGTACGTGTAGAGGATTCACAAAGTAATTTCACTTCCTTCCCTTGATACCAGATGTATCAGACACTCTAATCTTTGCTCCTTCTGCAGTAATATATAACTTATGGCTTTATTATCACATGCACTTTTCCCACTATCCAGTGACTAGTAAACAGCACAATCAGAAAGCCGTGGAACAAACTCTCCTTTGCTATGAGTCCCTGAGTCTGGCCATGACTACCAAATTAATCTTGCGCATCCTCCTAAAGTAGAGATGACTGTAGTATAAATCGCTCAGCTAAATAAGATACCAATAACACTTATGGGCAAGCCTCTATTTTTATTTGCAAAGAACTCTATATTTTATTTTGTGGGTTTTTTTTTTAATAAATAAAAGCTTCACCCACATCCATTTTATTTTGAATAATGTGTAAACCTGTAACCATCCCTGACTCACATACCTGTGTATTGTCTTGATACACCAGCTACAGAGTCTGAAAATGAGCCGTTAACATAACAAGTCTGAAAACATCCACAGCTTTCATAGTTTGAGACACTTGCCAAAGGCAGTAATGTAAAGAAAGTATTCAAATGCCAGTCTGCCAGAACGCTAACTGCAGTCACAGTATTTGTCTGTTAAACATCAGTTTAGTTTTCAAGCACGGAGTCCTCCTCGTGTATCCAAATATAGATAGATGAACAAAATGGCATAGAAGCTTTGGGAAAACCATAGCACAGTTTTTGCAAGTTCACCTCAGATAAGCTTGTTGACACTCAACAATACTTTGAAATATATTTGGAAATAGATAGGCATTACTTAGTCATATCCAGAGAATTCTGCTCTTTTATTCATGCAAAATTATAATTTAAATTTAAGTAACCAATGAAACTCTGGCCTCCTGTTACAGAGCCAGAAAGGAAAACAAATCTCCCTTACTGCATGTTGATGTTAAGGACTTTGTGTCACAGAGCCATATAGAGGCCTGTCTCATGTTAAGCAATACCTCTACACTACCTGTGGGTCATCGGCTTTTGTGACCTTGCAGGTGAAATGTTCACCTGTTTCAGAATATGGTCCTAAACTAGGAAAATCTGAGGTAAATACCAGTTTGTTACATACCTCTGAAACTTTTGTACCTCTGAGCGAGGTATGGCATTTAAACTGGACTGCCTTGGGATTTGAGCAGAGGGCTGCTTCAACTCAAACACACCTCTGAAATATAAAGTCTTTCTTCTGATAGTACCAATTCACAATCAACCAATCTCAGCAGAATTTTACCACTTTTATCTTGATGGGCTAGCTGGTGCTACAGAAAGGCAGCAAGAACTCTATTTCTCAGTCGTTTCCTTCCCCTAAACTGCTACTTTTTTTCATGCAGAGAGTACAGCTATATGCCTATACAAATTAATCTCTTATTTTGTAAAAATAGTGCACTTACATGCACACTGCAACAGTGCAGGCCATGGAAACTCGTATGTCAGCTGTTAAAGCTGGCTGCCTGCTCCAGACGGGGAGCAAACCAGTCTTTTTTCTGCATTTCTAGAGTCAAGCTCCAGACAGTCTCACAGCTTGTTCATAATCCAGCTGCAGCTATGCTAGCAGCTAAGGTAGATTTCCATACCCCTCCTAATGTCACCGTCTCTGATCTAGTCACAGGGCTGCTCCACGAAGTGTTCCCTAATATTTTTTTTTGAAAATGAGCTGGATTGGCTTTCTAATCTGTGTAAGCAAGTGGAAAAGAGGAGTTAAAGAAGGACGCTGACTTTCTCTTGCCTCATTTGCAGATCTATAAACCAAGTCACAAGTAGTCAATATCATGCTTATGATATTCTGCTGCAGAACCTTATTGCATATAAAAGCACAAAGCTACTTGACCAATTTTAAAAAATCCCATTTAGTAATTCTCAGATGAAAGTAATTTGACAACCCAGAGAAAAGTATATTGGACTAAAAAGTAAAAACAAGCTCTCAGTAGCAAATCAACCTTCATGAAACTACGTTGTATTGAAAGTATTTCTTGAGTTACATATTCTGCTTCACCTTTAAAAGCAGCTGTTTACTACACAGAAGACATGCAGGTTCAGAGACGCTAATGACTCATGCAACATTCAGCCCATCAGTAGCTATCTTGGTCTCTAATGGGCCTTTAAAAGCCACTTCTTTCATTTCATTTCATATAGAAATGGTGCATATAAATACTCTCCCACAGAAAACGTACTGACAAAAAAAGGAATACATTGTACCAGACTGTGAAAACCATTTGGGTCTTCTTGACCTCTGAACCAATACATCCTATGGGGTATTCTGCAGTGCGGTAAGAAAGAAACTGGTCATTCTGATAAACATTAAGTATTTCTGACAAAGTCATGGTGAGCTCTACACAGAGTTGTGTAATCCTTGCTAGTGTGGCTGGGCACTTAGTCATACACATAGCATTACTGGAGCCAACAGATCTCTTCCCAGGGAACAGTGCTGACCAAGGTTGAACGAGGACTTTAACTGGCTTGGGAGCATTTAAGAGAATTGTTTCTCTTTGTTCTTTTGTTTGAGATTTCAAGAAGCTGTCTCTTGTTTATACTGGGACTGTCCCCTGTCTGGGGAGAAATGTCCTTCCAAGAAGATGATGACATAGCAGGTTTTATTATTTGTATGTGCTTTATTGTATTTAAATCAGGTTACTGCATGATTATCTTGGGAACAGTGTGAAAATTTTCACAGTTACATTTCAGTAGTGTACTGTATCAAGAATTAATAAGTTAAATGAGAACAAAATGTATATATATTCCCTCAAAAATATGTACTCTGCTCCATCAGCTGTAAACCCCCCTCCCTCCATTTCCTTTCAGAAAAAGTCGAGAGAGCGGGAGGAGGACAGGAAAGCGCTGTATTCAGTGACTGATCCTAGAGCAGACTTGTAATACTGCTGCTTTCCTGCCTCCTGCCTGTTAGTCTGGAAGCTGTTTGGAGCTAACACTTCTTTTCTATAACGTAATTGATTATCTGTGAAACAGCAGAGCCGGGATCTGAGTTAGAGACTGTAGAAACCGTGTTTTCCCAAGTAAGAAAGGCTGCAGTGGGAAAGTTTGTGTTCTCTAAACTGAATCTGAAGTCAGACAGGTTCATCACTCACTTGTGAAATTGCTTTTATGTTCAAGAGGAAATGCAAAAAGAATAGATGCAGTAATGGTTCTTAATGTATACTTTGAAAGCATACAACTGCTTCAGAAACAGTAAGAGGAAGATAGCACTGTGGCTTCTGTGTAATATTAGCTGCTATTCTATTCCTCTTCAAATTCAGATAAGGCTAAGGAAAACCAATAAAGTTAGATGAAGACTGCCCTTGTTTTATTGTTTATTGCCAGGGAAAAGCAAAACCCAAACAAAATTCAAATACCCTTTTCACCCCATGGAGTCCAAATGTATTCAAGTACTCAAGACAACTAATAACAATGCAAGCCAAAATTAGGATAAATTAAACCATAAATCATTAAATTCTATATGATGTGATCAAATAAGTTTCAACACCTCATCTAGAAACTAATGAAAAACAATAGCGAAATAAAATTAAGCCTTTTGTGTTTTCTGAAGCCATTGCTTGCTAAAAGCTTATCTGAGTGTCCTCTGCCAAACATTAATGAAATCAAATGCTTTGCTACTCTACAATTGTCTTCTCTGTTTATAGTGTATCAAGCTATATCATTAAAAACAAAAAAAAGACTTGAAGTAATAATTTATCATCCTTTAGTTACTGCTGAAAATACAAGGGGGGCGCTCTGAATGTTCAGTTAGTGCCACAAGGGGATTACAAGGAATAAGGATAGATGACTCTGATAATGCCATTGTAAAAACAAAAATGACTGCCAGAATTTCATAAACTGAACAGCCCCTGTGTACAACTACTAGACAATCTTAATAGGAGTGTTTTCTTGCATAGTAATTGATTTACTTTACATAAATAATGCATTAGAAATTTACAAGGTTCTCCATCATACCTTTGGACTTTCACTGAGCACTAGGCATGAACAGGATGATTTTTTTTCTAAGTTACGGTATTGCAAAGGGGTGCATTCCAGCTGCTGAAATGTTTTTCTTTCTGTCAGTGTCAGACATATACCTAGATTATATGATTATTCCTCTCTTTGGCAGAATTCCTGGTTCCACTATGTTTTCAAATGTCATTCCTGTTTTACTGAAGTTAACATGCACTAAGGACCAAAATTAACTTGCTTTTGAATCAGTAATTTTAACAACATACATAAAAATAATTTCAGACAGTCATCCTCCTCCCAAGTCGCCATTCACCCCCGCCATGCATTCCGTATATCAGTATAGATTATACTATTAAACACTTTGCTATGTATCAAAACTACATCAGGAAGTTTAAGTCCATTCTGCCTCCCCATTGTCCTCTTGGGACTTTTAGCAAAGATCCTCTATTATGAGTCTTCGGGTATATACTACCTTTAAATTACCAGACCCTTTGGAAGCTGCAACTTGAGTCAATATTATGCTAATTTAAAGTTTCTTGTACTCTCCCCTAAGCATCTCAGAGTAACCTGACCAAACTGTTCTTATCTAACATCATGGAGGTTCCTATACCCAAACACAGGACAGTGTTATCTCACTATCTGCCAATAAAGAATTAAGCTAAAAACCTGGCAGATATTGGGTATGGCTCCTTCCCTGTCCCTGGTGCTCCCCTGACTCCTTGGAATGACTGAATGGCAGAATTTATATAAACAATACGATGGAGGAAAACCTCCCAGGACTCATTTGACAGTAGAAGAACTCCTGTGCAATATGGAATGAGAGCTTATAGGTACAACTGTGAATTCATCCCCCAAGGACTTTCAGAGCCCCAGCATCCTACACACAAACTTATCAGTTACTCATTAATCATTATCTCCCTCTTCCCATTTCTGTCAGAAAGTGGTTCTGGGTTGTTTTGGTTTTTTTCTTCAAGGCTGGTACATTTCCAAAAAAAGTTTCTGTTTTTATAAAACATCATTTTTCAAGAAAGAAAAAAAAAAATCTACATCATCTCCTCTCACAAACATCTTCCTAAAACCCCATTCCTTTTGCAACAGCTCCAACTTTGTTATCATCTTGTACCTGCTCCATTCTGAAGCTGCCTATCTTTAAGTGGCTCTACAGACCATAAGTGTCTCTTCTCAGATTCCTTTAACAATGTCAAGCTGGATCAGAGCCAGCCCAGCTTCTTCATGCAGCAATTTTTGTTCCAGTGTGATCAGCAAGATAAGCCACTATCAGTCTCTCTTACAGCAAAGCCTTCACTAATTGCTTTACTTTGGAAGGACTCCACCTCCTTGCTGTCCCATATGAAATTCTGAAGACTAGTTTGGCTAAAATAAGATTCCCCAAGTACACATTGCATGGCACATTATACAAAAAACACTGCCTGTTTACAAAAATTTTAATTAGACAAAGTTATAAGAAAACCCAAGTGTTGCAGAAACGTGCATATGTAAATACACTTTTAACACAATTCATCCTATATTAATTAATTCTTTCTAAGTCTAGTACAAGGGTTCTTCTACTCTTTTTGTTTGCTATAGACACAAAAATATTGCAGCTCTTTCCTGTATGAAGGAGGTCATTCAGCTCTGCTGCTACTCTCACCATACAGCAATGATTCCTTCAGTATCAAAGCTTCACATATGTTCAGCAAAAGGTACCAAGACAGAGCAATGGGATGAATTCTTATGCAAATTCCAACATGCTCTCCTTTTTCCTCTAATGCCAAGTGGTCAATTCACTGTATGTTGGGACACAGAAAGCTATAGATGATGTTATAATCATAATGGCTTAAGAATGTACGTGCAAGAAAATATTACCTCTTGGACTGATAGATACGACTGCATAAAAAGTAAGTTTTCTGGCATACAAGCTATTTTTATGGTCTGAAACAGAAGTAGCAAGCTGCACTGGGAGGAAGAAAGTCCTTGGTAGCTGTGAAGTGGAAGGGCATGATTGCAAAACAAGAGGTGAGAAGGTAGCTAGCCCCTGTGGTTAGAAGAAATAGAAACAGATACATATCACCTCTAGAGCACTGAAAACTTCCTTGTGGGAAAATTATAATATGTGATAAAATCCACATCTTGAGTGTGGAGTCCATGATTTTAATATCTCCCAGACTCACATTTTAAAGGTCTTTGCAGGCCTGAATTGCAACAAGACCTCCTTCACTTGAAACTGGTTTGTTATGGTGGCAGTTGTTTGCTTTAGTGAGTCTGTCAGGGTGCGTAACTGAATAGGGTTTGCCCACACATGTTCCATGAAGGTATACGATGTACTGAATAAGGCATATATATATTCAGTGACATGGAAAGTGGATTATGTGAGGAACAAGCATGCATAGGAGCCTGAGAACACTGTGTATTTCCCACAGCCGCCTTATGGATAACTCTGCAGAAGGTGTGCTAGCAGCAAATTGCATTCTGCCTCTTTTTTATATATTTCTGTACTTAGAATTCTGTTGTTTCAGTTTAAGGCTGCATAGATCTACCCCTGTCTGTAAAAACAGCTCTTGGTTAGTTAAATAAAATAAAGAACTCTTATTTTGAATTAAAACTTTTGTTCAAAATAGAAAATTCTCCTTAAATACAGGTGGGTGAAATCTATAGAGTGAACACCTCAGGAACCTAATGTCTTGCAATCAAGTGAGATCATTATCCCAAAGTCCTTGATTTTATCATTCAACTTAAGATAAAGCCTCTAAGGGAAAAGCAGCATGTATTATAATTTGTTGTTTTCCAACTGTATTAGTGATAATTATCCAGTCATTTGAAAAACTTTTGCCTGACAGGATCCTCATTTTTGTAATTCCAATGTGTGTTTGGCATGAGGTCCCCAGGTTGTGTGCTTCTCTCAGCTGACCAGAGCAGAAGGACCAGTTTATAGTCCATCATGTCACAGTCAAGGTCTTGAAGGAAGAAAAACTGTGAGAGTTTAAATGAGTGGGATGAGAGAACAGTAGCTATACACGACTGTGTGGCATGGTTTATGCTCTGTGAAGGGTGAAAAGATGGAAAGACAAGACATAACCATTGCGTCAGCCAGAGTCCAGAATGACAGTGAGAGAATAGGAAAAGCTGGACAGATGTGTAAGAGGGTAATCCTGCTGTTCCTCAATAAATCCTTATAATACTGGATTGGATTTTGTTCTTTTTATCTTTTCCCCACATGTCTTTAACTCTTCCTTTGATTGGACATTTTTGTTATAAAAGTTCTGTTGTAAAAGTCAGTTTCTTTCTTTTTTTTTTACAGCTGAGCTTTACCCTGTGATGTCAAAAATGGCTAGTTATCTTTGGAAGAGACCTGTCTGTTACTTCAAGGGGGGAACAGATTAACTTTTGTGGTTTTTTCCAGTTGAGATCTTTTTACAGGCTCCAACTAAAGCAAAAGAATATCACCCACTGACTGTCTCCAGTCCTAATCCAAAGACGAGACGCTAGTTCTGATAGTGGTTCACCAATTTACAGTATCAAAACCAAAGAAATTGCATGAAAAATGCTGCAACTGCATTACACATGGTATACATAAAAGATAAACATAATTTGCCATTTAAAGGATGCTCAAACCTTTTTGACCAAATGCCATTTTACCAAGAAGCTCCATGGGGGCTAGAAGTAACACATGTTGTTCTACATGTACCATAAATCTCGTATAAAAGCTTCTATAAACATCTCTTGTCAAGGGCTCACTGGTGCACCCAGCTTTGGTGGGTGACATGACAGTGCAAATATCCAGAGTTAAGGCATGTGAAACCATGGCCACAATATCCAGTGCTTTTCTGGTATTAATAATAACCATGAAGCTTTAGTAAAAGTTATGAGGGTGCTTAAAAAACATTACTTAAGCGGAAACTTTCCTAAGGCGTAAAGATTAACACAAGTTACTCAGTTGGCTGTCAGTACATTTGAAAATCTGTTGTTAGTCTGAACAAGGTTGCACTTCAAATACAACGCACAGAGAATAAACCAACAGCTACAAAAACTCATAGTTAAATGTGCAGCAAAATCCCCACAAGGATCATACTTATCAAGTGCTCTTTTCCACAGTCTTGAGTTGCAAGTTTGCATTTTAAATTCAAATTTTAACATACTGTGAATCTATGTGCTTATAGCTTTATACATTATGGGGCAAGTAAATGCTTGCCACAGATGTATGTTTGATGTTAATTTTATTTGCTAGATCCTCAGGGAAGGCTATTTCAAAACAGTGCTGTTTTCAATGAAACATCAAAGCTTTTCCATTTCTTCAAAATAACTCTCTTACTGCAAAGCCATAATAGCTCAGTGAAGGTGTATGTTAATGTGTGTATCTACCTTGTAGCACACGAATAACTGACAAAAATCAATTTGTAGTCCCGAATGTTATATGCTACACTACAAAATTGCAATCAGAATCACCTCATTTATTCTATTAACTTATTCTTCAGCTGTGAAGGTTGAAAACTATGCAAGTATTGCCATTTTTAGGAATCTAAGTAGGTTTTAAAATTATTTGACTGATTGTTTTCTTGTTTTATGATCTAATCTGTAACATTGCCTGCTGGGACAAATTATTTCTGAATGTTAAAAATGAAATTGGAGTAGCATTTCTCCTGTAAAAGAAAAAAAAAATCCTTGCCAAATAAATGTGAAGGACATACAGTTAAATAGGAAGATTCTGGGGGGAGAATCCTTCCAGGGACATTACTTTGGATATCTAACCTATAAAACATACACCAGAAAACTTCACTAGTTCAGACACTTCTTTGCCAGGAGGTGAATCTACCTGATCTAAGTATTCCATTTGTAGATGTTCATCTGGGAAATAAAACAGGATGGTCATGTTCCCATAGCCACACATGATCAATAGATAAAGACTATACTCTGATATTTTTAATGTAAAAAGAATTGCCACAGATTTTATTAAATTCCTCAAATTCAAATATTAATCTGAAGACTTCTTTTCTCGTGCAGGAGAAAATTCATCCACAGTCCACAGGCAGGCTCCAGCTGGGCCTCAGCTCAGTGGGATGAACCGATAGCCCTTTTGTTTTGCTTAAAGGTGAAGTAAAGCTTCTTTTTTTCTGATGTGGAGAAGGATGTACTACAATCTGACCAACATTGCGTTAATGACCGTGCCTTTGTGTTGTTAAAAGGTCAACTTTTAAGATTTCTCCTCAAAATGTTTTAGTGAAACGATTTGGTGTAGTCTCGTAAACTGATCCTGAATTCAAGGGAAGATATTATCAAGGTACTAAATATGTAAATATGGAAAATGTTCACATTTAGCACTTTTTAATTGTAATAAACAGATGCTTATGCTAGAAATTACATCTGTGGCTTTCTTGCTTCCATCCTGATATGACTGCAATGCTGATGTTCATTTGACAGCTAATATGCACAGTATCACCATTTACATCAAATACCTCTCAATAGAGAAATCTCCCTGGAACTTTTAACTGATCACTGCTAAAACAGAAGTCTTTTAATCCTGAAGTCTCCATCCTGCAATTTGCAGTAGAAGTCAGGGTAGCTGATCTGGATACCAGCTGTCTCTTTTCAATGAGACAACCATTTGAGACACAATTTTCTGTAGTTCTATACAGCTATCAATTATTCACTGCCACAATGGGCCATTAAAGACCCATCAGTCAATGATTCATGTCTAGTAGTTATTTTAAGAAGTCTAAAAGAAAATCTTCTACATAAAAAAAATATCTTCATAGTTCCTAAATTCAAGAAAGAATCTGCTTATAAGAATATTCATCTCCAAAGAGGGAATGAATTAAACTTTTTGGAAGATGCCCAAAAGGTTTCAGTACCTAAATAAAGAAAATATAAAGAAAATACTTTTTCTTTATGAGCGAGATGTTTTAATATTTTTTTTTTAAAGATGTTTACAGATTTTGTAAATGGTCACTAAACGTTTCAGGTTTTAATGGAATAAAGTTGTGGCAGTATCCGTCCCCGTGTTGGTGCACACGTGTGTGTGTATATGTATGTATGTATACAGTCAGTTTGTTTCCACTGCCCTCACCAGGTCTAACCCAAATCATTGCATAATTGTGTCTGATAATATGCTGCCAGTTGTTCTGTCTATGTAGAGTCATCAAAGAACATTAGGAACTCTGATATTTTACATAAGCATTTTCCAAGCTATTTTTATCTCATATACTGCTGTCTCAGAGAAATTCAGCTGTTCTCAATTCCTGCTTATTAGCTTCAACACAGAGCTGGACTGACACAGATATATTGGCAACGTTTCTTAAAAGTAGCTCAAAGTATTACCCTTTCCTACTCTCATCTCTTGCATGCAGCTCAAGGGAAACACTTGGAAACACTGGTATCCGAAGCTTTGAAACGGTCACTCGAGTAAAACTGGTACCATGCGCTCCCGGACACTGACTGAAAAGCAGATTCTCTCTCAAAATAACTACCTGCTATTTCTTTTTAATCAGTACCAAATAACATCTCAAAGAAAGCCCCTCAGTAGGTATGAACTAGTTATGGACATTTTTCAACTTGTTCTTAATTCACAGAGAATTACAGCTGTAGGTGATTATCATACTTATTGCCTTAGAAATTAAAAAAAAAAAAAAAAAGCAGTAGTAATGGAAACCCAAATCCCACAATTTGAATAAGTATATTTAATCAACTCTTCTACTGGACTAGATCCAATTATTTATGAATCTTTTCTGGAATCAGTAAACAGTTTTTAAAACTACTTCTCTAGCAACAGCATGTCAATCATTTAAGAACATGTTTTTGTTGCATTTGAATCAGATTAAGGTAAAAATAGAGACAAGAGTTTATAATGAGAGCTCTAGTACTTCTGGACTGACTAGTCTGAATGACTTTGCTAATAAAAGATGGTAAATATTGGCAGTGATGCCGGAGCCCAGTTTGCTGTAGATACCATATGCAAAGCTTTAAGTTTTACATAACATGCTCAAACTAAGGAGGAAAAAGATCACATTTAAAAGTAAATAAAATCTTAAGACTATCTTGTGTGATATCTATGTATGTGGGGTAACATTCCTCCTTCCTCTCTTCATAAGGCCATGCAAGCCTGTCTACAAACTGATACGCTGATCTAAAAGACATTATCAGGTTTTTGTGGCTGAAATTCACGTAGAATTTTCCAGAGTGCCCAAGCCATACTTTTAACTAACTAAGATGTGTTTAAATAGCTGTGTTTTGTGAAACGCCATATATAGAGTGAATATATCATATACGTAAGCCATATTTTTATCTATATAGTTAAAGCATTATCTGTTATCATTATAGATAAATGAACAATCCATTGTTCATTTCATGGATTTATTTAATATTGATAATAAAGCGCATCAACTAATATGCAGTTTCTTTATTTTTTGAAATAGTCTTGACTAAACTTTCAAGCAAATGTGTTTAGTAAAGTAATTTGGGAATATAAAATCTTTGTGTAGGTCAGAAGGGATACAGAAATCCTTATAAAATCATTTTTACTGGAGAAATTATTTAGAATGCTCAGCTGAGAGGCTGGTTCAGTTATCTGACAAGTTACTTTTCCTTCTGATAGCATTAATTGCTTGAGGGCTGTGATAGATAGGGAGAAGTCTGATTGTTATAATTTAACTGCAAGAGAACAGCAGTATTACATCTGCCAAGGAGCTACTGAGCAGCTGAATGATCAGAAAAGGTAGCAATGACATTCACTGCAATAAAACCAGAAGGGAAGAAGTCAAACTATGAATCCTTCACAGTAAATATTGTATTCTCCCCAGTGTATTCAAGCTAGCAATGAAACAACTGGTATTTCCAATATTAGATTTTATCTTTGACCATATGGTACAGCTTACAGAAGTAATTTTGGCGGAACCTGATGTATTTTTTTATGTGCTTGCTAAATTCTTTCCCAGTACAGGCAGATGCCAACATTAAAAACTTATCACTGGGTACTATTAGAGTATGTACATTAGCTAGACATTAAAAAAATGAGCCAGTCTATATTTTTCTTAATGAATAAAGATGCAATTCACACTGCTTTAAATTCATAGGTCTTAGCCACTAGCCTTTGTATACGATACTGATAAAGGAGGTATGTCCAAGCCTGTAGTTCTACCTGAAAGCTTCTCATACGATCTGAACAGAGGATCCATGCTGATTATTCTTTTGGAAGGGAATGTGATTTGTGGGTGGACGAGCGACAATTCAGGTGGAAAAGCAAGAGGCTGCTTTCAAGTTCAGAGAGAGAAGGACATTTCAGCTCTGCCTGAGCCATGCTGCTGTGTAACTCTGGCAGAAATACAAATGAGCTGTTGCACAGACTGATGCTAAAACAGGATTGATAGTTGGATCAGAGAAAACATGTCTGGAAGTTTGTTTCAAGATAATATGACTTTCACTGCCCTATAACTAGCAAATACCAGTTTCTCATAAAAAGTGAAACAGATGAGATCTTGGATTTTGGCTCGGTTGGAAGTGTTAGCAGCACTTTATTCACTACTGCTGTATGCAGTAGTGATGGCTCCTTATCACAGGTAGATTAACTTGGAATATCTGATGCAGTTACTGCCCCCTCTGCCTCCCCCAGCCTTCTGCCATCCCTCTAGCAGATACTAAATACAGTGGTATGAATCAGAGTCTGGATCCAGAGCCACTAAATTCAACAGGAGTCATTCCTTTCCCTCCAGAGAAACTGAACCAGTCCTGTGGCGTTCTCTGCTACCTCCCTAGGAAGGCCAGGGAAAGATGCCTCTCCGCATCCCTGGATCCTGTCGGTACTGAACACAGTCCATCAAACCTCAGCATAGACAGCTACTGAAACAGGTAGTTATGGCAATGACTGTGAGGAAGCGGATTGCTAGGGACAGTCTCACTTACAAACAGCCTTGCAAACCCTAACGTCATCTGGCTTTCTTCTGTGCCTGGTTCCATGCAGAACTGGAGAGCAGCAAGGAGGGGCTGGCTGCTAATTCCCTGGTATTACCAGCTGCTGGACCAGTGACGAGCTCACCATCCAGAGAAAAGAAAACATGTGAAGACAGAAAAGAAAAAGTTCACTCAGTCCTAATGAGGATTTCCCAGGATGACGAAAAGATGCCAGATTGACATCCTACTTGCAAAGTTATTTTGCTCTCAAATTTTACCTGGACTGCTCTGAATATAAGGAATTATTTTGTAAATTCAAGCTGTTTGCTTTTACTTTACCGAAAGTCACACTTTTACGTCAAATTTAGAGATTAAAATTCTAAAAACCATATTTTACTTAATTGAGTCTTTAAGGGAATTTTTGCATATTAAAAAAACCAAAACAAACCAATCTTAGAAACAGGGAATGCAACTAGTTACTTTGCCTTAACAGTTAAGGTGCTAGCAAAGCATGGCACGTAATGTAGCATGCAGCAGTAAAGTTTTGTTTTGCAGAGGCATCCAGTGTTCAGTTAACATAGTTCTAATGTGATAGGAAATATAAACACCTGGAAGGCAAAGATCTTTATTACGCTGTCTGCCATTTTGCAGTCTCTTGTTATGACACTTGGTAAAACAGTCTTTCCTTTGGTAGATGGTATTAAAGGGTTATATACTAAATTCAGTGTCACTTTGTTATGGTACCTCTAGTAGGTTGATTTAGGATATAAAGGGATAATTGCCAGAGAGAGTTTTAACATACACTGCTGATGTAAAATCTAAATGAAAGATATAACTTTCTATCAAACAGAAAACATCAACTGTAATGTTGAAAATATTTCCCTTTTATTACAAGCTAAATGATCTAATCTGTGTGTAAGCCAAGAAATTTTATAGCTGTTTCTATTCATGCAGTTCATAAATGCCCTGTTTATATAAGCAGATTATGGAGGTATTTATGTAAAATGGCATCAAATGCATGAAAAAAAGACACTGAAAATCTAAAATGTTATATTCCAAATCTGTCTTGATTCCCTTTAGAAATAAAAAAACTTATATTGTGAATACCATAGAAAATCAGTAAACTCTAACTCAAAAGGATTAGCCACTAACTAACACAAAGTAAAAAGTTACCCTATGTCAGGCAATCTGTAATGACAATCCATCTGTATGCCCTCAGCAAATGCAAAGTACTTTAAATTAGCCAGGTTCTTTGTAACTGAAAGCTAAACTAACTCAAATTACCTGACATTTTCTGTAGGCCAGATAAGGCACTCATGCTGAGTCTGAGCTGAGCAAAGGTTCCTTAGAAGAGTCGGTTAATTATCCAACCTAATTTCCATTTCTAAAATTACATTCCCCGAATACTCTTTTTTGGGGTGCACAGATGACTATGTGTATGTTTTTGCAGGTGGTTTTTTTGTAACCCTGTTGGCTTCTAATCATTAAGTTTGAATTCTCTACTCAGAATACTGGAATAAAACAAGGGCTGAAAGGTTTTTCTTTTTCCTATTTGCTTTCTCTTCCCAGCTGCATTCCACTACTGTCTTCTGTGCCAACGTTTGTTGCTCCATTGCGTCCTCAAAGGAAGACCTCAAGATCCTTGCAGCTTCCTGTATGGTTGGCTTGCTCCTCCTGAGAACTAGGGTGCAGCTTCATTGACAAAAGTAGTTTTAGCCAAGGTGAAGAAAAAAATGACATCCAGTACAGGAGTATAGCCTACTGCAAACAAATACAAGATTGGGTATGGACAGAGAACCAAATTTTATCTAAAGACAGCTAAGAACTCAAGGCCAGATTAAAAACAGATTTATAGAATGCTATCTAAATAATGCTTCAGATACTTATGTCCACAAGAGTGATCCTTAGAAATCTCATGTTGTCAACCAGGAGTCCTGCTATGTTTTCTTGAGTAAATCACTTGAGTTGGGCACCTAAAGTTTGCTACTTTCATAGAAGAACTGTGGCCTGCTTGGTTGCATGACATTTAAGGCCAAGTGACATGTTAGGCATCCCGCACCTCAGTCTAGTGAAAGGCTGGATTCAGAAGGTGTGCTCAGAATTTACCAGCAACACTGTCAGTGTCAGAATTGCATTGAGTACAAAGCACCCTTCTTTGAAAAGAGAAAATAACCCGAGTGCCTATTTTCCCGTATAATAGTTACATGATTACAGCACTTCACCGGGGCAGCTCAATTCCTTCTTCAACTTGAGAAGATTCAAAAGTATGTCTTCAGCCTCCAGGAAACTGTTCGTCCTCTCTTCATAAGACAGGCAGAACTGAAGCACTCTCCATTCTGCCTGCTGAAGTGAGGCCACTAAATATGAAGTAATGTAAGAGACTTGGCACTGAAGGAAAACAGGAAAGAGGAAACTTGACTCTGAAGCCCAGTGACAACTGCATTTCTCTGGAAAAGAACTCAATTGTGGGGCTTGCTCCCTGTTCCGTATCACATTATGCATTGTGTTTAGTAATCTTTTAATACACAGGATATCTGGAAAAACTGGGGAAAAGAGAGGTGGTCTAAGCTGAACCTCTTATTTTGCAATTGGGTTGTGCTAAAAACTGTGAAATGGTGAGTTAGTGTAACTAATTTAACAGGCTAAGACTTAAAATTAGACAGCTTAATCAATTGCCATTATATAAGTATGTTAAATATGTTATCAATTCTGTAACAAAATTAAAGGTAGGAGTTTAAATTGAATTCATTTGCATGTGTTACCACTTCTTGCAGTAGGAAACAAATGGCGAAACAGAATCACAGAAAGGTTTGGATTGAAAGGAAACTTTAAAGATCACCTAGTTCCAAGCCCCCTGTCATGGGCAGGGTTATCTTTCACTAGACCAGGTTACTCAGAGCCCCATCTAACCTGGCCTTGAACACTAATTATGCCTCATCATCCTCATAGTAAAGAAGTTCTTCCTTATATCTAATCTAAATTTAGCCTCTTTTAGTTTAAAACTGTTAGTCCTTGTTCTGTCACTACAGCCCCTGATAAAAAGCTTCACTTCAGCTTTCTTTTAAGCCCCCTTTAAGTATTGAAAAGCCACAATAAGGTCTCCTTGAAGCCTTCACTTTTCCAGGCTAAACAACCCCAACTTTCTTAACATAACAAATGTGTAAGTTATGTTACTCCATGTGATTAGTTATTGAAAACAAACTTTTCACAATTTCTTATTCAGGTTCTAAATTGCTCATACGGAGCCACACTTAGGCTCATCAGAAACCGTTTACTCAGAAAGCTGTGCATTAAAAAGACTGCCTATTATTTGTTCCTCTCTATTCTGTTACCCATTCCTTTTTTGTTTGTTTGTTTTAAATAGGTACCTGATGACAAAAGGGAAGAGACTGTGGGATTTGAGTAACTACCCATGTTCCATGTGAACCGCACAAGGTTGGAGTGAGTACAGGCTGAAAATTGCTCATCCAGCCTATTAGAAAAGACTGAGTACCAAACATTTTGGTAAAAAATGAATCAGTTCACAAAATATTTGCAAATAAGAAAAATGGGGTTGCTTTCATTAGATATGATTATTCATAATGAATAATTCAATGTTATTTTTAGTACTCTGAAAGCACCAGTTACGTTTAAATGTTTTGATTCCTATTGACAAACAGTCATCATTTGTTTATAAAAGTGCATCTTTCCTGTGGGAATTCTGTGTCTTGGACCACCACCACTTTTCTACACTGAACTGAGAGGAAAAAGAACAGAATATGCCCTCTTCCCATAGTGAAAGCAAAATAAATGTTAAAATCTAGAGACTGTTATGAGAGAAATTTATCTCCAAGAAAGTGATATTCTCATATCCTGACATGGAGAACTAGCTGCTACTGAGACCATTTTTGTTACTGACAGAGCAAAAAAAGATACATGGAATATATGATAGTCAAAACTAGAATGTAATACACAGCTCCTGTATAAATAGAGGACATATATATGAACTACATTTAGTGAGGTAAGAACCACAACATCCAAAAGGAACAAATGGCCTAACCTTTCTGTGAGGACAATGTAAACTTGCCAATTCTCTTTCTTTTCCCAGTATAGAACAGTGTTTATTTTTACACACTGTACACAGCCTAATCATTTTTGGACATTCGCCCACGCCTCTGGGAAAAGGAAAGATACGTATGCAACAATTTTATGTTATATGCACAGGAAGCTAGGTTGGGCGTATAAAATAAAGCCTGAACTACTGGATCTGAGCATATACTGCAAACTAATACAATTTACATACGACAGATTTTTTGCCAAGGAGCTGACCCAGGAGCACGTCATCTATACAACAGTTCCAGCACGTCTGACCTGAAAAATATTACATGCTTGATATGCGTATAGAAGCACAGAAGCTATTGTCTTTTAATTTCAAAAGTGCAGGTAGAATACTATTTAGACAGATCAATAAGGCCGAGTCAGCAGTATCTGTAAAAAAAGTGTCTTACAAGACAAAGATAGGAGAACAAGCAATCAAAATCCAGTAATATTGAAGTCCTGGTGCTCAGCTCTTGTGATCATGAGCACTTTACTAAATAAGTTTGATACAATATAAATCTATCTACTGAAAGGGGCCACCCAACATGTGTTTTCCAATTACGGTAGAAAAGGTTCACTGATTTTTTGAAAGTTCATGGCAAAGTCCATCATAGAGACCATCTGGTTCTAATACCAAAATTATTTCATTTGATCATAAGACCTCTTGATGCTTAGTTATGATTGAAAACTAACATTCCACCTTCTCATGCTGCATATAGCACAATTTATGGACAATATGTGTCACTATGTACTGAGCTTATTGAAACTGTCTGTAGTTTCAGACATTACTATTAAAAGCCCTATTTTAATAGCACAAGATTTTTTACACTGCATTTCTGAGTTTCTATGGCTTTCCAAGCATATTTTTTTTCTTGAAGGGACCAAAAAGAAATAGTACCACTATTTAAAAAAAATAAGGAAATGGAATATTGTTTATGGTTTTTAATCTTATTTTAATATCTTGTATTTCAAGAAATAAGGTTTCAGCAGAAAGTTGAAACAGCTAAGGAAGATGCATCATAGAAGAAGAAATTTCTTTGTGGACTTACTAGTCTTTGATTATGTGAATTCTTACGTCTTCCAGTAGGCCAACTTTTATCCATATGTCCATGTAAAAAAATATCTGTAGTGCTCTAAGAACTTTGATATACACATAAGTTACCAATGACAAAGGCTCTGAGCAAATGCACAGATTTTACTAGGATAATCTGTAGCTGTAGGCAATCCAGGAGACTCCTGGAATGCACTGAGGATAACTTCTTAAACCAGGTAATAGGCTGCCCTACCAGAGGGGATGCAATACTGGACCTATTGGTCACTAACACAAGTGACCTAATTGGTGACGGCAAGATTGGAGGCAGCCTGGGCTGCAGTGATCATGCACTGGTGGAGTTCACAGTCCTGAGGGACATGGGTCAGGTGAAGAGTAAAGTCAGGACCCTGAATTTTAGAAAAGCAAAATTCCAGCTTTTAAAGAAGTTGGTCAATAGAGGGAAACTGCCCTCAGGGACAAGGGAGCAGAGCAGAGCTGGCAGATCTTTAAGGACACTTTGCACAGAGCACGAGAGCTCTCCATCCCCAGGTGTAAGAAATCAGGAAAGGAAGGCCAGAGACCAGGCTGGGGGATGAAGAGATTGAAAGCAGCCCTGAGGAGAAAGACTGGGGGGTACTGGTGGATGAAATGCTGGACATGAGCCAACAATGTGCGCTCACAGCCCAGAAAAACAACTGTATTCTGTGCTGCATCAAAAGAAGCATGGCCAGCAGGTCGAGGGAGGTGATTCTGCCCCTTTACTCTGCTCTCCAGGTGAGACCCCACCTGGAGTATTGCATCCAACTCTGCATCATTACTTTGGATATCTAACCTATAAAACATACACCAGAAAACTTCACTAGTTCAGACACTTCTTTGCCAGGATGTGAATCTACCTGATCTAAGTATTCCATTTGTAGATGTTCATCTGGGAAATAAAACAGGATGGTCATGTTCCCATAGCCACACATGATCAATAGATAAAGACTATACTCTGATATTTTTAATGTAAAAAGAATTGCCACAGATTTTATTAAATTCCTCAAATTCAAATATTAATCTGAAGACTTCTTTTCTCGTGCAGGAGAAAATTCATCCACAGTCCACAGGCAGGCTCCAGCTGGGCCTCAGCTCAGTGGGATGAACCGATAGCCCTTTTGTTTTGCTTAAAGGTGAAGTAAAGCTTCTTTTTTTCTGATGTGGAGAAGGATGTACTACAATCTGACCAACATTGCGTTAATGACCGTGCCTTTGTGTTGTTAAAAGGTCAACTTTTAAGATTTCTCCTCAAAATGTTTTAGTGAAACGATTTGGTGTAGTCTCGTAAACCGATCCTGAATTCAAGGGAAGATATTATCAAGGTACTAAATATGTAAATATGGAAAATGTTCACATTTAGCACTTTTTAATTGTAATAAACAGATGCTTATGCTAGAAATTACATCTGTGGCTTTCTTGCTTCCATCCTGATATGACTGCAATGCTGATGTTCATTTGACAGCTAATATGCACAGTATCACCATTTACATCAAATACCTCTCAATAGAGAAATCTCCCTGGAACTTTTAACTGATCACTGCTAAAAGTCTTTTAATCCTGAAGTCTCCATCCTGCAATTTGCAGTAAAAGTCAGGGTAGCTGATCTGGATACCAGCTGTCTCTTTTCAATGAGACAACCATTTGAGACACAATTTTCTGTAGTTCTATACAGCTATCAATTATTCACTGCCACAATGGGCCATTAAAGACCCATCAGTCAATGATTCATGTCTAGTAGTTATTTTAAGAAGTCTAAAAGAAAATCTTCTACATAAAAAAAATATCTTCATAGTTCCTAAATTCAAGAAAGAATCTGCTTATAAGAATATTCATCTCCAAAGAGGGAATGAATTAAACTTTTTGGAAGATGCCCAAAAGGTTTCAGTACCTAAATAAAGAAAATATAAAGAAAATACTTTTTCTTTATGAGCGAGATGTTTTAATATTTTTTTTTTAAAGATGTTTACAGATTTTGTAAATGGTCACTAAACGTTTCAGGTTTTAATGGAATAAAGTTGTGGCAGTATCCGTCCCCGTGTTGGTGCACACGTGTGTGTGTATATGTATGTATGTATACAGTCAGTTTGTTTCCACTGCCCTCACCAGGTCTAACCCAAATCATTGCATAATTGTGTCTGATAATATGCTGCCAGTTGTTCTGTCTATGTAGAGTCATCAAAGAACATTAGGAACTCTGATATTTTACATAAGCATTTTCCAAGCTATTTTTATCTCATATACTGCTGTCTCAGAGAAATTCAGCTGTTCTCAATTCCTGCTTATTAGCTTCAACACAGAGCTGGACTGACACAGATATATTGGCAACGTTTCTTAAAAGTAGCTCAAAGTATTACCCTTTCCTACTCTCATCTCTTGCATGCAGCTCAAGGGAAACACTTGGAAACACTGGTATCCGAAGCTTTGAAACGGTCACTCGAGTAAAACTGGTACCATGCGCTCCCGGACACTGACTGAAAAGCAGATTATCTCTCAAAATAACTACCTGCTATTTCTTTTTAATCAGTACCAAATAACATCTCAAAGAAAGCCCCTCAGTAGGTATGAACTAGTTATGGACATTTTTCAACTTGTTCTTAATTCACAGAGAATTACAGCTGTAGGTGATTATCATACTTATTGCCTTAGAAATTAAAAAAAAAAAAAAAAAGCAGTAGTAATGGAAACCCAAATCCCACAATTTGAATAAGTATATTTAATCAACTCTTCTACTGGACTAGATCCAATTATTTATGAATCTTTTCTGGAATCAGTAAACAGTTTTTAAAACTACTTCTCTAGCAACAGCATGTCAATCATTTAAGAACATGTTTTTGTTGCATTTGAATCAGATTAAGGTAAAAATAGAGACAAGAGTTTATAATGAGAGCTCTAGTACTTCTGGACTGACTAGTCTGAATGACTTTGCTAATAAAAGATGGTAAATATTGGCAGTGATGCCGGAGCCCAGTTTGCTGTAGATACCATATGCAAAGCTTTAAGTTTTACATAACATGCTCAAACTAAGGAGGAAAAAGATCACATTTAAAAGTAAATAAAATCTTAAGACTATCTTGTGTGATATCTATGTATGTGGGGTAACATTCCTCCTTCCTCTCTTCATAAGGCCATGCAAGCCTGTCTACAAACTGATACGCTGATCTAAAAGACATTATCAGGTTTTTGTGGCTGAAATTCACGTAGAATTTTCCAGAGTGCCCAAGCCATACTTTTAACTAACTAAGATGTGTTTAAATAGCTGTGTTTTGTGAAACGCCATATATAGAGTGAATATATCATATACGTAAGCCATATTTTTATCTATATAGTTAAAGCATTATCTGTTATCATTATAGATAAATGAACAATCCATTGTTCATTTCATGGATTTATTTAATATTGATAATAAAGCGCATCAACTAATATGCAGTTTCTTTATTTTTTGAAATAGTCTTGACTAAACTTTCAAGCAAATGTGTTTAGTAAAGTAATTTGGGAATATAAAATCTTTGTGTAGGTCAGAAGGGATACAGAAATCCTTATAAAATCATTTTTACTGGAGAAATTATTTAGAATGCTCAGCTGAGAGGCTGGTTCAGTTATCTGACAAGTTACTTTTCCTTCTGATAGCATTAATTGCTTGAGGGCTGTGATAGATAGGGAGAAGTCTGATTGTTATAATTTAACTGCAAGAGAACAGCAGTATTACATCTGCCAAGGAGCTACTGAGCAGCTGAATGATCAGAAAAGGTAGCAATGACATTCACTGCAATAAAACCAGAAGGGAAGAAGTCAAACTATGAATCCTTCACAGTAAATATTGTATTCTCCCCAGTGTATTCAAGCTAGCAATGAAACAACTGGTATTTCCAATATTAGATTTTATCTTTGACCATATGGTACAGCTTACAGAAGTAATTTTGGCAGAACCTGATGTATTTTTTTATGTGCTTGCTAAATTCTTTCCCAGTACAGGCAGATGCCAACATTAAAAACTTATCACTGGGTACTATTAGAGTATGTACATTAGCTAGACATTAAAAAAATGAGCCAGTCTATATTTTTCTTAATGAATAAAGATGCAATTCACACTGCTTTAAATTCATAGGTCTTAGCCACTAGCCTTTGTATACGATACTGATAAAGGAGGTATGTCCAAGCCTGTAGTTCTACCTGAAAGCTTCTCATACGATCTGAACAGAGGATCCATGCTGATTATTCTTTTGGAAGGGAATGTGATTTGTGGGTGGACGAGCGACAATTCAGGTGGAAAAGCAAGAGGCTGCTTTCAAGTTCAGAGAGAGAAGGACATTTCAGCTCTGCCTGAGCCATGCTGCTGTGTAACTCTGGCAGAAATACAAATGAGCTGTTGCACAGACTGATGCTAAAACAGGATTGATAGTTGGATCAGAGAAAACATGTCTGGAAGTTTGTTTCAAGATAATATGACTTTCACTGCCCTATAACTAGCAAATACCAGTTTCTCATAAAAAGTGAAACAGATGAGATCTTGGATTTTGGCTCGGTTGGAAGTGTTAGCAGCACTTTATTCACTACTGCTGTATGCAGTAGTGATGGCTCCTTATCACAGGTAGATTAACTTGGAATATCTGATGCAGTTACTGCCCCCTCTGCCTCCCCCAGCCTTCTGCCATCCCTCTAGCAGATACTAAATACAGTGGTATGAATCAGAGTCTGGATCCAGAGCCACTAAATTCAACAGGAGTCATTCCTTTCCCTCCAGAGAAACTGAACCAGTCCTGTGGCGTTCTCTGCTACCTCCCTAGGAAGGCCAGGGAAAGATGCCTCTCCGCATCCCTGGATCCTGTCGGTACTGAACACAGTCCATCAAACCTCAGCATAGACAGCTACTGAAACAGGTAGTTATGGCAATGACTGTGAGGAAGCGGATTGCTAGGGACAGTCTCACTTACAAACAGCCTTGCAAACCCTAACGTCATCTGGCTTTCTTCTGTGCCTGGTTCCATGCAGAACTGGAGAGCAGCAAGGAGGGGCTGGCTGCTAATTCCCTGGTATTACCAGCTGCTGGACCAGTGACGAGCTCACCATCCAGAGAAAAGAAAACATGTGAAGACAGAAAAGAAAAAGTTCACTCAGTCCTAATGAGGATTTCCCAGGATGACGAAAAGATGCCAGATTGACATCCTACTTGCAAAGTTATTTTGCTCTCAAATTTTACCTGGACTGCTCTGAATATAAGGAATTATTTTGTAAATTCAAGCTGTTTGCTTTTACTTTACCGAAAGTCACACTTTTACGTCAAATTTAGAGATTAAAATTCTAAAAACCATATTTTACTTAATTGAGTCTTTAAGGGAATTTTTGCATATTAAAAAAACCAAAACAAACCAATCTTAGAAACAGGGAATGCAACTAGTTACTTTGCCTTAACAGTTAAGGTGCTAGCAAAGCATGGCACGTAATGTAGCATGCAGCAGTAAAGTTTTGTTTTGCAGAGGCATCCAGTGTTCAGTTAACATAGTTCTAATGTGATAGGAAATATAAACACCTGGAAGGCAAAGATCTTTATTACGCTGTCTGCCATTTTGCAGTCTCTTGTTATGACACTTGGTAAAACAGTCTTTCCTTTGGTAGATGGTATTAAAGGGTTATATACTAAATTCAGTGTCACTTTGTTATGGTACCTCTAGTAGGTTGATTTAGGATATAAAGGGATAATTGCCAGAGAGAGTTTTAACATACACTGCTGATGTAAAATCTAAATGAAAGATATAACTTTCTATCAAACAGAAAACATCAACTGTAATGTTGAAAATATTTCCCTTTTATTACAAGCTAAATGATCTAATCTGTGTGTAAGCCAAGAAATTTTATAGCTGTTTCTATTCATGCAGTTCATAAATGCCCTGTTTATATAAGCAGATTATGGAGGTATTTATGTAAAATGGCATCAAATGCATGAAAAAAAGACACTGAAAATCTAAAATGTTATATTCCAAATCTGTCTTGATTCCCTTTAGAAATAAAAAAACTTATATTGTGAATACCATAGAAAATCAGTAAACTCTAACTCAAAAGGATTAGCCACTAACTAACACAAAGTAAAAAGTTACCCTATGTCAGGCAATCTGTAATGACAATCCATCTGTATGCCCTCAGCAAATGCAAAGTACTTTAAATTAGCCAGGTTCTTTGTAACTGAAAGCTAAACTAACTCAAATTACCTGACATTTTCTGTAGGCCAGATAAGGCACTCATGCTGAGTCTGAGCTGAGCAAAGGTTCCTTAGAAGAGTCGGTTAATTATCCAACCTAATTTCCATTTCTAAAATTACATTCCCCGAATACTCTTTTTTGGGGTGCACAGATGACTATGTGTATGTTTTTGCAGGTGGTTTTTTTGTAACCCTGTTGGCTTCTAATCATTAAGTTTGAATTCTCTACTCAGAATACTGGAATAAAACAAGGGCTGAAAGGTTTTTCTTTTTCCTATTTGCTTTCTCTTCCCAGCTGCATTCCACTACTGTCTTCTGTGCCAACGTTTGTTGCTCCATTGCATCCTCAAAGGAAGACCTCAAGATCCTTGCAGCTTCCTGTATGGTTGGCTTGCTCCTCCTGAGAACTAGGGTGCAGCTTCATTGACAAAAGTAGTTTTAGCCAAGGTGAAGAAAAAAATGACATCCAGTACAGGAGTATAGCCTACTGCAAACAAATACAAGATTGGGTATGGACAGAGAACCAAATTTTATCTAAAGACAGCTAAGAACTCAAGGCCAGATTAAAAACAGATTTATAGAATGCTATCTAAATAATGCTTCAGATACTTATGTCCACAAGAGTGATCCTTAGAAATCTCATGTTGTCAACCAGGAGTCCTGCTATGTTTTCTTGAGTAAATCACTTGAGTTGGGCACCTAAAGTTTGCTACTTTCATAGAAGAACTGTGGCCTGCTTGGTTGCATGACATTTAAGGCCAAGTGACATGTTAGGCATCCCGCACCTCAGTCTAGTGAAAGGCTGGATTCAGAAGGTGTGCTCAGAATTTACCAGCAACACTGTCAGTGTCAGAATTGCATTGAGTACAAAGCACCCTTCTTTGAAAAGAGAAAATAACCCGAGTGCCTATTTTCCCGTATAATAGTTACATGATTACAGCACTTCACCGGGGCAGCTCAATTCCTTCTTCAACTTGAGAAGATTCAAAAGTATGTCTTCAGCCTCCAGGAAACTGTTCGTCCTCTCTTCATAAGACAGGCAGAACTGAAGCACTCTCCATTCTGCCTGCTGAAGTGAGGCCACTAAATATGAAGTAATGTAAGAGACTTGGCACTGAAGGAAAACAGGAAAGAGGAAACTTGACTCTGAAGCCCAGTGACAACTGCATTTCTCTGGAAAAGAACTCAATTGTGGGGCTTGCTCCCTGTTCCGTATCACATTATGCATTGTGTTTAGTAATCTTTTAATACACAGGATATCTGGAAAAACTGGGGAAAAGAGAGGTGGTCTAAGCTGAACCTCTTATTTTGCAATTGGGTTGTGCTAAAAACTGTGAAATGGTGAGTTAGTGTAACTAATTTAACAGGCTAAGACTTAAAATTAGACAGCTTAATCAATTGCCATTATATAAGTATGTTAAATATGTTATCAATTCTGTAACAAAATTAAAGGTAGGAGTTTAAATTGAATTCATTTGCATGTGTTACCACTTCTTGCAGTAGGAAACAAATGGCGAAACAGAATCACAGAAAGGTTTGGATTGAAAGGAAACTTTAAAGATCACCTAGTTCCAAGCCCCCTGTCATGGGCAGGGTTATCTTTCACTAGACCAGGTTACTCAGAGCCCCATCTAACCTGGCCTTGAACACTAATTATGCCTCATCATCCTCATAGTAAAGAAGTTCTTCCTTATATCTAATCTAAATTTAGCCTCTTTTAGTTTAAAACTGTTAGTCCTTGTTCTGTCACTACAGCCCCTGATAAAAAGCTTCACTTCAGCTTTCTTTTAAGCCCCCTTTAAGTATTGAAAAGCCACAATAAGGTCTCCTTGAAGCCTTCACTTTTCCAGGCTAAACAACCCCAACTTTCTTAACATAACAAATGTGTAAGTTATGTTACTCCATGTGATTAGTTATTGAAAACAAACTTTTCACAATTTCTTATTCAGGTTCTAAATTGCTCATACGGAGCCACACTTAGGCTCATCAGAAACCGTTTACTCAGAAAGCTGTGCATTAAAAAGACTGCCTATTATTTGTTCCTCTCTATTCTGTTACCCATTCCTTTTTTGTTTGTTTGTTTTAAATAGGTACCTGATGACAAAAGGGAAGAGACTGTGGGATTTGAGTAACTACCCATGTTCCATGTGAACCGCACAAGGTTGGAGTGAGTACAGGCTGAAAATTGCTCATCCAGCCTATTAGAAAAGACTGAGTACCAAACATTTTGGTAAAAAATGAATCAGTTCACAAAATATTTGCAAATAAGAAAAATGGGGTTGCTTTCATTAGATATGATTATTCATAATGAATAATTCAATGTTATTTTTAGTACTCTGAAAGCACCAGTTACGTTTAAATGTTTTGATTCCTATTGACAAACAGTCATCATTTGTTTATAAAAGTGCATCTTTCCTGTGGGAATTCTGTGTCTTGGACCACCACCACTTTTCTACACTGAACTGAGAGGAAAAAGAACAGAATATGCCCTCTTCCCATAGTGAAAGCAAAATAAATGTTAAAATCTAGAGACTGTTATGAGAGAAATTTATCTCCAAGAAAGTGATATTCTCATATCCTGACATGGAGAACTAGCTGCTACTGAGACCATTTTTGTTACTGACAGAGCAAAAAAAGATACATGGAATATATGATAGTCAAAACTAGAATGTAATACACAGCTCCTGTATAAATAGAGGACATATATATGAACTACATTTAGTGAGGTAAGAACCACAACATCCAAAAGGAACAAATGGCCTAACCTTTCTGTGAGGACAATGTAAACTTGCCAATTCTCTTTCTTTTCCCAGTATAGAACAGTGTTTATTTTTACACACTGTACACAGCCTAATCATTTTTGGACATTCGCCCACGCCTCTGGGAAAAGGAAAGATACGTATGCAACAATTTTATGTTATATGCACAGGAAGCTAGGTTGGGCGTATAAAATAAAGCCTGAACTACTGGATCTGAGCATATACTGCAAACTAATACAATTTACATACGACAGATTTTTTGCCAAGGAGCTGACCCAGGAGCACGTCATCTATACAACAGTTCCAGCACGTCTGACCTGAAAAATATTACATGCTTGATATGCGTATAGAAGCACAGAAGCTATTGTCTTTTAATTTCAAAAGTGCAGGTAGAATACTATTTAGACAGATCAATAAGGCCGAGTCAGCAGTATCTGTAAAAAAAGTGTCTTACAAGACAAAGATAGGAGAACAAGCAATCAAAATCCAGTAATATTGAAGTCCTGGTGCTCAGCTCTTGTGATCATGAGCACTTTACTAAATAAGTTTGATACAATATAAATCTATCTACTGAAAGGGGCCACCCAACATGTGTTTTCCAATTACGGTAGAAAAGGTTCACTGATTTTTTGAAAGTTCATGGCAAAGTCCATCATAGAGACCATCTGGTTCTAATACCAAAATTATTTCATTTGATCATAAGACCTCTTGATGCTTAGTTATGATTGAAAACTAACATTCCACCTTCTCATGCTGCATATAGCACAATTTATGGACAATATGTGTCACTATGTACTGAGCTTATTGAAACTGTCTGTAGTTTCAGACATTACTATTAAAAGCCCTATTTTAATAGCACAAGATTTTTTACACTGCATTTCTGAGTTTCTATGGCTTTCCAAGCATATTTTTTTTCTTGAAGGGACCAAAAAGAAATAGTACCACTATTTAAAAAAAATAAGGAAATGGAATATTGTTTATGGTTTTTAATCTTATTTTAATATCTTGTATTTCAAGAAATAAGGTTTCAGCAGAAAGTTGAAACAGCTAAGGAAGATGCATCATAGAAGAAGAAATTTCTTTGTGGACTTACTAGTCTTTGATTATGTGAATTCTTACGTCTTCCAGTAGGCCAACTTTTATCCATATGTCCATGTAAAAAAATATCTGTAGTGCTCTAAGAACTTTGATATACACATAATTTACCAATGACAAAGGCTCTGAGCAAATGCACAGATTTTACTAGGATAATCTGTAGCTGTAGGCAATCCAGGAGACTCCTGGAATGCACTGAGGATAACTTCTTAAACCAGGTAATAGGCTGCCCTACCAGAGGGGATGCAATACTGGACCTATTGGTCACTAACACAAGTGACCTAATTGGTGACGGCAAGATTGGAGGCAGCCTGGGCTGCAGTGATCATGCACTGGTGGAGTTCACAGTCCTGAGGGACATGGGTCAGGTGAAGAGTAAAGTCAGGACCCTGAATTTTAGAAAAGCAAAATTCCAGCTTTTAAAGAAGTTGGTCAATAGAGGGAAACTGCCCTCAGGGACAAGGGAGCAGAGCAGAGCTGGCAGATCTTTAAGGACACTTTGCACAGAGCACGAGAGCTCTCCATCCCCAGGTGTAAGAAATCAGGAAAGGAAGGCCAGAGACCAGGCTGGGGGATGAAGAGATTGAAAGCAGCCCTGAGGAGAAAGACTGGGGGGTACTGGTGGATGAAATGCTGGACATGAGCCAACAATGTGCGCTCACAGCCCAGAAAAACAACTGTATTCTGTGCTGCATCAAAAGAAGCATGGCCAGCAGGTCGAGGGAGGTGATTCTGCCCCTTTACTCTGCTCTCCAGGTGAGACCCCACCTGGAGTATTGCATCCAACTCTGCATCCCTCAGCACAGGAAAGATATGGACCTGTTGGAGCAGGTCCAGAGGTGGGCCACAAAAATGATCAGAGGGATGGAACATCTCTCCTGTGAAGAAACACTAAGAGAGTTGGTGTTGTTCAGCCTGGAGAAGAGAAGGCTCCAGTCAGACCTTATTGCAGCTTTTCGATACTTAAAGGGGGCTTATAAAAAAGGTGGGGACAGACTTTTTATCAAGGCCTGTTGCAATAGGGCAAGGGGTAATGGTTTTAAACTAGGAGGGAAGATTTAGACTAGATGTAAGGAAGACATTTTTAACAATGAGGAGGGTGAAACACTGGCACAGGTTGCCCAGGGAGGAGGTAGTTGCCCCATCACTGGAAACATTCAAGGTCAGGTTGGACGGGGCTCTGAGCAACCTGATCTAGTTGAAGATGTCCCTGTTCATTGCAGGGAGGTTGGACCAGATGACCTTTAAAGGTCCTTTCCAACCCAAACTATTCTATGATTCTAAACTCCAGAAAAGAATTGCATTGCAGGAAACATTTGTGTAGCCATTGGGGACAAGCTAGCAAGAGGGAGAGCAATGATCTGTAGTAGAAAGGGGAGTGGATCAATGCTTCAATCTGCAGCATAATGAGTTCCTCCTGTGTATGACAAATGTCACCTTTACTGCTCAGTTCCAGTATAATAGGAATGGAATATAATGGGGAAAGAGGTGGAGAACACTCCTTCTTCAGGCTGAAGCTGCATTATTTCTTCAGAAATTTGAAGGGAAAATGCAACATAGTTAAGGTGGTAGCAGCTGGAAGCAATGGTGCAATATTAGCAAGCAGGAAAACAGACTTAGGAGCACTTTAATTTAAAGACATCATTTTTAGAGGGCTAATTTCCAGAAATGTACTCTGGGAATTACTCATAAAAGAAGACAATCTTAGGAGGATTTGGCAGGGATGAGAACATTGTTAAGAAATGTCTGTCCAATTACTTTGCAGTCTGTCACAGATCCCCATTTCTAATGGTGCTGGATGAAGAATACTGCAGGTTGGCTTTATTCCTGCGTGACAGAGTCAAGATTGTTGATAACAAGAACACCAAAATGGGGGACTTTGATTCCACAGAGCTTCATGAGGTTGGTTTTCAACCAACCCAGAAAGCAAATAAGAACTGCAAAAGTGTGAATGTTTTCACCTATCCAAATCATGTTTTCAAGCTTTTTCTCTGATATGCAGGTTAAAGCGGCTTTTAGAGAGCAGAATTTGATCTTTACATATAGCAACATCACTACAGTCTAGCCTCTCCTTTCCTAGCACCCCAAATATTTATGAGAATAATGATTTTTAAAATGCTAATAACATAGGGAAAGTTTTTGTGGGAAAAATAAAAGCTACACTGGTTTTAGACACAGTCCTTATAGGTCTTCAGCTTCTCTTGTAGGACTGAAGGCCTTGCAGAAAGTGACCCTGGATGACAGCATGGGCTTACAAGTGCTAACAGTACAGCTAGTACAAACAGTGCAGTCCCATAGAATACGTCTGTCTCAGATCTTGTGTCAAATCTTTAGTATCATTTCTTCCCCCTCTACACATAGAGCGCATTTGACAATAAATCTATATGCTTTCTCCTCATCTAGAACCACTTGTTACAATAGTTTAATGTTAGAATTATTTGTGCTGCTCAAATTTAATAGGCTTCACAGCCTGAAATAGACTGATTCACAGCACCTGATCATCCTTTATTTATTCACAGTACCACAAAGCTTCTCTGAGTACAAACACAGAATGAAAAGGTGGCCTCTGCCCCGAGAACCTTGCAGTCCGAAATGAAGGAAAGCAGATATATACTTATTCAAGTGGACTGGGGGGACAGGGAAAGAATGAGACAACACTGGTGATAGTGATGTAACACACAGATGGCTCACCAGTGTAAACTGTAATAGTTTATGGATAACATATTTGCCTTACAAGGACCTCCACCAACCAAGAGAGCAGACTGGGAACCCATGGTATGAAATGTTTGGAAACTACCACCAAAAGATAAATGAAAGGTAAGGATGGATACAAATATTTCTCCTGCTTGCCTACTCACAACCTGCTTTTCTGACCTCAGCTTTCTCAGCGTATCCAGGCGGGACTGAAAATAGTCCCAGGCTGGAACAGAAAAATAAAGTCATCATTTTCCTGATTCAATTCATACTACAGGGGTTATGAATTTTCCTCCCTTCTTGTTTTCCTGAGTTCAAACTTTACAAGTTTGGGCTGGAGGAAATAGGAGAAGAATGGTTTCTAGTGTTATTTCCTGGAGATAAAGCTCATATTTAAAATGTGGGAGATGTGAAAACGGTGAACTTTAGAGGATGACTGATGATCTTAAGCACAGGGCAAGTTAGGTGTTTTGGACTGGGCAACAGAGTTTCATATTAAATCATGTTTTAGGCATATTATTTAGTGCTGTATCAAAGCACAACCCCCTTCTCTTATCTTCCTGAGCGTGCCACCACTATTGAACTGAGAGAAGGCTGAGCTGAAAGTAAACCTTTTAAAATGGTACAGCTGAGGCTGGATTCCACAATATACCTCTGAGGAGTGTGCAAGGCAGGAGGTGCCTAAGAAAACTTCCCCTATCCTTCCTGAGCCCAACAGGATCTCACCCCGAGCAGCACAGAGATCCCTCACAGTCATTCTCACATACCCTGTGCAAAGCAGGTTCCCATAAAGGCTTCATTGAATAGGTGACACCTCAATTTCCTACACAGAAGTCAGTGGAAGTTTCATGTGAATTTTTGATAACCAGCCCAAGGTATCCACAATGCAAAACACAAACCAGAAACTTGATCTAAAGTGCAACTCCTTTCAGGCAGTGGAATGATAGCCTAGCTATTGTCATCATTAACAGTATATAATATGAAATGTCTTTTCCACTGAAAATAACTGAAAGACTCAAAAATCCCTGCAAGACTCAAAAATCCCTGCAATGTCTTTTCAAGCTTTATGAACATTCACTATGTTCTTCCCTTTAACATCTTTTCCTTGAAGAACAGACGAAGTTATAAGACAATGACTTAATGCACTATACATAATTATATCCAATATCCCTCTAAGATTGTAAGCTATTTTCATCTGGCTCTGCTTCCTCTATATTTTTACTGCAACACAACAATATTCAGAGCCCCTATCTACATATTTCCATCAGTCCATTGTCCATTAAGTCATGAACATGTAGAGCTTTGATCAGTTCTCAAACAACAACAGGAACATTTCTAGCTAAAATTTTCCCACAAGATTGCCATGGCTGCATTAACAAACCAGTCGGCTGCACAAACAAGTGAGCAAACTATCACTTTTTTCTTTAACAGTCAACCAAATGTGGCCCTGCTTTCATTTTTTATTACCTCCAAAGTTGGCAAAGATGTAGTACTACTGAAATAAAACATAGGTGGATATTTTAAACATGACTATAAGTATGCCTATACTGCAGTAGATCGTATTTTGTGTTAGGAAAAGAATCAAGTTCCTAATTTTTTTTCCATGTGCTGTGTTTAGGACAGAGTGACTGCTGCAGCACAGAATAGACATACACCAACCTTTAAAGTAGTTTGTTCAGAGAATAGTAGTATCTCAATGCAAACTAAGCTCTCCTATTTCTCAGGCAGATTTTTACTTAACTATAATCTATCATATCTGTATTAATACAAATAGTGGAGTTGAACAGTTCAAGGCATATGATAGGTATATGCTCAGTTATTTGTCCTAGAATAAATAGTAGGGATAAGAATTTTCTAGTTTAAGTAAAATAGGACTGACTACAGTATACATGTAGAAACAGTGTGGCTGGACTCTTCATCCAGATCCCCCCAGGTTTGATGGGGGAGAATTTTCTGACTTAAACAGAGAATGAAAGATTAATTGATGTACTTTACATTCATGATAAATCAGTATTTAAACCCATGCTGTGAAATAATTTTCTGCTTTGTATTTCCAGGATGGAACAAAGACCATGAATATGGGACCATATGAAATATATGCTAACACATAGCCAGGACAAAACACCACTGGCAAAATGTGGAGCAAGGAAAACTAAAAAAGCCCATTAGTATTACGCCACAGGGAATAAACACTGACACAAGACTGCAGAAAAAGAAATAGATGCTTATAATAGAGAAATATAATCACATCCCTAAGATGACACTCTTCTTTTGTTTGCAGAAGTCAGGTGGGATTCTTTCTCACATAAATGAGAACAAATTATTTCATAATGAACCTTTTGTCTCAATTCCTAGTGCATCTCAGGTGAGCGCTGCTCTTGCCAAATACATAATTTCTCACTACAAAGTTGTGAATATTCTGATTTGCTTGGGTGACGAGCAGTATTCTGGATGAATATATTCTTATGAAGATAGTAGTGTAATACATCATAAGATCACCATTGGCATTAGTAGGATTTGTTATTCAGAGAGCAGCACTGACCAGCAGATCAATCTTCAGCCTATCTTCAGCTTTCACAAATCTCTACTGTTACATCTGTCAGTGCATCTTTTCGAAGACCATTCCAGATTTCTATGTGCTGCCTTTCAAGTGGCAGGCTTGTAAGCCCCACATCTCTTGGTAATGCAGTGCCATAATTCAGTCAGTCTCTGCTGCACTGTGGTAGCAAAGAGCATTCATCAGTAAACACAATTTCTTGGGCCCTTGCAGGCAATTCCCTTTGGGAGCCTGAGCACACAGTAGCACAGAAATCAACTTCAAAACAGAGCAGAGCTTTTGTGTCAAAGGCTATACAGTACTCACAGAAATGGATTCAAATCAATAGAAAGTCATATGCTGCACATTCTGTGAGACCTACATTTGGCATCCACCTCACACCACTTTACCTCAGTAATGTGTATTTAAAAATCATCCTACAGACACAGACAAAGATGCAAACACGGTTAAGGGCACAGTTCAACACCTGTCATTTTCATCCAAATAAATTCATACAAGACTTATTAATTCTGAAAGTAAAACCAGAGTTTCAAGAACGGGAAATGTGGATCAAAACTTCCAGTTTTGTAGATCTTATTCTGCTGCACAGATCTTTGTCTTTAGACTTGTGCCAGACATTTCACAGCTCTGTGCTTTCCCCAATGCTACTACTAGGAGCACTTACATTTTATGATTTTCTGGCCAACAGATATGTTATCTTCTATTTGTTTTAGCAAATTTGTGATACACATAGAATGTTGAAAGAAGTGAGCAATACATTGTAGCCCATTAAAAAAATTCTTTAACACCTGCCCGTGGCTAGATGATCTTTAAATACCATTCTATGCTTATTTCTTTTGAGCTATGAAAAGAATATAGAGAATTGAAATGTGTTTCTTTTCAAACTTGGAGAATTTACCTTTTAGTACTGTGTTATCACTCTGCTCTTACTTCACTATAAGCTTATAGAAATAAAGAAAAAACCTCATTTATAGACTTATTGCATGAAATGAAAAGACAGAAGGATGAATTAGAAAATAAAGATCGACCATTAGTAGTATATCTTGTTTTATATATGTCCATTTACCTTAACCTAGAACAGTCTTTGTGAATATAGTCTAACATTTCTAATAGTCAGAGAGGCAAATGTGTATATGTAAATATTATTTTTTTTGTAATATTAGCATTTTATTTCAAATGTCATTTTGGGGCTTTTTCTTTTTATACTAGGCTTTATATTTATTTCTCATATGGACTTAATGATCTCTCTGCTGGATTCTCACAAATATTTTAAAGTTATCTTCCAGTCAGTTCTTCATGAAAAACCTTTTCTGCGGACCAGTGTATACTTTCTGTTGTTTATAGTTAAACTTAAAGACAGGAGCCAATCCAACCACACACACATAAACGACTCCTAACATTTCCCTTCCACTGCATGTGAAGAATAAAGTAGGAATGTACCAAGGGATAAAAACCTCTCTCTCCTTGATTTGTTGTTACAGGCACAGTTTGATGCCTGAACAAATAATTCTAACAGTAGAATTTATTATGTACGGTTTTATGTGAGATTATTCAATGTCTGATAAAGTGCAAGTTCTGCTCTAGGCTTTCCTGTGACCGGAGTGTTCATATTGTTTCTCTCCCGGGGAATCTTTTATTTCTAATAACATACTTGATCTCACTCTGTGGTGTCCCCAGTAGTAGGATGCCAATTTGACTCTTCCTCCTGTTCTCAGCAGCCTATTTTCCTGCAGCTTGGAAGAATTTTATATTGCTGAGGCCTTTACACCTCTGTCCAGAAGTTTCATTGAAAGTGGCTGGTGGGTTCAAGCATTATTGAAGGAGATTGAGAATGACAGATTTGCAGATACCAGGGCAGATACAATGCTGTCTCATAAAGCTAATTTCCCTTGGAAGTCAAGCTAATATGGAAGAGAATTTAGATCCACATTCACAGCAACATTTAAAACCCAGCTATTCTAGCCCCTGCTATTGTGACTTTGCTTCTCAGGCCTATTTAATAGAAGCCATATCTCAAAGGAGTGTTTTATGTCCTAATTGCTGTGGAGACAGCAACAATAGGCTTTTATCCAAGAATGGAAGTTCTCACCTGTAAAATACTTTTTTTTTTCCTTTTTTTTTTTCCCCATAATGTCTAATTAACAATTAAATAGAATCTTATCTTTTAAGTTCTCTTTTTTAAGTTATTAATTTTTCCCCACTGTGTATTGCACATAAATTGTATGAAGACAGACTTACTGTTAACTGTTTCTCCACAGAAAAGATTTATATTCCAGTTATGGTTCTGAGGACTTTGTAGTGCAGAAATCATACATAACAGGCAAAGATATTATAGACCAGTTCAGCTGGTTAGCTGTCCACTTTGCAAATGACCTTTTTCTTGTGACAAGTTGAAGTAATTACTTCATCATATAGAAAATCAGATTTAATATATACCTTGGGTGTTAATGATTCAATTCCATCTTAGTGTTACTTTGATTAAAAGTTGACAAGATTCACACTCACGAGAGAAACTTTTTACGTAATACTGTTGAAGCCAGACCTCATAAAAGACTTGGGCACCTTGCTACTAGGGCAGATGTTCATACTTCCCCGTGTGCCCCACCTCTGCACAGGAGGGATGGGTTAAGGAAGAATCATTTCACATTAACCTATAAGATCATTTCTGCTGGGGCAGCAGCACTCGGCTTTTCAGTGCTCGATCCTTCACTGAGGAGCAAAATCACAGTGTCCAAGAACCCCAGCCAATGCCTCACAAGCAAAACAAGCAGCACACCGAGAATGGAGAAGACATACCGCCAGCAAACAGGGAAAGCAAAGAGAAAGGAAAAAAATATCAGCAAACCAGTCCTTTCCAGAGATTACGCTTCTAAATCAGGGCTGTGGGTAAACACCTCCATCTGTTTAGCATCCAGGTCCTCACCAGAGACTAGGCACCTAAAAATGTCCGAAAAAATTCAGCAGTTCATCCTCTCTCATGCTTTTTCTTCTTCAGTGTGGACTGAATAGGAGAGGATGAAGAAGGGTAGCTGTAGATCCAGTACTCATCCTGAAAATAAGTCACCTGAATTGTAGGTGTTTGCCTGGTAAGATTAAACATGTATCTTATATATCCAGGAAACACATACAGACAAGGCTCAAGATGAGGGAAAAGGCACATATTATTTTGGCAACCTGAATACTTGTTTTTGTTGTTTTACTGTTACATTATTGTATTCCAAAATGTAACATATTGCAAGGTAATGCATCCTTGCAAGGCTGTAAGATCTTTAATGGCTAATTTGTGTTGACTGAATATTTAGTAGTCTGCATTTAATAGCTTATTAACTTTACGGGTAGGAAATCCAGTGAAGTCTAATAATCAGGAGTATCACATGTAAAATCAGAAAACACTATCATATGACCTGGAGATAAAAATTAATTTTGGAAGCTCAACCATTAAAAGTAAGTTCCATTTCTTGTAACACTAGTGAGTGTTCTTTGGCATACATAAGTTCTTTCCTTCTTCCTCCTCCATACATACAAATTATTTTCTTTTCCCCGAGGCTTCACTCCTATTGTGGAGAAGTAAAGATTAATGTAACTGTTCACATTCATCACATTGGCAGAATTCCAAATGGTGGATTTTGATTACTAGAACCAGACTAATTCAAGATTGTATAGAAGGTTCTGAATCCATCTTTAGTTAGAAATGAGATCTAATAACAAGATAATTTTTTCTTTTGCACAAGCTCTCTTCAGAGCAGTTTTTCCCTGTCAAAATTCACCATTGATTGGCTTTGTGTGTGCTTCTGAAACTACCTTTCTCCACCGCTGCATTGTTAGAGCAATTTTATTATTTGCAAATAAGAGTGTTTCCTGCCTTTCCATTGCCTGACTCTGGGTTGTTGGTCTGATACTTTTAAAGTTCAGTTTGGCAATACTGAATGTCCTGGAGTATACACTGCATGAGGATCTGAGCATCACTTTTCTCTTCTGCATTTCATGAAAAGAGGAAAGTCTTTTTGATTCAAATTATTAGCTAGTCACTATATTCTTTGTTGGTACACATTGATACTATTATTGAATAAACATGAACTGGAATTTAAAAAAAAATGGTATGAATGCTATAAAAACCTGCATTAAACTAAAAAGCATAAAGGCTGATGTCTAAGACTCAGTATATAAAAACATTTATGGTTCTGTCCTCTTAGAACTATTACTTCTAAGCAATAGCCTGTCAGCAGTGCCCCTTCCATGGACTTTTCTCACCTAAGATATAAGCAATTGTGGATAGACTGAATATGAGTAAAATATAATAAATAGTATTGCATGGCTTTCTCTATTTGCTTTGCAAATATAATAATATGCAAATGTACGTTTCATCTTTGTTTGCTTATTTTTCTTCCAGTTGTAGGTCTTCTACTGCTGAGGAAAATACATATTGCATAGGTTTTCATGACAGTGATACAATATAAAACCCCACCAATTAATTTCTCCTAGGTTTCTTTGGGGGGTTTCTTAGCGATTCTTAGGGATACTTTGATAGGTTACACAAAATGCCAAAAATGCATTAAGTATCCCTACCTACCCTGATTATTAGGGTAAAAACCATTTTGATAGTTTGCTGAGAAGAGGATGCCAAACAGTAGCAATGTCTCCTTAAATGAAATCTTGTCTCTTCTCCACTCTATATTTCATTTTTCTGTTTACCTCCATAATTTCTTCTCATTCTTGATTTTCCACCACTTATTCTCTTCCTTTCAGTCTTTCCATCATCCCTCCATTTACGTCACTGGATCTTTTTTCCTTTAAGTCACCCACTAAACATTAATAACCTTAAATGTTTCCAGATTCTTGTCCTTCTGAAATGAATTAGCCTGGTACACTTCACTCTTCACAAATTCTACTGTGAGAAGAAAGAGCCTCACAGTGCACCAGCCTTTAATGCCAGTTCTAAACCAGCAAAGAGACATCACAGCCTCATAAAACCTAAAAATATATAACCAACCTCCTGCATGCAACAAGGAAGTATTTTTCAGTTAGCAGCAGCAGCTAATGGGTACTTGATTTCTTACACAATTCCCTCTATGCCAGTTTTTCAAAAGTTCAGGCACAATATAAAACACAAAAAGATTTTGCAAACTCATCTGTATTGTAATGGGTTTACATCAAAGATGGATAACACAACTTGATGTTTGGAGAGCTGTCTACCCCACAAATGTGCAGGAAGAGTGGGATGATACCACTGCTGCAGAATTTCAGGCAAGGGTAGGGGAAGCTCTTTATGGCTTATCTTTATGGTACTTCTCAGTGCATCTACTAACTCAACATAAAAGGCAGTAAGGAAGGAGCCAAAGACAGCAACACTTGAGACAATTATAATAAAGTTAGAAGATCAAGCTATTCAAGAGCAGCTTTAAGCATTACTGGAAAGAAATAGATAGCATTCTGGCTTTCTGAACACACCTGAAAAAAGATCATTCTGTGAAACTCTTCCCCACACCTTGAAATTTCAAACTGAATAGCTCTATCTCTCGGGCTTTGCTTTGCACAGCTCTCTTTCTCAGTCTAATCAAAACACCACTTATGATAAACCAGTGCCATTCTCTCTGAATTATTTCCTTGGCTTTCTGTCTCTCGCTGCCTCAGATTTGTTTCTTTGTTCGTATCTTCCTTATAGTTCTCACCTTTCCTTGTATTTTTGTCCTTTTGTAGCGTCACATATATATTACCACAATAAGGTAAGAAAATATTTTGGTAACAGGTTTGATGGATTGTTACAATGGAAAGAACAATTAGTAAATGTGTAGAACCACTGATAAAATCCACCAAACAAATGCCGTTCTTTAAAAGAAATTGGCAACAACACTAATTATCAGATAGAAGAGATGTAATGGTTTTACGATGTTTCTTTTGCTAGTAGGGATTGCAATTCATGAATAGGATATAAAATATATTAATGTATCAGATGAAAACACCCAGGACAAGAAAGGAGTCCTGTGAATATAAATTGAAAATCTCCAATGATTTAGTAAAAGTTTAAGTAGAGACAGGATCATGTGAAACATAGGGAAAGGATCAGATCTAAAACCACAAAATTATTAGATATCTTAAATCCAAGAAAGTGAAAAATCAGTATCGACACTCAATGGATATGATGTTGCCATCTGTAAAAATAAGATTTCCAGCATACAGACTGTTTATCTTTAGCAACATCTGCAAAACACAGTCACACATTGCAAATTGTGTGATTGCTGGATGTGTGACAAGCAGTGAGCTTTAGACTCATTAAACAACTTCTTCAAAGAAAAGCATTTGTATTGTACTAAGAGAAAATTAGATGGAAAAGAACAAGATGAATATATAACTGCCATGAAAATCCAGAAAGGGATGTAATTAAAAATGAGGAGAAGCAATTAAAATAGGCATAAGAGTTCCTTGGGAAAGACAGCCATGTGTTTTGCTACTTATCTACTCTACATAAATAATTTAGATCACAAACTAAATAATTATCCTATATAATGTTGTTCAAATGCCATCATTAACTAGAAAGCAGAAATATGCTGTGTTCTTTTAAAGTTAATGGGTGGATGGCATTTGCAGATAAGTAAAATATAAGCTCATCAGGTGAAAATACCAAACTGAATTATGAAATTATTTCAGTCTAGCCTGACTTCAGAGACAGAAATTTATGGGGATGTCAGAACCTTTTGAATACAATGACTCTTCTGACCAGCAACACTGATGTTGACTATCCTCTCTCATCACAACTTCGCGTTCAGCCAGCAGAGCTGGCAAAAGTTTGAGAGCTTCCAGTGAGGGTGCTCTCTTCAGAAACTGTTGACGTTAAAATCAATGAATATTGCACATACTGAAACAGTAATTTTTTTAAATGCATATAATGGAGCTGAGATGGTTTCTCCCCAAATCTGCTAGACAACCTTTCAGAATATCCCATGTTCTGGGGACACTAAAAGAGCACAAAGGTGGTTGGGAAACCTCAGGGAACCGATGCAACTCTGATAGTTTTTGTATTTCCTGCCCTCACTGGAACTGGTAGTCATCTTAAAACACACAGACAAACACACCACAAAAAAAAAAAAAAAAAAAAAAAAAAAATGGGGCGGGGGAGAAGGAAATCAAACCGATTTTAATAAACATGGGAAAAAGTAATATAAGTCAATAAAAATCATAAAGTTTGGTTACACAGACCAAGCTTTATAAATAATAAAAAGTAAACCACTGAAAATAAAACTCCAAAAATTTAACATTACAGGTTTAATAAAACACAAAAAAAAAAACACCAAAAAAAAAAAAAAAAAAAAAAAAAAAAAAGCTATCATTTTTATATTCGCAGTGGGAACAAAAATATGGGGGTTTTATATTTTAGAAATATTTTTCACTGCAGTTATTAAAATTGAAGACTGGATTGGAACTTGGTTTTTTCCCAGTTTCTAGGGGTTTTGCAACATTTGTATTTCTCCTGCAGAGAATGCCAAGATAAGGTGTCTAGTTCTAACATCTCTTTTATCTGGTGTGTCTCAGATTTAGCACTAACGGACTAGGAGCGCTGCCTCTATCTGTCAGTGCCAATACAATAACTTCTGTAAGCATTCTAACTCGCTGTTTTCAGACAAAAGGGTAGCAAAGTCTTCCAGAGGGTGAAACTGAGAGAGAGGTGATTTTTGCAGGAGGAAATCCACGTTCCCTCTGTTTAGGATGAGTACTACAGCCATTGGTCTACGTTATTTCTGGATGAGTTCACTGGCAAGAGTAATCTAAATAGTTCAGGTTTTTTTCCTTCACAGTTTGCAAACCTTAAATGAAGGCTACAGGTCACTACAGCGGCTTCTTTCCACCATCATTTACAAAAACTAGAACTACAGAACTTGAATTTTAATAACTACAACATTTAGAGAAATCAAGAAAGGTGAAATACAGCCTTAGTAGCTTACCGGTGTATATTCCTTCTTTCTCTGCCATTCCAACTTAGTAAACTAGAAAGCAGATAGCTCAGTTTAGTTAAGAAGCCAATAGTTATAAAGTGAAATCAAATAAACACTCTGATCAGAAAGAAAAAAGTTTAAATCCAAGAAATTAAACTCCTTCTTAATTAGCTGGGGCTTTTTTCATAGAGCTGTTCATTAGTCAAAAGGAGAAAAAAAACCTAAAAAACAGTGCCAAACCTATTAGCAAGTTCTTCATTCAGATTACACAAAGGAAATGAGCACATTCTGAAAAGACAATGGGTTGACTGTGAAGGCCAGCAGTACAGGAGACAGTCACGACTGGCTTCTCATGGGAGAGGAAACCAGAGCAAGCATTATCCAGAAAGATCAGAACATTGTGGAAGAAATGACTCTGTTCTCTTCTGGTATTTGGGGAAAGGAGTTGTGTTAGGATACAAAACTGCTGAGGCCTGTGCAGATGCTCCTCATCAGGAATGCATCCTTGAGCAAGTGGTGGTGTTTCATGGTACTGGTCTTTTTATAGCTCAGGAAGGTCTCTGTGTTTTCTTCTCAATTTTTGACATTTAGGAAAGATGTCATTAGATTAGTTTTTTTTAAAAAGGTAAGTGGCTAAGGTGGCTGAGGGAGAAAACATTTACTCTTCTGTAAGACCATGCAATTCTAACATAGTCACAGTAAGTTCTCTTCAAGAGTACTCTAAAAACTTGCTTTAGATTTAGCAGTTTTAGGCACTGCCTCTGCACTGTTATCTTTCAAGCCACAAGGACTAAAACATAATCCAGCTGGCAAATCAACTTTCCACTTTCTTTTTTTAAGTGGACACTCTTTTGAAATGCAAGATTTTGTATCTTCCGAATGATTCTCAGATCTTTGTAGTCTTGTAAGCACTCCTCTGAGATACAGCATAATGCTACCAGCATAATAGTCAGTCAAAAGCCTTGTTATACACAGATACGACACAAGAGTTAAGTACAACAAACATCCCTGTCAATCAAAATTCATGTTAAAATGGGAGCTTATGTCAATGCTGTTATATCTTCCTGACAGCTGAATGCAGGCAAAAAATTCTACAAGCCTTAGCAGATCTATGAAATGGACTGCTCTGAAGTATCTATGCTCTAGTCCTTTCTGAGGATGTGGAGTTTGATTTAAGAGTTAGTGCAGAAAAAAAATTTGATAATGACTCTTTTGGTCTTAAGCTCTGCAAAACCCTGCTTTCACTTATTGATATAAGGAAATTTTACATTGCATGTGAGGACTTCTACTATCTCATAATAAATCATCACTACGGAAACACTTTCATTTATGTGTGTTCACATTAACTCCACACAAGTTAGTTTAAATCACATTAGAACAGAAAATGATACTACGGTACAGGTGCTACTGGTAGTGGCTGGGGAATTACATAAATTGCATGTAGGCTATTCCCCACAGACAAGCCAAACACTGTATAGGCGTTGGTACACTCAAATTAGGCATTTTGGTATGAGGAGAGGATAGAAGTTAGGTGAAATCCATACATATCCACTACAGAATAAAACAGTTTTATTCATTTTACCTCTGCAGTGCAGACAAACCCTAAGGGTACCATAACACCCACAGAGCTGCACCATGCAGGAATCTTTCCTGGTAACACAGAGATACTGTTTTCAGGAGCAGTGGGAAATGCTGGGACAAGTAACCCCTGCATTTTCCCTTGTTCCAGCTAGAAAATATGCTGACAAGTGAAGTTAGCAAGCAGTCCTCTTCTCTCCACTAGAATTGTATGGCTCTATTGCTGCTGCATTCTTTGTCCTCACCCAGACACCCACATTGTCATACAGCTGGCCCTGGCAAGATGTTTATTGGATGGGAGACCTGTATGTCTACTTGTTCAAAGCCTTTGGGTAAAGCTACAGCAAAGTCAGCTGGTCCTTTGAAGGGATGCCACACATGAGCATGTGTTACTGAGGTTCACTGCTTTCCTTACCCACTGTCCAGAAAGCAGAGGTGGAGGCAGCCAGCTGAGCAGCTACACAAACCCGGAGGAGGCTACATAGAGAGGTTAGCCCTGGGTGCCATCACTGGCTTGGTCTGTGGATGGCACGTGGGGGCAGCTGCTGGCAAACAATGAGTTTCACTAGAGGGAAACTGATGTCAAGGTAAGCGTATTCATTTTACCAAAAGCCAAAATGAAACTTTATACACTCTCACACTGAAGAAGGAGATCAAAATTCAAGGAGTCATTTTACTGCTATAATGCCTTTTTTTGGTCTGCCACAATGTGTGTGCACCCGTCTGCAGAGCCTGACCATTTGTAGACTGTTCTGGATGCATAGCTCATTTGCTCCAGAATCTCTTCCTCCTCATTTCTGATCTTGTCCCTAAGGGCTGTTTCCGTATGTCCTGCCGCTCAGCATATCACATCCATAATTGCAAACAACAGAACTGAAAATTACACTAACTCTGCACTTACATCCAACACGTCTGGATCATTTTCTACACAAGAAATAATTAATCTTCCAGGGAGCTATTCCATCAACCTAATGGCTGCTTTGAGAATTAAATTCCCCTTACTTCCTTCTAGTAAGTCATTGGAGATTAGAGAGATGAGAGAATAAAGTTGACAAGAATCTTGCCCTTCACTTCAGCTACAGAGCTAGGGCTGTACTTGATCAGCCAAGTCCCTTGAAAGAATTTAGATGTAAAAAGCTGAGTTGCACATGAAATCTGAAACTTTTGTGAGTTGAAGAACTTTTTTGTTTTTCATTTGTGTTTTGAATCAACTTTTCTCATAATGAGTTCAAAAAAGTGATTGTTATGATCATCTGCAGAAAATAATGCTAAATTAATTCCATAAAATTTTATGAGTGAAATTATACAACATAGTAATGAAATGCAAATATACTCATTCATTAGGCTCATCCATTTCAATTGTACCTACAGTACATGTCTCAGCGGGGACTGTTAATCATACAGCAGCATGCAGAAAAGAATATATTATATTAATTAAATAGCCAGATTATGCAGCTGGGTGCTGAATTATGCCCATGAAATTCAACAAGCATACATTATTATTTTTATTAGAGCAACAGAATCTTCTGGTTACTGAATTTGGGGGAACACAACATCTTTTTGATGGGCATTACAAGTAATAAATGAAGAACAGTCCAGTATTTCAAATGATAACAGTATTCTCCAAAAGAAACCTCTGCATGAAATTCACAAAACTGATCCTTCAAAGAGCTGTTCACAGGCACATGGATCTGTCCATGCAGTCCTCATTGAAATACTGAAGATTAGAGGGCTGGACAGAGTAGAAAGCATTGGCAGAACTGAGTCCTCAAATTCAAATGTTCAGCCAACAGCTAATCAAGTTTATCCAAGACTGAGTACAGTTTATTTGCAGAGGTCACTTGGCTAACTTATCCACTACACAATGCCTTCAAGGACCTTGAGCACTTTGAAGACTAAGCTACTAGTATGCACATTAAAAAAATCTTGCCATAAAAGCAGTGTGTGGTGTGTTCACATTCACGGACAAAGCGACTGCTTACTGTTGTGTAAGGAAAACCAAAGGGAGTTTTGTCACTTTCTGCTTCTGTCACTACACTATGTTTATCCTGAATGATGTCTCAAAGCCAAATTCTCACTAAGATTTTGAACATATAAAGTTAATGCAGGTTTAGGTCTGCAATCAGAGGTTGAGGTCCCTGAGTCTCTCTTAAAAATACTGCAAACAATGGCACAACTGAAGCAGAGAAACGTCCATTTCAAGAAACCTACCCAACGTAAAATCTCATATTTCCCTTACATATAAAATATAGCACTTCACACTGTAGATTATGCTTCAAAGAGAAAGAATGAAACATATGCAGCACATGGCAAAGTCATATCTTACAACATGCTCTCGGGTTACTGAAATCATAGGTTTCCCTCTGAAGCACCATGTCATAAAAACCATTAACCACTAATATTTGAAAAAAAAAAGGCGCATTTGCACTTATATACTGTCAGAGATTTCAGGCTCCTTATAGATTTGTGGCGGTGGCATCAGAATACATGGAAAATAGGTATGTAGCCCTGACAGGACACTCACTTTTAGGCTTTTTGTCTGGCCAATGGCTAGAAACATGCATCAACAAAATTCATTGCTTATAAAGGCCTGGCCTTGAGAGAGAAAGGAGGGGGGTGGTCTCTTCCACCCAGGCTGTTTTGGGGCCATGTGATTCTGCAAGAAAACATGTTTCAGTTCCTGTATTTGGAGGAGACACTGGGACTTGTGTTTGCCAGTTCCCAGAGGGCTTTAACCAGTAGTCTGTCATACAAAATGCTGATACACATATGTTTCCATCCTGCCTCTGTGTTTCTGAATAAAATGACAGCACCTGCTGTGCCTCTTGCTTATCCAAAGACTGACCACGAGCTTCCAGCACCTTTTGATTATGTCCAAAGCATCAGGTCCTCCAGGCTACAGAACTAGGTTCCTCTTTATATCTGTTATACCATTGGACAATCCTTGCTCTGTGAACATCAGGCCACACAAGTAACTTCACTCACATGCAGTCTTACTAAATTCAGTCCATCACTCTGGCCCCTGGAGGATTTACTTTGCATCTAGATGGTATTCATGTTCCCTCACTAGATGCAGAGACACGCAGCTCCTGCAGGGAAGACACGTAGGCGTACGTAAAAAGCACTGCATGTACAGTGCCACTGGCTCTAAGGGAACCACCTCCCTCCTGAGTCTTTTAGAGATTTCCTGAACAGTAACTGATATCAGATTGGGCATATTTTGTCCCATCTTTAAATAAATGACAGGACCAACCTGGTACCGTGAAAAATACAAGGGGAAACTTTTAAAATTATCTTGGAGCTCCATTTTTTATTGCTTCCTTGCATATCAAACTTAAAATCACATTTAAAGTGGCCTCAGTTTTTCACCCTTAATAAACATTGAGATCTGCAGTGGTTGTAATGCCATGCACGTTGTAGTGAAGACTGCAGCCATGATAACACTGTCTGTTTTCTTCACTGATTTATACATCAGCTGTAAAACTTTCCTCTAGTTTTAAAACCAATAGGAGATTTCTAGTTGAAAGCAACTGCTTAGAACAGAATTTTATGTATAAATATATCAAAATTACATTGTGTTAATTTTCTGGATTCCCTTTACAGAAAAAGTATGTTATTAAGAGCCTTTAATTTCTTGAGCATTATGTCTAGATTGATAGTCATCTAAATTAATCAAGAGCTATTCAGCCAAAAGTGGAGATCTCGAATAGGACACCAGTGTGCTCAATAGTTCCATAACAGTAATAAGAAGATTAATTGAATAATTCTTTGTGTGATGGCTCAACACATTGTTCCTAGCAAGCCACACTGAACTCTTATGACGGATATGAAATCATTCAGGTCACCACTGTGTGGCTCAGCTAATGTGACATTTGAATTCTATTCTAATTTTTAACAAAAGATTAAAAAAATTAACAGGGTAGAATTTTTTTCTTTGGTACAGTAGTAAGTCACAGCAGTGTTCTTCAGGTTTGTTTTGACATTTGTCTATGAACAGAACAAATTACAGCTGGGACCATTGCAATCACCTACTCTGACCTCCTACACGAAACAACCCATAGCATTTAGAGATGTTTTCATATCTGTACTTTCTAGGACATTCCACAGGTTATTCATTTAAGGTCAGCTGTTTATCTGGTGTAGCAGTCAATCCATTATGATCACCTTTACCATTTTACTACAGCACCAAGAGCAAATAGAGCAATCACAACAGGAACAGGGATTACTACAGAAGGATTAAATTAAACTACAGAATTCAGAGAAGAACAACCTAAGGACAGGTAGTCAAAATTCTTCAAAAAGCCAAAATAATTATAGCATTATAATAGTTATAGTCATATGTACCTTCTAAATTTTAAATTTCCCTGCCCATTTTCACGTAGATTAATGTTGTCTGATAATGAACTATATAGGAGTACCTTTTAGAGGAAACAGTCCCAGATAACTCAAAGGAATTTGTACAGACAAAAAAATCAAAAATGAAAAGCTTAGCAGATTTTTGTTGATGTTCTAATTTTGGGTTTAGACACTTTCAAAATTTCATATTTCAAACAACTTTTAACACACCTCTCCGACATCTCACCTCTAGCAAGCTTCACTTAAACTCAGTGTTCTAACAATTATTTAGGCTGCTTCTACAGTTACAGGGAAGATTGGTACGTCTCACCTGAAGTTAATATTTTAACTCAGATGTTCAGTTGTCTCCTACCAGATAAAATGGTGAACTAGATGGCAAGATCCCTAACAAATTTTAGATGGCTAATCTAGACAGTTAGTTGAGATTAATATCACAAATTAATTTAAAGACTAAATGTAAGATCCGTGTCCTGGTAATGTTTTAAGAGGAATAGGCACAGCTAGCAAACAAAATTATTAACTACGTGGCTTTTTTTGTCAGCTAGAAAAAGCAGATGTTAGGCCATGCAGGAAATTCTTCATAACAGTTCAGCATTTCAGCTGGGAAGAGAGAAAAACACAACACGCTTCCCAGGAACACCAACAATTTTCAGTGGAAAATCGAAGAGCATTCAGGGTCTGCATCTTCAAGACATAAAGCTTTCAGAGAATAGAAACTAATCACTTCTGACAAAGGGGCATTTGTTAAATTTCCAACTGCCCACATGAGATCAAAGCTGAACCTTTCCTTCCTATTTCCATAGTCCATAAATCAGACTCAATGAATTAGCTGTCAGCAGTTGAAGCCCTCAATTATAATAAATAAATAAAGAGCAAGCTAGATGATAGATAAATAAATAAATAAACACATACAACTGAATTACCTTTTTGTTACAATTCTATCAAAGTGGTAAACTAAAAGAACTGCCTGTAGTGTCAGCCAGATTTATTATTCACTCTGACACGGTCACCCAATATTGGCTGCAGGGAGGCATTCTCATAACCAGAGAGTTGAAAGGAAGGCCATTGATCATGGTTCTCTTTCCAAGGGTCAATTAAGGAACATTCTTTTTTTCTGCTCGTCTTTTATCACTTTTTTATGTTTTTGGTGTTGATTCTTTTCTGGGCTTTCTCCATGTTCTCCTTTGCAGCAGTGGACACTGAGTGCTAATAAGTGGAAAACTTGTCATTTAATTCCAGTATAAACATTGCCTGTTCAGATAGGGTTATATTTTGCTTTTTTTTTCTCATGACTGTGTGTCCTCTTGACAGTATGTGTGATATAATATTATACCATGATAGATTTGAATATATACTATAATAATTATGGTCTCTTTTCAGACCTATAGCTTGAAACATGCTATTCAAATTAGACCCAAGTGTAAGATTTTGCTTGATTACTTTCTCCAAGGGAAGGTAATGGAGGTGCTGTAGCAAAAAGCTAATTCACACAAATAACACTTGATGCAAAGTGCTATGTGCCATCTTAATAGATTATTGTCATTTCTTTATTACTTTATATTTCTCCAGAGAGCGAAGTTTTGAACATTATTAACTGCCCTTCACTAAGTTTGCATGCACATGAGCCCATAAGAATTTGTGGGATATGTTTGGGTGACTTAACAAGTCAAAGCAACTCATATTGCTGGGTGGATATTTTGAAATTAATATAATTAACAGAATAGGACTGGCTAATGACAAGATCCAAAAAAGGACAGAGATGTCACAAGACTAACCTTAAGGTAGCTGGAACTCCAAGTAAATACAGACTCCTAGAATATATGCTCATGTTTCTACTATAACGTGTAAAAGCGAGTCTCCAGCACAAAGGGCAGGGTACCAAAACAGTATTCTGAATGAAGTCTTCCTTGCCAATGAACACATATTGAGACAGCCATGTGTCCTAAATTCTCTCCCTTTCTGGAAATGAATGGAGAAAACTAAGATTCTACTGAGTTTACACTGGCTGCAAGGGGATGGACTATACATGATCCAGCATAAAGCCTGCCAATATCAACTAAACATATCACAGCTTTAGAGCATAATTCAGCTGGCAAAGTGAGTTTTGACTTTTCATCATGAGACTGTTGTATTTCCAACCTGCTGCAGGACATCAAAAGGAAAAGTGAGTCCTCTTCCATTAAAAACACTGCCAGTGGAAGAGGAAGCAGTAGTGCCAATTTTCTTTTCCATGTGAAAGTGTGAAGCCACTGACCTGACAGAAAGACCAAGATTCAGCTGAGAAGGGCAGGGAATACACATAGCTAGCTTACTCCCAGCACGAGCCATAATCACTGATTAAGCACAGCAGTAATGCACAATACCTGAAGGAAATGTATTTACTATTACAATATGGAACCAATCAGCAAAAATGGAAAGAATTAGGTTTTTCCAATTAGGGCATTGCACATAAATTCTGCACAGAAAGTTTACTATGAGGCTGTACTTTTTCTGTTATATTTAATTGGACCCAATTTGCTGAGATTTAGTGCGATTTTGCTCCAAGCAGGATGTTTGTGCTTAAACAAAAGTCTACTTTTGTCAAAAAGACATCACCCTGCAAGTAGGAAGGCATTCGGTTTAGTAATGTTTTGGTATTACTTTCAGGTTACAAGTGTTTCTTTAAAACTTTGTTAAAATGAGCTGAAAATGACTTTGTTCGGATTAGGTGAAACAAATCCCATTACTTACTGATAAAATACACTCCTATAAAAACATATATATGTTCATAATATCTTGTGAAATGAAAAATTAAACAAAGCATGTTCTGCCATGGAATAATCCTATTTATAATACCTCCACTTACATTTCTGCCCTATTCACACATACAATAATTACAGAAATTTAGTTTTGTTTTTTTGTTTTTGCTTTTAATATGAACTATGTAGTCACCACATACTCAAATTATGCAAGCTCCAGAAAATTTTAATCACTATATAATCAGTCATCATGTACAGGCAATCACATTCTGTATGAACTGCATCATCCCCCGCTGTAAAAACATCCATAGGAAAGAACTGTGAAGGGGAAAAGAATCTCAGAGTGTTTTTCATGTCTCATGTTCTACGCTACCAAGTGGAGTGCCAAAACAAAGCTGTGGAATTCATTATTAAGATTTCAGATTCCCTTAGGATGTTTGTATTTTACTCTTCTCCCTTTCTACTTCTTTTCTACCTTGAAAATCACATGAACTTGTACAAAGTCATAAAATCATAAAATCTCAACTCGTAAAAGCCTACAATTTCAAAGGCATTAATTCCGTACTGGCAGAAGAGGAATTTCTGTGGACAAAAGATGTGTCAGAATGCTATAATATGGACATAAAATTCAAGACAAAGGTAACAAAGGATTTTTATGATGAAACTACATACATTTACTACTTGTTTGTAAGTTGTAAATATCTTTTGAAGTGGGCATGTCGAAATATAGATAAGCATAACTCATTATTCCCACTTATTGGGAACATATCAGCACCCATTAGGAAACAAACTCACTGTTTCCAACAGGCTGGTGATGCAACCTAAGGTTTGCAGGAGAATCTATGAAGGGTTAATGAAGCCTGAAGCTATAATCATCCTCCCAAAACCTCCCTAATGGCTGTTGAACTTCTACTTAAAAACAGAGAAATTATACAGCCTGCATGTTCCAGCAGCATGGCCCACAGGTCCAGGGTGGCATGCAAAACAGAAAATCACGGCTCTCAACCTCAAATTGCTCAAGGTCCATAAAAGAGACTCATTCATTTAGTCATTTTAGCCAGACAGATAAGATGTGTCAGCAGTCTGGACAGCAGCAGAGGCTGAGGAATCTTGGTAGCATCTGGAACATCAATTTTTTCATGGACGTTTTTTGATGGACTGTAAGCTGTCAGATATAAACTATGTCTTCTCCTATATCCCAGTGACACCTAGTACTCTGTGGGCATTGCTGTAACACGGAGAATTGTTTGCTGACTGTTACATCTCTCTAAGGCTATATAGGTTGTGTCCAATGCTTACTGTTTCTTAACTTTTTATTCAGCATGCAGTGCAAAGGATGTTTACTCCTAGTAGTGAAAGAATATGTGATTGAATGATTTCCAACCTTTTTTTTAATAGTGGTCCACATTTATCCCTATCGTTAACCTTGCCTTTTTAGGAATCTATACTACTGATAGCTGGGAACTAATAATTTTAAAGGTATGTTTCTTTTCCTTTGCCCTTAAACTCTGATGGAAATGGGATCTGTTTTTAATATTCATAATTTTTGCCAACATCTGGATGTATTTGTCAGACAAATTATTAGAAACTTCACTGGAGGTTAGAACTAGCGTACACATGGATAACTACCATACACTAGGGGGAAAAGTCAACACAGCTTTTGTGAAAAGAAAGCCTGCTTTACAAAATCATTGGGGTTCCTTAAAGGCTCTGCTAAGGACTTGTATAAAGGAAATCTTGTTGACTTTGACAAAGTCCTCTAAAAAGGCTGCTGAGAAAGGTAAATTGCCGCGGAATAAAATGGAAGGACCTTGAACGGATAAAGAGTTTAAAAAAAAAAAAAAAGCAAGAAACAAAATGGCAGGCACAAAGGCTCAGTCCTTACAGTGGAAGGAGGTTTTGAATGGAGTTCAAGAGGGGTAAGTACTGGGATGTGTGCTGTGCAACATATTCATAAACAGTTGGGAAAAGGAGTGAATAGTGAGGAGAGAGGTTTTTCTAAGGTTCCTAGCTTATTCTGGGTAAAGTAAAGCTAAAGGTGAAACACAAAAGAGTTGCACAGGGATTTATGACATCGAGTTAATAGCCAATAAAATAGAAAAAGAAAATCAGCACAGATGAACATAAAATCATGTATTCAGGGGAAAAGAGCCCCAGCCTTAATCTCTCATACACAACAGTGGGCTTTGACCTGGTCATTCCCTCCGAGAAGTGAAAATGAAAATACAGCTCAGCCCAGGAGAGGCTTAGGAGACAAAATGAAGGCACAGAATGACAGGGAAAGACAGGACAAAATAAAGAATGTAATTATGCCAGTCTATAAATACACAATTCTCGTCCACCTTGAATAATGCGTGTTGTGCTGGGCTATCCATCTCAAACAGGTTATAGTAAACCTGTAAAAGTTTCAGAAAAGACCACAAGCACAATCAAAGACATGGGCCAGCTTCTACATCAATAATTAAGTAGGCTAGGACTCTTCAGAGTGAAAAATAAATGACTGAGGGCCATATGACAGAGTTCAATAAGATCAGAAGTGTCATGAAGAGGGTGTATATGGATTGATTGGCTATTATCTCTTCCAAGAAAAGAACTGGGGATGTGAAATTAAACTATGAGGCAGTCCAAAACTAAGAGGGCTGTTCATACAGCCAGTAGTTCAGCTACAGTACTGCTGGCCACGAGGTGCTGTAGAGTGTAAGTTCACAGAGTTTCTGGGGGAGGTTAGCAAAGTTCGCAGAAGAGAGAGCTGCAAGCATTATAAAACAAGTAGAAACTACAGCTGTCTCCACAAGCCCTTGAAGTGCAAATAACTGGATGCTGGGAGAGTATCTGTGGGGACCATATTTACCCTGTTCTTACACCCTTCCTTAGGCATCTGCTTTTGGTCACTGCCAGAGACAGGATACTGAGTTGGATGGATTGACCTCCAGACTGACCCTTCATGAGTCCTCTTCCATTCTTAATCCAGATGTAGCCAACATATTAGCTTTACTCCTCTGTACCAGGTCGTTATCCCAGGTAGCCTGTTACATATCTTTCTTTCTGCTCTAAAACTACTTGTCAGACTTTAGCCACCCTTTCAGTCACCGTTCTAATGTTGGAATATATAAGTAATACCAAAATGCAATACTGCAAAAATACTGGCAAAATAAAGAGCCTTTGATTTGTGCTCAGCGTTACTGTCTTCCCTTCGGTGGTAAGAATGCACCAAAATGCTACTAAATTGCAGCAAATATTAAAGGTTTTGTATATTGTGCCTTTTGATATTATTACATAAAAAAGATTTACTGTAATCTTGAATGGCTAGCGGTATACCGTACATACAACACATGGCAAAATACTACTTAACTCAGAGAAATGTATCTCATAAATAAAGCCTTTTATAAGTCAGAAGTTGTGTTTTCATACAAGCTGTAAATTCAAGAACGATTTAATGTCATTGTGCTCTCAAATCAGGATTTTTCAGCACATACCATTTTCTATGAATAACATTCAAAGCTCTTTCCCTCTGTAAACATTTCCAAAGGACATAATCAGAGTCACCTGTTTTTAAGTACAGTACAATTATCACAGAAAAGCTTTGAAAGTCTGGGAAAGTAGAATGCCTTACTTGGGATATTAAATAATGAAGAAAAATAACAGGTGTCTGAAAGAATTCAAGGGAAAAAATCATATTCGGTAGCCTTTACTTATACAGATCTACAATTTCCAAATGTCCAATTATACTCCCCCAACTTACATTTTAATATACTATTTTAATAACATTTTTTATTATTTTGTGATGGACAATGACCATTAAAATAGCAACTGAAAACTGCAGAATCAGATTCTATACCAATTTGCATTGCCAAACAGATCCTTGGAGAATTTCCCCTTGAAAAGCTATAACAGATGGGTAAATTGACAGTGAAAACCCATAACAGACTTCAGGCCTGTATCTCATTTTCCTATGCCAGCCTCAATCCTGACTAGTGTAGCTAAGAACCATGTTTGCTATTAGAACCATGAAAATGTATAGCAGTCCTTGTTCCTGCTAGGGCAACAGGACATTCTATTAAAAGTGCTGTATGGTTCTAATCAATACGCAGTGTGTGGTCACCTTGGGACTGGAAACAAAAAAAAAAAATTAGAATAAATAGGCGGGTCCAACCAACCATGTGAAGTTATAGAGCGATCTGTAAATCATGGGTTTGAAACACTAATCAGAATTAGCACTAAGCAAATACTGCAAAACATACACAACATCGGCGATTTTAAACTAGCTTGCTCCATACTGAACTGCTTTTTCATGTACATAGTAATGATTGTTTCACACTAATAAATACTCAATCTTAGGCTATTATTGGAAAATTCAGCCATTGTAAGACCTTGAACCAGAAAACTGGCAGGATCACAACCTAAAGGTATAAACATGAGCTGTCACCTCAGAATTCAAACATTGAGTACTGGTAAATCTTTGCTGTATTAACTTCTCATGAATAACAGAACGTAACATTTCAAAAACAACGGGTCACAACAGTAATAAATGTTTCTATTTCAGATAGATATTAACTTGCTTGTGTTTGGTGGTCGTAAGTCTGACAGAAATGAGCCTGTCTTTGGAAGTGTCATCATACCTGTAAAAGTTCAGAAGACACCAACAGTGGTGCACTAGTCTGCTACAACCTATTTACTAACAAAGCAAAGTCCTTAGCTCAAAAATCAAAAGTTACTGGAATTAATGGTAGGGGTCCAAAGTCATTACCAGTGGCTCACTCATTCATTTGGCATCTGGCAAGACAGCAAAAACATACAATAGTGAAAATCTGGCACTGTGGAAGCTGACAGCAAAACTCTGGAGGGCTTTGCTGTTGGGATGGAGATTACTTTTATGTCCAAAAAGCAATATAAAACATGAAAGATTCCATTAAATTACCTAGTTCTGTGCCAGAAAGTAAATCTATGGAGAGCATGGTGGTCCTTGCAGATCCAGCTTCTGGGACTGCCAAGGTTAGTTCATTGATTTTTACTTTTTTTTTGAGGGGGAAGGCAATCCTTGTTTGGAGACTCATAAATAAAATCAAAGCATTTGCAAAGAACACAATGGAAAATTGGAAGACTAACATCTCACAACTACACAGCATGTGTCTGTAGCTTATTTCTTTAATTTTACAGCCAATGTTCTTAAAAATACCTGTTTGCAGTGTTGTTGCAGTTTAGAATCCATCTCTACAAATAAACTAATACAAAATTTTGAAGTGCAGTACCAGCTGTACTGGTAATTGTAGCTAAACTTTTGTTAGAAAGATTTGAGATTCCTGATGAGAGGTCTATTCAAAAATGAGACTTGTTTGCCTCAGCTGATAAATTTTCTGTCTGGGACAATCCCCCAGAACCTAGGAGATCCAGACTCTCTTCTGCTTTCTCATTAAATCATTTTCTTTCTCTGTGTGAGAACATTAATGGTTAGTTTATACAAAGTAGACAACTTTCAATAGCAATTAAGAGTCACTCTCTGCCATATTTCTCCATGTAATTATTCTCCAGCATAAACTACAAACAAATTTTTACACAGTCCTTCAGATGTTTAATGCTCACATTTTGAAAGTATTATTTTCATTCAAATGTACCAAAGAAGTGTCAAAACCTCTCAATTTTTAATAAAACTGGTTTGTTTTCTGGGCAGTCCTACTCCAGAGTTGCCATCTGCTAGTTCTGTACTGTGATTGCTGCATAATACTTTCATAGAAGGCAGCCACTAATGCTGAACAATTAATTGAATCATTTATTCAGCAACTGGATTCTTTGCACATTATGTCAGCCAGGTGTTTTCTGTTTACAAGCCATGGATCTGAAGCAAGTGCCTCTCAGTTAGCTATATTCCTTTCTGTATCACTTGTGCTGAACACAACCTTAAGACAAAGAAATCTTTTGTACAAGTTCTGAAGAGAAAACTTTGTCAAGGATCTCATCTCAGCTCTGACAACTTGAGAAAACAGGCCAGGTAACAGAATGGAATTAGGACTTTTAATTAATGGAACCATACTTTTCTCATCATCAGATCTGATTTTGCCTATCTGTAAACATGTACAAGTCTTAATTTGTTTTCCCCATCCTACATACTTAGAATTTTTTGCCAGCTTTACACACCAAAAAAAAATAATCTAACTAGCAAGAGGGAAAAAATTCTGGAAAAAAAAAAAGTCTGAGATTCTTCACAAAAAGAAAAGATCTGCAAGGGATCTGGTACTATGTCGACTTCTATGCATCCAGCCTTTCGTCCTCAGTTGTCAGGAGAGACGAGAAAGGCTTCTTTGCTATCATTTTAGATGGTGACGGGTTCCTTATAAAACATCTGTTACTGATTCACTCAATTTCTCTACTTTGACATTGTCTGTTGCACAGGCAAAAGGAGGATATTTTCAAGGGTTATGCACAGTGTGCAGAATATAACTTGAAGATCAAAGATTTCTTTGTGTCCTTGACAAACAGAGCACAGTTTCTTACCGGCCTATCAGGGTGGACCGTCAAAATAAATCAGTTCTGCCGGAGAGGCATGTTCTGACTACTGTTCACTGAAATGAACCATTAGTCTTTTGATAAGGGATTGGCTTCTGTATCTCTCCTCTCCAGTCCCATCTGAAGCACAGAGCTGCGGATAGCTAGGTGATTTGTAACAAGAAGCACTCCATCACCTTCATGAAATGGCAAACTTCTGAATGAATTAGAAAGGTAGGTAATGAAGTCACGGAATCACAGAATTGTCAAAGTTGGAAGGGACCTCTAGAGATCATCTAGTCCAACTCCCCTGCTAAAGCAGAATTGCCTAGAACACATTACTCAGGACTACATCCAGGCGGGTCTTGAAGATCTCCAGAGCAGCATCAAAACTACACTAGCAACTCAACAAGAACTACTTGCTCCCTTAACACCCCTCATTACACCACAGGGCTCAAACACCTATTCCAATATAATATTAACATGCAGCAACTTGTATTATTACAATCAGAGGTGTCTGTGCCTTTTGCATCACCCATAGCTTCACACAGCAGTGACATACTATGCTGAACAACCCACTGTACTTAGCTGGAACAGATTTGCCTCCCTAATGTTAGCCAAGCTGCTCTCAGTTACATATTACACTGAGTGATATGAAAAAGAAAGTAAATGAGTAAAAGCTGTGAATGATTCCTGACATCCAAACATTTCTGCAAGACATAGTATAGCCTCTTGAGATACAATCTCCTCTCCTTTGCTGGAACCAATGGGACTCTTCCACCAAGTCCACAGGTTCACCAGGATTTCTAGAGCAAGACAAGACCCTATCCTCAAGTGTTAAGAGTAGGCCACTGGAAGATTTAAAATGAAGATTTGGTAGATTGGGCAATTCACTGATCTATTGACAATATCACCAGACGGTAATGTGACCTGGGATTGGTCAGGGAAAGAGAAATTTAATCTTGCTACTTCTTATTATTCAAAGTACTAAGACTGAAACATGTACCTTAAAGCTTTTATTCAATGAAGGAAAATAAAAAGGAGCAGCACTAGGATTTCTGCATACCTGAGTACGCATTCATCCAAAACTCTTGACTTCGGCTGCTCAGCAATTTCATAAATCCCTCAAATATTTCTGCATTAAGTCACATGCCAGCATGCACAATGTTTCCATGTTCAGCGAACAACACACTGTGTTCTTCAACCTTTAGAGTTCCAGACAGAGAAGAAAAGGAGTTGTGCTCTTGGCATACAAATGTAGTTTGAAGAGAAAGAAACAAGAACAATAAAAAAAAAAACTCTCAACAAGCCTCAGGTCTTTACTCCCAGGGCAAATGAACACACAGACATTTTCTTCTCTAAAACCTGATTATATGTTGATTTTTTCTTTTTTCCCAGGTCATTACTCTTTATGACCAAATTACATATCTTGACAAACTTAAACTTTGCAGCTTAAGAAAGCAACGTTTATTTCGTCCATCATTAGTTACAGAGATTTTGCTGCCCATTCCTGTGCAAACACAAATTTAACTGGCTTCCTTCTTTTGTTTCCTGTTCCTAATTAGCCAACGCAGTAATGCCTTCCCTTTAGAACATGAGCACTGGACAGTGTTTACAGGAAAAGGCTGGTCCTTTCTTATTCCCAGAGTAGTTAATTAACCTATTCTTGTCTTGGCCAAGGGTAGGACATACCTCACGCCCATATTCTATTGTAAGTAGCCTGTTAAGTAACTTTGCTTGATACTATAAAGTAACAAGCACTTCGTGCATAGACTCTTTATGTGAAATGACTCTGAAGGCCTTTCTTTTCCACCTACACCAGTAATTAGGTCACTTTGCAATCGAAGCAAACAGCAATAGAATGGGGTAGAGTAATGAGAAAGATGGGGTTTCTTTTGAAAGGAAAAAGTACTGCCAATTTTACATGAGAATGTTTGTTACATCTCTGTTATTCTCTTGATTTGCTACTCCATCTTTTTCACAACTGTCTAAAACCTTAAAGTATAATCTTAAAAGGGCTGTGTGAACATTCTCCATTTTCCTTTCACAATAGTGAATACAGGAGACAATTTTGGCTGTGACTTGCCTGCACACTTAGCTTCACACACATATATGCACAAAGACAGCAGAACCAATCCCAAAGCCCAGCTCAACAACACGCAAATTCTTTCACCTCTATTCATAGAATCATAGAATTTCCCAAGTTGAAAGGGACTTTTCAGACCACCTAGTCCAACTGTCAACCAGTGTTTGTCAACACTGACAAAACCCACCACTAAAACATATCTCTAAACACTGTCACCTGAAGCAAACAGCAATAGAATGGGGTAATGAGAAAGATGGGGTTTCTTTTGAAAAGAAAAAGTACTGCCAATTTTACATGAGAATGTTTGTTACATCTCTGTTATTCTCTTGACTTGCTACTCCATCTTTTTCACAACTGTCTAAAACCTTAAAGTATAATCTTAAAAGGGCTGTGTGAACATTCTCCATTTTCCTTTCACAATAGTGAATACAGGAGACAATTTTGGCTGTGACTTGCCTGCACACTTAGCTTCACACACATATATGCACAAAGACAGCAGAACCAATCCCAAAGCCCAGCTCAACAACACGCAAATTCTTTCACCTCTATTCATAGAATCATAGAATTTCCCAAGTTGAAAGGGACTTTTCAGACCACCTAGTCCAACTGTCAACCAGTGTTTGTCAACACTGACAAAACCCACCACTAAAACATATCTCTAAACACTGTATCTACACATCTTTTAAATACCACCAGGGATGGTAACTCGACCACTTCTTGGGCAGCCTGTTCCAATGCTTAATACTCCTTATGTGAAAAAGTAAACATGCTTAATTCTTTTCAGGATTCTGCAAACACCAGCAGACCAAAAAACCCCATTAACTTAAACTAATTATTGAAGGGCAAGACTGTAAATATCCCTGTAAATATCAGGAATTAATCTCAGGAGTCATAACCCAGCTACTCAAGATTTCTTCATAGTGCCTTGGTTGTTAATAGACAAGCATCATCTAACCATGCTAGAAGGCAACCTTCAATTCTAATAAAAAGGATAAAAAGATTTTGTCATTTAAAAGCTTTTCTGAGACTTAGTACACCAGAATTCAGAGCTAAGCTCTGCCAGTGGTTTTTCATGTGAATCAGTTCTTCTGACACCATGAAAATTATTAACATGTCTAATTGGAGCTATACTTATAGGTCACTCACCTGTTTCAAAGGTTCCATATAGATACACACAACTGTGTACAACATCTACAAGTGCAACAACAAGGGGGCTAAGACATTATAAGCCAGTTTTATCTTTACCAACTTTTCATCTTTATACCAAGAAATTTCAGAAATATCTGAAATGTCAAATCAGTCAAAGTATATTTTATCAGTTAGCTTTAAAATAACAAAACTTTTGTTCCAGATAGGTTGTTTTGTATACTGGAATTTAATTTGTCCTTTCTTCATCATAAACATTCTAGGATAACATATGTTTAGCAATATGAATATCATTTACAGAGAAATAACAGCTTGACTGAGAACCACAGAAATTAGGTATTGTTAATGAGCCTTTAAGCTACTGCTGTACTTTATTTGTCAGTGCGTACCAAAAAATCTCCAGTGACAACCATCCTGTTTTAGAGCTTGACTATCCTTAGTGTTTTGAAATCTTTTTTGTACAGCGTAGCAAACATTTTCCCTGATTCAGTTTAACCCTTTTACTTTTCATCAGAAGGCAGGGTGCCAAGTCCCTGGTGCCTCTTGCTCAGGTTTTCATCCTCTAAAAGTTGCATGTTTTCTTTTTTAGAACTTCCGCTTTTCTAGCATTCCCCATCTTGCATGCACATAACTAATTATACTCGTGTGGGATTTTGCCCCTTCTCAGATTGATTTACATCCTGTCTGTCTCACCCTATTGCTCCAATCAATCAACATTTCACATTCTAATCTTCCCAAGTGCTTGTAGTTGTCCTGCCCTTGCTTGGTTTTGCCTGAAAATTTAATAAGGGCATTCTCTATTCTGCCATCCAAATCCTTAATGAAAACAACAAATAATACTGACCTTGAGAAACTTCTCTTTACTCATCTTTTCAGTTTGTGAACAACAGGTAGCTAATCTCAGTATGACTTTTCAGCTACTTGCTATTCTCTCTACACTAGTTCCTTAATGTTTCCATAGCTCATTTATGGGAATGCTGTGCAAGAGTATCGAATTCTTTTGAAAGTCAAGTTACATGAGAAATTTTCTTCCTTCTCCATAAAGCTTGTGCCCCATATTTTAAGATGCAGTTAGGTAGCTTGAAGTTCATGAATTCTAAACAGCAGAAGTGCTTTATAAAATGCAATTAAGTTTTATTACAGACATGGAAACTGTCACTTGTTATGGCCAAGTGAAAAGTGGTCTTGAAAATACTACCAGATATGTAAAATAAAAGCATTACATGTTTTCCTTACCTTATCTGAGTTAGATAAAGCCATTTTATCTCAGTATGTATCTAAAGAGCAACTGAACAAACTTTGATGGCTAATCTCAGCAATTACCAGGCAAAATCTCATCAATAGACAAATGTCATACATGCCTTTGCAATACAAAAGCTCTAGGTATATATAGTAGCAATTCTACAGTCCTTTCAGCACACAGTTGATTATGTTCCTTTCCTAATATCTACTGGAATTTGCAGTAAAGGGAGGCATATTGTAATATTCAAAACCATATTTTGCAATAACCTCTTAGAACAATTGATTAAGCACAGTCAGCGACTTTTGAATCAGCTATTGGCAAAAATAATCCTGCCTATGGTCTTTTTTTTTCTTTTAAATTGGCACCAAAACTTGAAGCTACTAAGGTTAGTCTGAGTCTTCTTCATTTGTCCATCACAGTTCCAGGTTTTTGACTGCTGCTTTCTTCGTCCAGAATGTTTTCACAGTTTATTTCTGAAACAGTCATCACTCAAAGCCAGGGAGTAAGAGAGCTGGCTTCACTTTCTGTCACTCAGCTGCTCAGTTTTGTGCATCACTCCAAATGAATTTTGCCAGAGCTTCTTACACATCCATTCTCCCATGAGTGTGTGCAACAGCTCCTTCTTTGTGCATGATTCATGGAATCCCTGAGGCTGCTACTGTCCATTTTTCTTTATATCAAATTGTAAAAATTCAAGCTTTTATTTCTTTAGAGGTCATGGAACTGTTCCTCACCTGCATCAATCAGTATTATAGGCACTGAAATAGACTCTACAATGTACTGAGAGTACAATTTTTTGTTATTACCTGGCCCTGCAAAGAACTGCATATAAAAAGATGAAAGTACAAGTTCTGCGCAGGGTCAGAACATAGAAATATGAATCAAGCTTTGAAAACTCTTGCTATTAACCTTGATAAAGAAGGATGAAATATTTAAAAATGTTCAATTTCTTGTTTCTAATATGCATAAGGTTAAAAAGATTGCCCCTGGCTCCCCAGTTTCAAGGGAATTTACAGGAAAGAGTAGCAATCATGAAAAAAGATTCTCTATGGAAAGCAAAGACCCCTCAAAACAGATTTTAAAAATATCTGAAATTATTAGACCTCTCTGCCTAGTAACTGTTAGAATGCTCTCACACAGAGAGCTCTTGGTGTGCCTCATGGTGACTTGTCATCTTCACTGTGAGGTGCAAACACCTTTGTGACATTCTTTAGCGGGATGAGTATTTTAATTACTCATTTTAATAACTGAATGGCCACTACAGTGAATGATAATAAACACCTTCCCATCTGCCAGATTTTTTAAAAGGAGAAGGAAAAGAAGGCATTTTGTTCCTCTCCCAATCTCAACTCTCCTCCAAAGCACACTTGCTAATCTTCCCACATTTCTTCTTGTCTTCCGCCAAGCTAAAGAACACAATAATTTCTGTCACTAAATAGGCAATATAGGGGAATAATAACAGAACAACACTGTTGTCAATGATGATAAGACAGAACCTATAAAACCATGGACAAAGAATGGGAGGTAAAACAAGGACCTGGAAACTCACATCTGGTCCAAAGCACGCACACATACTTTGATTCTTTCCTCTAGCTGGTTTAATATTCAGTTTCACTTCAGTTGGATATGAGCTTTAACCTATTTTATACTTAAGTTTCCAGGTACATAAAATGACTTTGTCTCCAAAGGAGGTAGTTCCCTGCAGTTGCTGTCTGGTTTTTGGCAAGAATTCATTGACCTTGACTGTAACTACTTGGTAGAAGATGGATCATTTCCATTGAATTCTCTGATATTTTTTTTTATTAATTTTCTTAATAATTATTGATCTTTTGCATTGTGGAATTTATTGCTCTGAGAAACTGCCAGAAAAGAATCAAAATAAACTCATCAAGTTAAATCAACAATGTTTACTTTGTCTCTACAACTATACTATAGAAATTGCTATGAGTAAATATTTAAGAAAAATGTTTTTGAAAGATCTGAAGTCAAATAATTCATGCATTGCTCAGACTAAGCAAAAAGAAAGCCCATTTCAACTTTCAGGCACTAAAAAAGGATGTAAACTGATAATAAGAAAAAGCTATACTAATCATGTCAGCCTTTAATCCAAATCCAATACGACACAAAAAAGTAAATGAAAAAGTACTAAAGACTCAGTTTTAAATACAATTGGTAGTCATCCTAGAATGATGACTGTTATGAAGTCATGATCTAAAGTTAGATGTGTGTAGAAGGATGCTTTTCTCAAAAGATATGGGACTTAACATGATATTGATTTTTTTGGAAGTGCAATCACTTTCTCTTCTCATTCTGAGACGATTTGTGAGCTCAATTTTGGCATTGTGTAAGAACAACTCTGGTCTATTCAAGCTCTTAGCTAAAGACCTATTGAATACTATGTTAGATGTCAATCCTGATGTATATATTGATCATTTAGATCTTCCATCCTGAAATCTACACAGGTTGGTTTTTGTTGTTGGGTTTTCACTTTTTTTGACTATCCTTGTCCCATCTTGTTAAGTAAAGCAAATGGCAGAATCACAGAATCACAGAATTGCCTAGGTAGGACATAAGAAAAGATTTCATAAAGACCCTGCATCTTACACAGCCTGTGAAAGTGAAAAGAAAAAATTCACGTGAAGTGTTAACTCTCACTGGCAAGTGCAGCTTTCACTGGGCTCAACAGGGAATTGTAACAATGAAGCAGTGGGTACACAGAACATTGAATAATTAGGTAATTGGCTATACAAAGGATTGGACGTGGAACCTTTCACCTCAGGAAATGGGATTAAGATTTTGTCAAACAAAATCATAACCTAATGGCATGTCACCTGGATACATTTTGACAGCCTTTGATGAGGTGCCTTGGTAGTGGTGTTAGTAGCCACAGCCTCACACTAGAACAATTCGGGCACTAAAGAAAAATATTTTCTTCTTTTTTCCTTTTTTTTTCTTAAGGAAACAAAATCCTGCTTTCTCACAGGAAGATATCTTTGGGAAGGTGGATCATCAGACAATGCAGAACTAATGAGCACAGCAAAAAGAAATCAGTGAGGACTGGAATTACCTGTTCACGGCAGAGAAATGGACTAGGTGTGTGTGAGAGAGCAAGACAAAGATCAGGTGAAACGCTCCCCGTAGCTGTAACTTGCACAGCATGCGAGAAGCTGGATCACAAGAGAAAAAACTGTCTTCACTTACCTTTGTGCAAAGTAAGTTCTGCCTGTGGCTAAATGTGCTTCTCTCCTACCCTGCTCCTTTGGCTCTTCCTGCACCTCCAGCATGGAGCTATTTCCCAGCCTAAGATACCAATGCAGTGCATGCTTTTTTGATGCAATATATCACATCCTGGCTAAATTTCTATATAAAGGGACTAAAGGACTAAAAGACTAAAAAGGGAAGTAGCCAAAACTTGAAAACTGAGCACCTAGTGTTTTAAATAAGGTCCTGAACAGTTTAATTTAACATATTCCTCATGTTAAAAGTACCTACTTTATTTTTGTGTTTGGTCATACCTTATCACCCTGGATGAAGTCTTCACTTTTCTGTCTAGCCCCTCAGTATGTTTAATAATGCATGGTAAGAGTTTCAAAACAAGACTAGAATGAAAATACCTGCTGGCTAAGAATGAGACATCTTTCTTGTAATTATTTTACTTATGACCACGATCTTAATGAATTTTAGATTTCAGGATATTAGGTGGGCAAGGGTTAAAGCATATAAGGCAGGCGAGGGTTGAAGTTTGTAGTTATTCAGGACTATTATTACCTTACAGACACTTAAAATGAAGAAGACTAGAGAATTTATTCTCTACAGTCAGGAATTCATGCTGAAGTTGCAACACAACAAATCTCATGAAAAGAACTGATGTGCTAATTATAGAGATGTTGAACAGTAAATTATTCAAATTTCCACATAAAATTATTATTTTAAGTGCAGAAAGAAGTACAAAATCATTAATAAAACTAACACAACATTCTGCATTTGTAAACAGGACTTTGGTCACAAGCAAAATCAGGAAGATTTAGGCTAGCAATAACCTTCCACCTTCCAGCTTTAATTCAAGTATAAATGACTACTGTGATCTACTGAGCATCCCAAACAAGGGAGGGCCTAGGGACATTGTTCCTTCTTAGCATTTTTTTAAATGCATTTCTATGTACTTCTAGCCTCTTGCTGTCAAATAATTCGGGTGCATCTGCTCCTCTTATTGTTGTCCAAATTCTTGACAAATTCTAGGAATAGATTACACAGGTAAGGGGACCCTCATTTCCAGTATTGTTTGGTATTTTTTCAATACTGTTTTACACCAGCAAAGGTGAGCTACAAGATTGAATAACTATAAAAACAAGAGACAGTCCGTATTATTATTTTTGCCCCAAAAAATTACTGAATAACGCAGCCACAAAGGGCACAGACTCCGCCAAGTGGTTTAATGTTTCATTTTTACAGCATATATAATTTCTCTCTTTTGATCACGCGCTGTGCTCTCTACACAGATAGGTTGTGGGGGCCTGTCCACGCGCCGTTATGAGCCATACAATTGGCTACAAATAAGTGTCCACGTGCCTAAACTAACAAACATGACTTTCTATTTTTCTACCTTGCTATGTGTTGTATACGTCGCTATCTATTATTTGAACTGCCTTGCTAGATTTCATACCACACAAATAATACCATATAAAGACATTGTTTTCCTGTTCCCAAGGCTTCCTTCCCACCGATGCAAGAACACCTGCCGAGCTCTTACTAAGCAGCAATAGTGAGCAATAGTCTCCACTATTCCTCACTCCCCACAGAATAACATTACTAAATAATGTTTTATATTAATTCTTGGCTCTACCAAAGTTAACAGAATACTTAATTTTAATTTCAATCATGTCAGATTTCGTCTTTGAGCTAAGATTTAGGGTGGTTTTTTTAATAATTAGTGAACCTCTTAATATATGCAGACATCCATCTGTGGGCAGTCCTATATTGTGCCAGTATAGAGGAAGGCATCCATTATAAAATGAATCACACTGATACTATGTGAATCTTTAAAACATTATTTGGCAAATATTGGGTCATAAGCAGCACTATTTCTAGGACATGCTTTTAAATTTTCTCCTATGACAGAACCCCTGATCCCAATACAAGACTCTCTTCCTCTAGCTTAAGGTGAGTATAAATTCACTAGAGGCTTCTGTCACATGCAGAGAATTCATCTCAGCATTTTCACAGCATTTCTGCAATTTAAATTTTATCTATTGCATAATAGTTTGTCTTTTAATGCCATATGTACAGAATGAGAAAGTCATTAAAAGCCCTAGTCTTTAGTATTGCTGTTGCTCCAACTTTTTTCCCAATAAATGGCAAAACACTGATTCATCTTAAGTTAACAGGAACTTTGTGGTATAGTTTTTTCATGCATGGCTTTTATAATATCATTTTTCTTGCTGTTTATATACATTTGTGTGTGTATGTGTATATGTGTAAAGAGAAGGCACATAAAAAGAGATTGCGAATGACCAACTCATTTTCAGAGGCCTCAAAAAAATCTGTGCATTATTTCTTGGTGGAAGCATTAAAGGTCAAAGGTAAGTGATCAAAGCATCAAATCATTTAGTTCCATATAGTGAAAATATTTGGAAAAACTAAACTATGATTTTGTTAGAGTAGACAAAAGCATGTTATAAATCAAAAATCATATACTGCCACTACTGACCTTCAGCCCTCACCACAAAATAGATAATGTTTTCTTGCCATCTATCCAATATTTTTTTTTTAAAAGTAGAATTAAATTTATTATTTTGAAAGTGGTGAATTTCCAGAGGGCAATAACAACAAAAAGAAAAGTTTGAAAATTATTTGGTTTTAAACAGTATTTTTTTGTTACAAGCAGAAGAAAAAAGACTTTTTACATTGAGTAAGAAAATTATATTTATCCAGATAAAAGTAGTGGACAGAAGAAAATGTAATTTCGAATGAAAAATGCTTTAACTTGTATTTAAACTTCAGAGAGAATGTTTTATATTCTAAAGAGTGACATGGATAAAGCAGGCAATAAATAGTGTGTGAAATCATTAACCTGTCATTTTATAAGCCAACAGCAAGCCAATTCCAATTTTGCACAACTGTAAAGCATTTATTATTAAAATACATTTGCTACAAAATAAATACTTTATTGTGTCACTAAATAGAGATCTATAGATATGCTAAAATATACTCCATGCTTTAGCTGTTAGAGAGAAACTATGCTTATTTGCTTTAGCTGTTAGAGAGAAACTATGCTTATATTGATCATTTGGGGGAATTTAAACACAATATTATATTTCTAAAATATGTATAAAATCAATAAAGTGAAATTGAGTGAGGTTTAAAAAGTCAGTGATGGACATCAATTATAGATTATTGTATCTCCTAAAAATAATCTATTTGTTCCCTGAGAGCAAAAGTGGAAGACCAAAATACTACCATGGGATAAACCAGTTATTTTTTCAGTCAGCTCGTGCTCCCATCACAAACTCCAAACATTTTGGCCAAGTGAGAACTAAGATATTGCTGTTCTCTTCCCTTCTATGCATTTGCTAATTATGCCTCCTGTTCAGATTCAGGCACTGCTCCTGATACATAGTGAAATGTGCAAATCTTTGAGCCTCCTGTGCCTTTACAAACCAATAGTTCAATTGTTTAACAGTTCCAAAGAAGATATTGAAACATGCCCATGCATTTTTTCTCCTGCAGAACTAATCCTATGACAAGTTGAACTTACTTTTTTGTACTTGTGACTGTTTGAGGAAGCTATCCATATTCATAGCCTCATTAAAATGTCTTGCTTGAAATTTCTTCCTCAGCAAGTTCTTCATTTTTTTCCTATGAACTACTTAGAACAAAGAAAATATCACTAATAACCCTCCCTTCACTTGCCAAAAAGTCTCCTCTAATGAAATGGGATCAATAAGCCCAGAGTGCATATATATGTTAAACCATTATGACACAATGAATATCACATAATAACTGTTATTATGAAACCAAAATTTATGAGCAGCAATTACACAGTGGTGTTTTATGACACAAATTGGTCTTAAAATTTTAACAGTGAGTATCACTGGGTTCTGATGACAATTGTTTAGAGAGCTGATGTTGGCAACTGAAGTATGACTCAAATTTTCATTTTTCTCCCCAGAGATACAGCTGAGGTGAGACTGCTAAAGCGACTCAGTGTTTTCCACCTGTGTATTAGGAATCTTTCAGCAAAACCTATACAAGAGCAAGGAAGAAGACAGACTAGGGTATCAGAAAGCCAGACTGCCAAAGTGCCAGCAGGGAACTTGGAAAGCTCATTCATAGGAACATTGAACAGAACTGGCAATAAGCCAAGAGACCCAAGCTCCTGATCCCATTATCCCAGGTATCCTCTAGTACCCATGGCAAGAGATGGCACCTCCAGAAGATGATTTAGAGTTTGATGATTTTACGTGTTTGAAATATTCTGACACCTCCCTCCAAAATGTAAAGAATTCGCCAAGGATGACTAACACTCTAAAATTAGTGGTATCAGTAAAGTCCCTAAGGTAGATGCATAAATCCAGCTGATGAAACTGAAGGGAATCTACTAGTGAACAGCTTCCATTTTGTGCTTTAGCTAATCTTGGCCTGTAAAAGGCCAAAAAGTGAACCTTGAATATATTCCAGAACTGCAAAGACAAATAAAAGACTATATTCTTTTTCACTAAAGAAAAGCTAGAGTTCATCTACTGAAGTTAATAACTGAATTGCAGGTACCCCATACCCAAAACCTCAAAGGACTGATCGTAGGTCAGCCCAGTCATTGACCACCAACTCAGCAACTGTTCTAGATTGCAATGCCACCCCTAGAGATACTAATAAACTAAAACATGCAGTGACAGTAATTCCACCTAATAAATAATTCCCGTTTTTCATAGAGTATCTGTGCTGATTTGCATCCTGATCACAGTCAATGCAATTTTGGCCTAGTGAGCCAGAAATGGGTTTGCACTGCCTGCCCTTAAATGACAGGCTACTCCTGCATTAGAAGCAGCATCATGTGGAGAACAATTCTCCAAAGAATGCTAATGAATGTATGCCTCGTTTCAATCACTATTTCCTTACAGCCAGAGAGCCAGAACTACACAAGACTGCAATATGTGTTTTGGTATTTCTCCCGTGCATGTTTAAGCATACACTTCTGCCTTTTGCTCCAGAGTTGAAGGTTCACAGAGTCTCTCAGGAGATGCTCCAGACCTGCATGGTCTGGATTTGCAAAATGAAAACCAGAAAGAAAGCTTTGTATTGCAAGCACCTCAGAAATGGGTTTACCTGTCAGAATTGCTTCTCTTGTAAGTTGTCTTTTGACTGTATTTGGCATAACTACACATACTGTTTTTGGAAACTAAACAATTTAGACAAGTGAATGTGTGTACCTCTATCAGATTTTAACAGGATGAAGCAGGGCTGCAGATGAATGCCCAACACTTACGCTTTCCTTCCTAACTAGCATATGAAATGGAATGTCACTCAACAACTAAAATGCAGTCTTGCAACCCCATCACACAAGTGGGTTTTTTTGGTTGTTATTTTTCCTTTTCTATTTCTTTTTTTTTTCCTTTCTGAGATACAGTGGTGTGTTTAGATGCAACACTGGTTCAGTGTGCATATTCCTCTGTCTTAGCACAGATATCTATAAGTGTTCTTCATACAGGTACAAAAAAATAAATACAGCCCTTCATGATTTGGGTATAGCTGATGTAATAGATTGTAGCTTTGGAATTCCTATGTTCTAGGAGTTTCACAAGTCACAGGTTATTCTATGATTTTATGTTACCAAAATATTGTGCTCTGTGTCATTTTTTAAGCAGTATTTAATGCCTTAGGGAATTTAACCAACACTACAGTCTACTGCTGATAGCACAGAAGACCTCAATTCAACCAATAAATTATAGCAGGACAGAAACAGTGATAAAAGCATGAGGTTTTGTGGCTATCCTCAAATAAAGTAGGCAGCTATAATGGCTACTGCTTTTTGCTGACATATGTCATTAGAAAATGCTGTAAAAACACCAGTGCCATCTATGGAAAAACCTGGCAAATATAAGTAATTTCTTTGTCACTGCAGCGTAAGCCAAACATTTCAGCAGACTGACTCTACTAACTGATAAAGAAGATTGCTGGGTCTGTAAAATGAAAGAAGACATTTATTCTGGTTTCCCTGAACTGGTCTATGTATAGAAGGATGCCACCATGATTTTTACAGATTTAACCTGTGACAGTACTAAAACTATCTTCTAAAAGTTATAGCCTTTTGAAGTGAGAAGTGACATTTTATTCTTCCTTAAGAAGACTGGCATCACGTTTGGTGCTGCGTTAGCAACTTTGCCATCACTTCAGAATAATGAATCTTGTCTAAAAGTATTATTTTGCTGTATCAAACATAAATTAAAAAAAATCAAATACATTGAAACATGTTCATCAGTGGCTGACATCTCCAACATTTTAGCTATTGTCTATTTGAATAATGGACCAGCTTTGCTCTGGACAGCTAGAGTTTCTGAGCCATACTTCCTTAACAAGAGCGTTTTCTTCACTTCATCACCCACCCACAAAATAGTTATCTGTTTTCTTTCCAGATCTACCTCTGCATATAAGTACTTTTCAAACAAATGCATTTTTACTTTTGTAAAGATGGCTGGTTCTTCTTATAAGCAAAGGCAGATCGTGTAATCAAAGAAACACTGAATTATCTGAGAATCCATCCAGCTAAAATAATGCATTGAGAATTACAAGAGCTTTTTAAGATCCAAAAGACTATAAATTATTTCCCACATTAAATGATGACATTAAGTATCACAGATGAGTTCATAAGAAACCTGCACTCGATCAGCCTATGAGGAAGCAGGCTACAGAAAGTTCTGGTTTTCTTCCTGTGCTTACAGCATCAGGAGACCTTTCCCATTCCAAGTCGTTGTGTTCTCGCTGTGGACATGAGCCTTTCAGCTACCAAGGACTCAATTTCAAAATATTTTTTTAGGCGATCATGACAAACTGTGCATTTCACTCGGGTGATTCCATGGAATGCTTTCCTGAAGGGAATACATGTGCTGAAGTGACTGAGTAAACTGAACAGTAAATCTAATGCTAAAGCCAATTTTTTTAAAAAATTGAAAAGATGTGTTCAACTTCTCACACAAATCTTTGTCATCCAAGTTTCATTAGCACAAATCCTAACAGTTAAAGCAATGCTTAGTTGCTTTACCAATTGCAGTAATTAAAAATTATTTTTAGTAAGAACAGGAATATTAAACATTTGGTTTTCCTAAAATTCCTGTGTGAGCATTTCAATGCTACATTAATTAACCCTCTGGTTTCAGCTAGATGATATTTCTACTTTAATACTAATCTCACTGAGGTTAATGGAAAGATTTCCACAGGCTGAAGGTCGGAGGCTGGGAAATACTTTTATTTGCTGACAAAAATAAGGAAAAGATTGCTATTTCATGCTGATGGGAAACAAGAATTTTTTTTAGATTTCTCATTTTTGCAGGATAGACTACTTTCTGCCCAGATCTAAAATTGTTGGATTGTTTCTTAACTCTCTTACATGAGTATTCATAATCTTTAGCTATTAACAACATTTTTACTTAAAATATAGAATTAAACACTTTGATATTAGAACAGCTTGTAAAATGACACTTGACTCCAAAGCCAATATAATAATTCATGGTCACAGGGACATGTAATTAGGGGGGAAAACGAGGAATGTGCTACCACTCCTGTGTTTTGCTGGAATGTTCAGTGATATGTAAGGTGCAAAAATTGTATGAAATTTAGTGCAATTCAGACAAGATAGGGTGGATAAACTCTCCTGCTAAGATATACAATAATATATGCAAATGGTGCATATAATCTGCAAAATTACTTGACAATCTTTGCAGATTGTAAGGGGGAGTGGAGAGGGTGGATTTTATTAAAGTTATTTTTGGTCTACTGGTTTAGACATTTTTAGACAGTAAGCTGTGGTTCAAGGAAAAATCCCCGTTTTAGGTTAATTTCCTTACATTTCTGATCCTATGTTATTCTTTTGCTTTGATCTTTTCTTTCTGGAATCTGCTGGCTGAGATGACATATATCTTAATATAAATTTAAAAAATTAAAACACGCAACTGCTTCTGATCTCTCTCTCCTTTTTAAATAACCTTTCTTGATGATACATGAACCATTTACTTTTTATTTATAATCACCAAGTCATCGTGAATTTGAGAATTATTTTAAGGGTTTCAGTACAATGTTTCAAATCAATACACAGAAGTATGGACTAATTTAACAGACCTTAACACATAATGTAGTCAAATATTTTACCAGAAATACCCTTAAATATGATCCACACTACAGTTTATATTTTCTGTCTTTATAGAAAAGAGACTGCCTAAGTAAAGGAGAGGTTGCACAGTTGTTTTGGAGACTCTCAGGTGTTTTTCAAGAATGATTTTGGCATTTCATCATTTGGTCCTGTAAGATCTTTTTACATCATGTTTTGAAGCACTTTGGTCACATCACAATTCTCTATCGAAATTAATAAAAAAATATTAAAGGCAGAAACATCAGAAATTTGTTGGCCTGATAGAGTGAATTTCCTAGCAAGCACAAAAAGAGGGAAAAGAACTTCACTGTGGTTCTAGAAGACTGAGTTTGAGAGAGCATCAAGAAACATGGTCAGATTCCTGTTATAATTCATTCCTAACAGAATTTAAAGTTGCAATTGGCAAAGCAGAAGCAAAACTTCTCTATCATGTTTGGGCTGATCATTGAGAAGGGGAAGAAAGAAGTGAATAATGATTTGCTGATGGCAGAAACATCCCATGTAAGGGAAGCTTACAGAGGTAAGGCACAGTTTTCTCTCCAGTGATATTGCTACCAAACTTCCTATTTCTCTTCTGCCTATTCTGTTTACACCTGTGTACCCTGCATTGCAAATTGATCTACGAGCTGAAGCAGAAGCATTATTTTTTGTTTATTTTGGAATTTAATACTGGGTGAAAAAACAAGCTACTCAGAAATCTCTAATACCTGACGTCATGCCTCAGGAACAGATAAGGACGCTGTTTTTTTCTTCATATTTCTCCTCTCTGTGCTACTTTTTCCTCCCACCCCTCAAGCCCTCCAGCTGATTCAAATTCTGGCAATACCAAGAAATCTAATTTGATTCTAAAGTTTTCTTTTCAAAATAGAGGAGTCAGAAAGCATATATCAGAGAGGGCCACTGCAAATCTAGAAACAATGAACAGATTTCGACGATATGTTTTTTGTTATCTCTTCAAATTGTTGCCTCCCTAATCAAAATTAAACCAAGGGAAAAAAAAAAAAAAGAATAAACATTAAAAACAAACCCACCATTCTCTCAACTCCTCTCCGGACAAAAACACTGACAGCTGAAGCATGATCACTACAGCCTGGCCTAAAGCATGCTTGCAAATTCTGTCCTCTCCTTGCTGTAGGGAGGAATACCCTGAAACTTAGAATTGTTTCTCTTCACAGTGTTTCTGTTGATAAGATAAGCAAAAGTTCTAGTATTTGTTAAGCATAGCAAAAATTTAGTGTAAGTGGTTTAGACAGATATAAAACTAAACATCTGGAACCTTCTACAGAAGGAAGCCTAAATGAATTCAGATTATCTATAATCACAAAGTTTTGAGCATCTAAATTCCACACATGTATGGAGGAATTTCTTTGGTTCCTGCATAGTTTTAGCTTAAATAATTTGTAATTATCCCATTGTAACTAAGTTTTAATAACTCTATTACACAGAAAAAACCTCTAGTGTGGAACCAAGGAAGAGGACTGCTAACAATCCTCTAATGAATTATTATTTTTAAAAATTTAAAACAAAACAACACTTTCAAGGAAATGGTCTGTATAGGAAACAATATTTTCCAACCCATGCCCTGTGAGAGTGCTCATATTCAGGGAAGACCATTGAAAGGATTACTGTGATGCAAGAGGTATCTGAAGCTCATGAGGAAAGAAACAAACTAAAGAGAACGTACCTAGTTTCAGTTGCCTTCAGGACACCAAGTCCAGAATATAACTTCTCATTTAATCTCATACTATTCAAAAATCCTATTGTTTGAGTGTTCAGGACATCCCCGTCTATCACAGAGACCAATAGTTGTGATACTGGACCAAGATTAATCTCAGCCGACAATATTGAACCTGTCTTTCAAAAATAAGAAATGCGGCTATTCAAACTTATGCGGTACAGTCAGTTAGTTAACATACTCATATTACCCTTAACAACTTTCCAGACATACATATAAGAGCCTCCTAGTAAATGTAGTTTTGAGACAGGAAACTGTTTTAGAATCCTTGCATAACCAATATTACACAAAATTATATGACTATAGGTATACGTATGTGACATACTTTACATATATATAATGTCTATTATGTTACATCTATTCAATATTTATTCTGCTGGAAAACGGCCATCAGATGAAAATATTCTTTCTGATTCAGAGTAAATGTGACAGGAGAACTGAAAACAGAGTTTCACTGAGCTCTAGATTTGCATTCAGGAAATACAGCCTATGGTACCATAGGGTTAATCATAGCAGGACAACTTTCAGGGTACATTGACAAAACAGGAACAAAATCAATGATGAATATCCATTTCCTTACTCCACCATTTTCCATTCTGTTTCCATGAAAATTGAATGTATTTTTTTGGCACACAAGTTTGGCATTGTTTCTGTAATAAGAAATAATAAGATAGCAGCAGCCAAAAATAAAAAACAAATTATCAAACTCCCCATATATATTTTTCTATAATTCCACTAATTTTTCACTCTAAAAGTTTCTCTGTGTGAATAAACTTATAAACTTGAAGATTAAAGTGGTGCTTACTGATCTGGGATGCTTCAAGAAATTCTCTGAAGTACTGTTACTTTATCAAAAACTTAGTCCACATTACAGATGCACGATAAAATATTTGTACATATTTCTTCATTAGTTTTATTCCACATTAATGTCTGGCTGGTACATTCCAAAAGAAAAATGAACAGACAAGATAATACTAAATCTAAATTAAAGAAAACAATTTAATCAAACTGCGGTCAAATTGCAGGAAGCACTATAAATCCACACTATAAAATTGGCATCAAGTTTTTTCAGGATTCAAAAAACCTCATCAACTGCCAATTAGAGGCCAGATAAAATCCCAGTAGGCACCATTGGTATAGTATTCTATCACGTCAAATTAATGTTGCAGGCATGAAATGAAACAGACGTTACTACAAGATCAGAAGACTCAAACCACTGCAGTAATTACAGCAGAGCTGAACAATCAAAGGCAGATTCATGAACATTTTTGGAATTAAGTGGGGCAGCTTCTCCTCACTGTTCACTCCCAAGGTCACATACACACAGGGTTGGCATTTTTCTGGACAGCCTCCAGTTTATTCACAAAAGCAGTGATCAGTCTAACAAATGCCATAAGTGTTAGTGCAAATTAATTATTTGGGTCAAATTTGTACTAGGTGTGCATTCCTTTTTAACTGTTGAGGTATCAGCCTGGAGCAAAAGAGTTTTAGGACTAAGCCACATGCATCACATAACCAACACAGTATTAATTGCTGGGGGGGAAAAAAAAAAAAAAAAAAAAAAAAAAAGAAATAAAAGCTGCCCTCAACCATTCCTCAGTGAATTTTATTTACAAAATGATTTAGCAAATACTCATGACTGTTGCAGCATTCCTTTCAGAAAAGAGAATATACCAAAATAAATATTTTTTTTTAAAAAGGCACGGCTTACAATGTAAGCTTACCTGCTGGCAATGAGTGGTCTAATAAGTTCTAGACAAATTCAGAAATACTTCAGTCCAGGAGGAAACTTGGAGGGCTGTGAGATATACACATATTCCAAATAAACCGAGCTGGGGATCATGCTGTGATCCCCGAGTATAACCTGTGCCAAAACATCACCAGGAATTGTGCTAAGAGTTTAACGGCGTGGATGAGAGCAGGACAGGACTCGGCCTCAAGCTCTGGCTCTCCTTTAGTTTTCTGGTACACGTTACCCGAGTGCCCTGGTGTAGGAAGAACAGGTGCAGAGAAAAACCATGCGGTTTTCACTAGAAAAATCACTAGAAAATGATGTCTTGGCAGGAGACCACAGACCTCTACAAGCCCTGTTTGATGCCAAAGAGCAAACCCTGTGACATTGGTCATTTCTGTCTTGGTGAAGTTATAGGACAGCGAGTTTCTTAAAATGCTGCTCCAAACCTCATTCTCCTACCCTAGTCTCCCAGATGATGATTCATGCATGAAAAAAAGCATCTTAGGGCCACAATCAGTAAAAGAGAGAAGCTTAGAACATGCAATAGGGGGATATATTCTAAAGAATAATCTGTCTCTACAACTACAGAAAAAAAAAACAAACCCAACCCACAAACGAACAGTATTTGACTCTAGTTATGGAAACATATCTTTACAGCCTCCACAGGCTCTCTCATACGACACATGCTCCCATCTCTTACTCATCCTAAAGGCCCTTCACTGGACTCACTCCAGTTTATCTGTGTCTCTTGTGTACTAGAGGGCCCAGAACTTACCCCAAAACTCCAGACAGAGTATGACCAGTGATGAACAGAGGGGACTAATCATCACCTTGGCCTCACGGGGACATTCAATTAACATCATTGAGTAACAAGAAATTCTGCCAGATCATTTTTGATGCAATAATTTTCACCCTCTCCTTGCAAAAGCAATATTCTATTTATGCTTTTCTTCAGACAGAAATAAAATATGTTAGATCATAAAAAACTGGAATAGGTCAGATAAATCATAGAATCATAGAATGGTTTGGGTTAGAAGGGACCTTAAAGATCATCTAGTTCCAACCCCCCTGCAGGGGGCAACTGCATTAGACCAGGTTACTCAAAGTCCCATCTGACCTGACCTTGACCAGGTATGGGATATCCACGACTTCTCCGGACAGCTTGTTCCAGTGCCTCACCACCCTCATAGTGAAAAATTTCTTCCTAATATCCAATCTAAATCCACCCTCTTCCAGTTTAAAACTGTTACCCTTTGTCCTATCACTACACTCCCTGATAGAGTCCTTCCCCATCTTTCCTGTAGGCCCCCTTTAAGTACTGGAAGGCTGTTACAAGGTCTCCCCAGAGCTTTTTCTTCTCCAGGCTGAACAACCCTAACTATCTCAGTCTGTCTTCATAGAAGAGGTGCTTCAGCCCTCTGATCATAGAATCATAGATAGGTTCAAGTTGGAAGAGACCTCAACCACCATTGAGTTCCAACTGCCCTGCCATGGGCAGGGACACCTCCCACTAGATCATCTTCTGGACTTGCTCCGACAGGTCCATGTCCTTTTTATGTTGGTGGCCTCTGCCCTGGACGCAGTGGGTCTCACAAGAGGTGGGGTCTCACGAGACTGGAGTAGAGGGACAGAATCACCTCCCTCAACCAGGGAGGTTGGGGGGAGAGAATGGAAAAACCATTCTTTTGATGCAGCCCACGATGCAGTTGATTTTGCTGACATTGCTGGGTCAGGTTGAGGTTCTCATCAACCAACACCCCCAAGTCCTTCTCCTCAGGGCTGTTCTCAATCCATTCTCCACCCAGCCTATATTTATGCTTGGGATTGTCCCATCCCACTTGCACTTCTTCCATCTCCCACTTTTTTCTTTTAGTCACCAGTATTCTTTTACAGCAACTGCTCCAAGATTCCTAGTCTGTAGCACTCTGCTGAATGTATGGTTTTAAGCCCTCAGCTTTTCACAGTTTTTCAGCACTGTGATTATAAAAAGAATATCTAGCTTTGTGAATCATGTGGAAAGTCCTATCAGCCAAGATGCTTCATTCTTGGGAAGGCATCTCTAAAATTAAGACTTACTCAAACTGCAAGCTGGAGGTTCACTCATCTGTTGCTCTAGACATGCTAATGAAATGCTGATTAGACTTGTCTAGGATGTCGGAAAATGTGGCATTTAAGACCTTAGAAGATATTCCAGGTACAAACATAGTGCATTTGTGCAACTTGATTGAATAAAACTATTCATGAGTAATTCTGCAAAATATAAAGAGATTAAGGGCTCTGGCCTAAACTGTCACTGCAATTCATGAGGACAATTCTGAGGGTGTAGACAGATGTGCACTCCCAAAATAGCTGTGAGATAGAAGAGGTTAGTTACATACCTCCATATGGTTGTTACCTTCCTACATCACATCTGCTCACGTAAGTGCTAATTTATTTCATTCTGAATGAACCAACATTTCCTTCCTTTTAAATAAAATCCCAATTTAAAATACCTCCATCACAAAGAGCAAAACTAGCAAAACCCTTCAGTTTAAACTTGTTAAATCTGAAGAAGGTTTGGCACCATTTTCATGAGCAGCTGATCCAGGAGTTTTGAGAGGACAATAACCCCTATACCAGATACCTAACCCAGTTTCAGCTGTTGCCGGTAACATTCATCCCTATTCCTTTAGACCTCACATCCCTCCAGGACAGGTAGGCATGAGATCCAGGTCCACAGATATTACCTTGAGCAAATGCAGAAGCTGTAGTTCAGTTATTAACTCTTTCCTTCTTCCGCTTAACAGACAAGGTGGATCAGTTTCTGGCAGTTACTAACATCTAAGCACGAGCCCAAGCTAGTCAAAATTTCTCTTTCTCAAAGTAAGAGGAGCTTTAAAATCATTTATCTCAGGTTCTTGCAGCAATAGAGTACCACGTAGTTTAGTACCACACAACTGGAGGATATACACACATCTTGAGAGTTTTGCATACAGGACTGATCTTCACCCATAGCAATATACTAATTATAAATTGGCATTCTAGAATATACGTTCAACACGCTCATGTAACAATGCAATCCTGTCTTTCACAATAGATAAATCTGAAAAGCAGCTGGTAGAATCCTGTTTCAAATATCAAGGTCAAATAATTTCATAAATATATCTACTCTGAAGTTAGGAACACAAGATAAGCTTACAGTCACGTGTGATAGAACCTTCTCCTTCAATGAATCCTTTGAAAAATCATAGTTTCCACTTTGGATTTCTGGGGAAAATAAAATTTTGATTTGGAGCCAGAAGCAGAACTTTTAAGATTTCCTCAGGAAGAAGCAGAGTGCTGAGAATATGTCATACTAAATAATAACAATAATATAATAATTAGTAGTTATAACAATAATAATATTTCAGTTTAGAAATGTAATATTGAATCCATGCTGTATTTCAGCTTTAGATCCTTACTGAGCCTAAAAACTACAGACAGTGAAGATTCCCAACTCAGTGAGACTTTACAAGGTTCACAAGGCTTGAAATTCTAAGGTAAAGAGCCTGAAAATCTTCGCAATTTCATCCACATGGCAGATTTCCTACTAGAACCTGGAACCCCAAGGTGAGCACCTGACCTTGCTTCTTTCAGCCCCAGTTGCTGAAAGTGAAAGACAGCCTTTCTTCAAAATAAGTTATGAGATTGGAGTTTGAGAATTCAGATGCAGTCTAGTTACAACTGTTACAATACTCTGGAGCCACGAACAGCTGGTATATGCTGTGTTCATCTTGCTTTGAGCTGGAATTCTTGCAGCTTTATAGTAACAGTCTTACAGAGTTGCTGAAGAAGCCTCATGACTCAATTACTGTAAAGAAGACCACATTTCTTAGAAGCAGATCCTATTTTGTATATTTTTTGTAAAACTGGTTAGGGGAGGAAAAGCATACTGAAACTCTTAATTTACTAGCTAACAAGTCTGATTTTCTTTTTCGTATTTTACTTTAAGAAAACAGATTCTACAGAGAGAGTTACTTATGGCACAAAGTTTAACTACTTTTTCTCTTCCCTTTTTTTCTCATCTCTTTTTTTTTTATCTGCTTGAGGGACTTCTTATATTTTTGTTATGATTTCCTTGCAGCAGAATTTAAAACATCTCCTGTAGCTTCAAAATTTAGTTTGACACTGAAAGGTATACTGGAAAAGCCAGGCATTCAAATGCTCAGCACCTGAGATACAAGCATTCAGATGAGTCTTCTGTCACCATAGTAACCTTCCTTCCACGATTTGCGCAGGAAAAATACTAACATGCTATAATGTCATGAAAGTGTATCTTATTATGATTTATTCATGAATCCTTTATATCCAGTGATGAGCTCTTACACATAAAACGCACTGCACTGACTTTCTTTGGGTTAGTTTCTTGAATAAGGGTCTTGTAGACTAATACTAATACATTTAATATTTTTTTTAACATAAAGTTTATACCTGTTTTAGAATGCATAAAATAAATCATTCTAGCACATCAATCACAGTGTAGTTCCAGCCTTCCAATTACCTTCTTCTAAAAAGTATACATTTTTCAGCTTAATTCCTCAGCATTATCAAATATTAATTAGTAAGATGACTTCTCCCACTTATATAATAAATCCCACTATTTTTCCCAGGTCTGCTTCTTTAGGAGTGAGTCACTTTCACCAAGGGTTGTAGAGTTAGATTGAATCTTGATTTGAAACATGATCTTATAAAGACTTATGCATATTCTTAATATTATACACTGATTTATTAAATAGGTCTGTGCCTCCTTGCAGCATAGGGCATAAATTAATAAAAGATAAGGTACTCCTCCTGAAGAAAAAAATGGCAATATGTTCAATGTGCACAGACAAGTCTTCAAATTAAATTGGACTTTTCAAGGAATACATGTTCTACTAAAAAGGTCATTTGAAAAGGACACTACAGGCTGGCAAAACAGCACTGTTTAAATAGTATGAAAAAAAAAATAGCAAAGCTTAATATATTGTTCAAAGTCTACAAGTATACACTTCATGGTTAAAACTTTCTAATTCAGCCTGCAAGCAAAACATACAAATTACCAGCTTATTTAAACTGTCCTGTTTGCAGGACAGATAAATGTTAGGACTGACCTTGTTCCTTGTGAACTGAAAAGTTCCAATGAAAAAATGCCACAATCTCATAAGAATAAATTATGTCTTTTTAAGACATTTTTGTGAACTTATCATGTGGCAGATTTTTACATTTCAAGAGCAAAGCAGCAGTTTCCTGCAGCATGTCCGCAAACTGTATACAAAAATCCTGGATAGTTATAGTCTCATATTGCTTCTAGGAGGAATAAAATGCTTTGAAGCTATAAATCAGGTAAATCTTTTGTAATGGGTCTGTAATTTAAGTACTGTAGGAATATAAAACATCAAAAATCTCCAACAGTCTCAGGAATATAATATTATTTTCACCTAACATGCCTACCAAGTCCTTAGAACTGTCAATTCTATTTTGCGCTTTTTAAAGGCAAGAGACAGGCTGTAGCTCTGCTACTTTTTTTCCTTCTGAGAAGTTGGTCAAGCAGTGCTATATCCAATTTGGAATAGGAAAAGGACAAAGCCTGGGCAACTTCTAGTGTCTGACCATCTGATATGTTTAAGGCTACTCCTGTATTAGAAAACAAAAGAGGAAAGGAAAGGAAAGGAAAAGGAAAAGGAAAAGGAAAAGGAAAAGGAAAAGGAAAAGGAAAAGGAAAAGGAAAAGGAAAAGGAAAAGGAAAAGGAAAAGGAAAAGGAAAAGGAAAAGGAAAAGGAAAAGGAAAAGGAAAAGGAAAAGGAAAAGGAAAAGGAAAAGGAAAAGGAAAAGGAAAAGGAAAAGGAAAAGGAAAAGGAAAAGGAAAAGGAAAAGGAAAAGGAAAAGGAAAAGGAAAAGGAAAAGGAAAAGGAAAAGGAAAAGGAAAAGGAAAAGGAAAAGGAAAAGGAAAAGGAAAAGGAAAAGGAAAAGGAAAAGGAAAAGGAAAAGGAAAAGGAAAAGGAAAGGAAAGACAACGGGAAGATTCCTCCAGAGTCCTGCATTGCTGAAAACCAGAGGTGGTCCCAGGATAATGACCCTTCTCCAACCGACTGAAACCTGCCTGGCCAGCAAAGAATGTCTTTGAATGTCTTAGCAGGTGCTTACCTTAGGCTAAGCATACTAATATATAGCCTATTAGCTTATTAAATTCTAGAACTTTTTTTAACTCTTTGTTGGCCAGTAGACAATTGGTTTTTATTTGTAAGTTGTTTACAGAGTCGTTTTGTACATGGCTGAACATGCCTGAACATGATGACCCAAAAGAAGACCTGTAACAGGTCAACGGACAATGTAGACAGCCTACATCCTTTTGATTGAAAGCCAGAAACTGAGAGCAGGATTGGTGATTTGTAATTTAGGGTAATTGGTGGCAATTTGTAGAGTCTACTCAGACTGTTCTGCACAGAAGGTCACAACCTAAACCCAGAAATCATCAGTCACCTGAGGGAAAAAAAAGAAAAAGAAAAAGAAATTACTTCTTTCTTTCCGGAGGAAAGCTTGAAAGTGTAGGTCATTCAGAAGTGACCCTGTATGGGATCAGGGATATTTTGAGGGTTAACGTGCCTTGAGAGAAAGGCAGGAAAGGTATTTGCAATCTGTCAGGAGAACACTAAACCTGAGGCAGATATGTGAGCTCTCTGCCATGACCTTTGTGGAGGGTTGCAGCTAATTTACTTGATCTATTAAAAAGAGTAAAGGGAGAACTTGGAGAGAAAAAAGCAATAAAAGAGCAAGAAAAGAAAATGGGTCTGAAATCGGAGATGGGATTCTGGAGAGAGGTGAAATGGTAAATCAGTGCATAGCTAAGGGATAAAAAAAGTAAACATTATGCTGAGCTGGAAGAAAAGAGATGTAATGCTGAACAGTGTGCCTCTGGAGAGGAGAGAGAGCCTATGCTCAGTCTCTGCAGTGAAGCAGGTTCAGGCAAAACATGATGAATAGCACAGAAAACCTAGTACCTAAGAAATTTGAACCAAGGAGTTAGATTAGCAGTTGAAAGAGACTGGAGCAACTCCAAAACTATTGATGAAAGCTAGGCTATGCTGTGAATCAGGTCAGTCAATATGCCAGAAGACAATTCAGTCCCTGAAAAAAGTGTTGCAGGATAAATAAGGTATAGTGTGCAGGACACAGAGAAGACATCAACATTTGTGACAGGGATTGGGATGGCTGACACAGCCCAGATTGTTCCAAGTCAGATCTACCAGATTACCCCAACAATGCATCCCCTTCCTCCACAAAGAGAGTCCACGCAGGTAACACTCCCCAGAGTAAGTATAAAACGGATGAAAATGGGAATGAATGGCACAAGGAAAGCAATATACCCTCAGATCCGTTAAGAGTTGTAGGACAAGGTGTAGGAACCATGTGTAACATTATTGACAACTTCTTCTCACGGCAGTTAAGTGCCATGTCTAGTGAGGAAAGGTTCCACTGTCTGGTTCTTTTGCAGTTTAGGAATTTCTATGACATTTTTATAAATACTAGCCATTTCATGAACTCCGCTCTTCATCTCTTTTCTTGAGCAGCAATTGGGAAATCAAGAACTTTTAACATCCATGTTGAAACAGTGGTAGAACGATAGCTTGCTTTTTATCTGCCTGAATAGCATTAGATACTATTCGCCCTATTGAAAGTTTATCACTGTCCCCTGATGGGCTGTTTGAACCAGAGGCTAAAAGCATGCTTGCCGAGCGCAAAAATAATTAGGATGTAGTATGTGACACAACAATCCTTACTGTACTGTTGAAGACATCACTAGAGAAAAAAATGACTAGTGATATAGAAACTTGTTAGAAAACAAGAGTTTGTTCTGTTCTGAAATAAAAAAAATAAAACCATTCAAAATTTGAGGTAGAAAATACACCATAATAGCCAACAACATACTGCTTAGGGATTCAAGTTCATATTACCGTGTTGCCTGACACAGAGCACAAGTCTTTTGTGATTTAGATTCAAGGAACTGCTGTTCTGAACATCCCTTGTCCTTGCCCCATTCTGACTCACAAATTGAAATACATGATTATTCTTCAGCACTTCTGCTTTATACAGTTAAAAATCCCCACATATTCTTGTCCACTTTACTGCATCCCAGTGACAGTTCTCATTTTTATTCCATATTAGAACAAAAATTCTGTTTGTCCAGCTAGCGTTAATCAGATTTTAACACCTAATACTTGTCAGAATCTCCCAAGTAATACATTGCAAACAGTACAGTAAGATTAAAAAAAAGTCAAGCTAGTCATTATACCCTTATAGCAATACTGCGAGTTTCACTAAGCACTTTTCATTAACATTTTTTCTGCATTTACATAAAAATTAGGTTTTCCCTCCTGTTTCCTGATAAATGATAAATGAGGCCTTTGATATACCAGTATGTAAGTACCTAATGTTATCATTCCAAAAGGACCTGATTAGAATAATAGTAACAGAAATCCCTTTATATTTATGCCAGATTTTACAATGCAGCAAAGCATTCCAATGCTATAAAACACATATTTTTTTTGGTAAGGCTTCTCCATCTTTTCTTATAGCAACAACAGTGGATGATAAATGACTACAGCTGAAAGAAAGCTGAAGAGACAGTTTATCCCCGGAGGCAGACACAGAACTTGTATATTTACCCACATGTATATTTACCCATATGATGAGCTATCCCTTTAGCAAAGCTTGAATCTTTGTTCCTTCAGAAGTGCTCTGCTTTCTAAAGCATGGGTTCTGAGCAAAGGGACACCAATTGCATTGCGACCCTGTGTTTGTGTTCACACAAAGGAGCAAACATTGTCCTCTCTTATTTCTGTTGTTTGTTTTACTACCATTGCATCTTTTGAACTGCAAAATCTAGTTCCAGTTGTTTTAAAGCCAGCAGCTGGAGATTCGTATAAAGGCTGTATTCTTCACACATCTGACTGACAGCTACAGCTACTTTAAAGTTTGAGATTTTAACATACATTTCTTCCAAATATTTCAACCCAATACTGTAAAGTCCTAAAACATATAATCTTCAACCAATTTTGGCACTCAGATAATTTCATGAGTTTTACAGTTTAATGAAGGACAGTCTTTGTATAGAAGCTATTGAAATTTCAAAAATTCAGAAATAAATGCTTAATAATGGGTTATCTTTTGCAATAATTAAATATGTATGAACATGGGATGAGATTCAGAGGTCCTAAAGTAACAATATAGAATTAAAACATGATAATAAGAACTACTGCCTATTGCTCTCCTAAGCTCTAAATGTGTGTGATGGGACAACCTCATGCACTTGTGTAGATCACAATGCAAACTTCAGACTAGAACTTTAACTTCAGGGCCTGCCTTATCCAGTGTTTATACGATTTTTATCATAAAGAGCCTCGAGGTGGTCAAAATCAGCAGAAGGTATTGCCAAGAATGACAACTAAGTCATAACTGGGTCTGAGAAGGAAGAAAACCTAGAGACCTCCCAGTGATCTGTGCTAGTACTGGGAGAGTCGCACTTACAGATCAGGGCTCTGTTGTGCTATGCCTTTTACAGAGTAAAAGGTGTTATTACATTATTCTTATCATTTACAAATGTAATTGAATGCATACATACATTACATGTATGTATGTAGGTGTGCAATATGAATATAATTCATATCACATATGAATATGAACCAGGAAAGTGAGAGTTCATAACCCTGAGATTTAATCCATATACAAGTCTTCTTGTCTTCTACTGTATGGATCAGTCACTCTCTATAACATCTTTGCCTTTAGCTTGGATAACAGATAAAAATTTACAAAATAGAGTTCTGAAATGCTGTTTCCCTACTCTGCAATAAATGAGTTAAATCTGCAACCATTCCTTCACCTGAGGGAGGACCATACCAAAGGTTAGTATTTAAAACATAAGTATAATTTCTTTAATATTTTGAGAAGTGTAAAAAAAAAAAGTCAAAATAAAACAACAAAAAAAAAACCCAAACCACAACCAAAAAAACCCCCACCAAAAGTCTACTCTTATATTGATCTGACAGAGCTTTAAGGATAACTTCACTCCAGGTGGTAATTCTCCCTTGAGACAGTTCTTTTCAACCCTACAGCTCTGATCTCCCTAATAAATGTAATTCCTGAATGGCAACATATGGCTGGAAATTTTAGAGAGATGGAGGTCGATATTTTAGGTTAGGAAAAAAAAAGTCATTTATCTTCTCAACAAAACATCAGGTTTGTCTGGCTTATATAAAACCTTTCTGCAGGTTTGCTGCTCCACATTGCTCTGTTGCATTTACCTTATGATTGTAACTACTCTTTTCTTTGTAGTTGTTTTAAAGCCCCTAATCAACTAAACCGAGAGATTGCTATGTCAGCTGTTAAATTTGCTAGTTGTAGAGAGCTGGACCCACCTGTGGAAAGTTTTTAAACACCTTCTAGGACACAGCCAATATTCCAGTCTCTTTCTTTGACATTGAGTAGGACCCCCGTGTGACTAAAGCCCTCACACACAGAATGGATCAGACTTTTTTTGCTTTGATAATGTACAGGCATTGTCAAGAAGCTTTATGGTTTTTGTTTTGTGACAAATCACAAAAGTACAGTCAATTCCTTTAGTGCAGTGGCCCACTGGAGGCAGCTCACAAAGCACTGTATTGTTCAAGAAGGCTTTAACTTTCTTTTACCATACAAGAAAACTACTGAAGTTTAAAAATATGATAGCACAACTATTAATAACAGAATGAAATCACACTCATAAATGGAACATCCTGTGAACAAGCATCGAGACAAAAGCCTAGCAAGATTCAATAAAAATAAGTTATATATAAAGGAGAGCTAAATCTCCATTAAAGTGAATAGAGTATACTTCTGTAGGATAAATCTGTCATACCTGCCTAATAAGAAATTTCCTATACAGCAAGAAAAGCATATGATAAGCCCCCTAAAAGGGAATTAGCACCTTTCTCCTAAGGATCTCTCACCAAAATTGCTGTTGTGGACTGGGGCAATGTTTCTCTCATTACTACTCTGTACCATGAGCTATTAATATATAGGTTGGGATACAAAGAGCTTAATGATTCTCTGTCCTAGGTGAAAAGAAACCATACAATCATGATAAAATATGGCTGTATTTAAGCTAATGTATGCTGTCCCTCTGAGGAACACTGCTGCATTACTTAGCCTACACAGCGAGGTCAGGATCCAACCAGATCAAGGCAGATTAAGTATTCCACATGTTGAATAAAAAAAAGTAAGAGATGCTGGATTATATGTTAAATACAAAATGACATTACAACTGGATCTTATTAACATGTAGAACTGAAAGTGCTTTAAAATACCACTCTGGTGATATATTATTTGATAGCCCAGAGGCAGCACTATAGTTAAGTTTTATCATTAAGGTCAATGGCTCACATATATAGGAACAGCAAATTCACTCTAAAAGGATTAAAGCTGCCAATGCCTTCACGACAGCATAAATGTATAAAAGTTTCTCCTGCATCCATGGAGAGAATTACTTCTCAATTGTCCTTTTTATAATATTCTAATATTTCTGTGTAAAAATCCTTGTTATTTGTGTTTTGGCTTTAAGACGAAGGCGGCTTACAACATCGTAGACACTAAAATATTTTATTTTAATGCAAAAGAAGTTGACAACAAAAGCAATCAAAGCTGGTACAAGCATGACTACAAAATATATTAGACCTCCAAACTATCAGAACACAGGGAAATTGATTTACCTTGTTATTTGCATTGAGACATCCCATAAGCAAAAGAATTAGATGTGAAGAAGGATTCCATTACCATGTTAAATAGTTAAATGCATTAGGAACCTGTTTCAAATTATTTCTGGCTTAGCTTCAACTGCAATATCATTTAAAATATCTTAACCTTTTAAAATATATAAATCTGTGAACTGTAAAATATTATTATTTCATTTTAACAGTATTCTACTTTCACTTTGATTGCATGGAAATTTTCATTGAGAATACTTCCATTTTAAGTACCTTTAATAGGGAAAAAACAGTATCTGTCCCTTTGGGGGAAAAAGAAAAATATTAAAGTAGCTCATACTGTTGCTATTGGTCTCTTCCTTTAAAGCAATACATAATCATGTAAAAGGGGAGAGAAGGAAAGCAGGAAAATAGGAAATGCAACATATTATCTTCTGCAAATTTTCACATGAGAAAATTTGTACCCATCACAACCTTTCCATGCCGGGCAAGCCTTAACTCTCCCAGGCAAAATAAGCGCTGAGATATAAACTCTCTTTTCAATCTTTCATTCCTCTATTGTCAACCTGAATGCAAGTGCAAACTGTGCTAGAGTGCCCCACTACCACCTTCTACACTTCTACCTTCTCTTTTGCCTTTCCAAATGCAGGTTCCTGTCTGCACCTCTGTACTAAATCTGTACCAAAAATTTCATTGATTGAAACCCATGATTATTTGGGACAATCTGTACCCACAACTTTCCTGTAGATGCCCGAAACTAATGGGGTAACAATGCCTCTCCTTTGTTAGTGCAGTTTCACTGCCCCACTGTCCCTTGTTTTAGCTAATCCCTTATTTACTCAACTTCTGCTGGGGTTTAGCGTCTCAGAAGGACTACAGCTGTATTCCATAATGAGATATTTCTTCCTATGGGGAATTTTGTAGTTCATGTACTTAAGCTCACAGCTTCAGTAAGTTTTCTAGAAAAATTTCACCTCTTCAAAGGGAAGCTGTCAGTGGGAGGAGACTTAGCTGTTGAGATCCGGGTGTGGGATTTGGCAATACATCTCCAAGGTTCCTCACATAATCCCCTAAAAATTGGTCTCTATCATTAGCCAATGGGAACAAGAAGGTCTCAAGGTCCCCACGCTTTTGCACAAAACAGGGCTCATGTAACGGCTATTACCTAAAACAGCAACAGTGCCGCTGATCTCAGTTTCATAGAGCACTGAACGCATCGCTGTTACCACTAGAAGATGACCTGACACGTGACCTCCAGCCTGCGTGATTCAGATGCACAGGCTGAGTGCTTGAAGATGGCATGCCATTATAGGATGTTTGTGTGAACACAGACACAGTCCTCTCCACAACCTGGTTGGCTGGTCCCCTAAGCAGAAAAGGGGCAGCCATTCCATGACTTTTCTTGACTGAGAAAGGCAAGGCCCACTGGGATACCCAGGTTCCCCATCTAACCTTGTGCGCTGGTTTACTGCTCTGCACCTGACAGAGAGGCAGCATTTTCACATTCTAGGTCAGTTACAGCCAAAATCTCAAAGCAACACTTTATCAAATCCTAAAACAAACCCTAGATTTTATGTACATCTTCTCTACATTTCAGAGGCCACCTTCGTAAAATATTCTTATCTAATGCCTCACAATATTTGCTCTAAGAAAATGAATGCATTAGTTGTAATAGATACAGAATATAGCAATGTGTCCTTGGCTTTCAGTGTCATTTCTGATAACTTCTATTAAAACAGTTCGTATTCTATTTAATATTTTAATTTCATTTTACTAGCCAAGAAATTAAACTGCCTTCTTTAGAAATATCAATATGATTTAAAGGAAGTTACTTGAGTAAATAAACTCGGATGCCTATTATAAATTTGAAAATTTGTCTTTGCTGCTATAGGCTTTACATTTAAAGAAATCATTAAGAAGCTGAAAACATACATTTCTGAACTTAACAAAACAATGATGGATCTTAAAAATTTAAAAATTAAAAAAATTCAATGCATCAGTATTTTCATTCCTAAGGAAATACAGCAGTAGAATTACAAAACTGAATTACAAGTACAAAACTGAATTGGTGTAAGGCAAGATTAAAGGTGGCAGCAGCCTTGGTTTTAGGAGGGCAAAGAGCATTCCTCTTATAAATAGTTCTGTCCCTCTTGTTGTCAACAGCACTGATGTACAGTGTCCTCTCAGAAATATTTTAATAGATATGCAGTTATTGAAGTATGACCTTTTTACATTTTAATAACCTGGAAATTGCATTTTTATCCTTAGATTATATACGACTAGATAACAGCCGAATTCCCCCTGCCAGGCACAATATATAAATGAAAACTGACCCAAATACCTAATTTCAGACTGGGGGCATTATTGCTTCTTTTAAAGTATCTAACGGATTGTAGCCAAAATCTATTTGATGAGAAAATGATAAAACTTCACTGCATTATCAGAATTAAATTGTCAGGCTTGCTAAAGGTACAAGTATGGGTTTTTTCACCCCAGTTTTGTGTCCAGTTTTTAAAAATGAATCAAAGTATCCAGTAAGAACTGCTGAAAGAGGAAGGAACGTAGAACAGAGTCAGACTCCATGATTTACAGATCCTACTCGGAATAGATATGGCAAAGGTCCCAGAACACTGAGTGAGTTTCTCAAGGCCATAGTAAGAGCTATTGATAATGAGGTAAGCAAAAGTTTTTCTTATATGATCATTTAAGTATTCTTGAAGGTCAAATAATGAGAAACATTAATATGCATGTAGAGAAACTGCAATAAATATAAATCAGTGTTTATTGGAATCAGTGTTTTGCCTCTGATCTTATTGCTGACCACTACAATTCTGTATTCTGCTTTCATTCCAGCTTTAGCAACCTGGTTTTAATCTGGGGGGTTTTCTTATTATTTTTTTTTACTTTTAATTACATAGCATATTATCACAGATGACCTTGGAGGTGATGTTTCTCTAGCAGAAGTACTGTTTGGATCTGAATCTACAAGGATGTTCACTGACATTTTGACTATCTTCTGTCCATTATTATAATGGCCTTATTTCTGAATATGATAGCGTATGGTAATAGAAGCTTCAGAATTTTGATTCTTTTTAGACATCAATATTAGAGTTTTAGAATTGCATAGTATTTACCCAGATGTTCTATTGAAATGAATGGCAAAGTGCCCACTGGCTTCAATTGGAGTAAAGATAGGCCACTGCTGAGGGGTTTCATAAATTCTTCCTTCGAGCATAATACACAGTGTACATCTGTTGAATAATTGCCAGTCTGAGCCATTTTTTAGCTTATTATATATTCAAGAGTGATCATAAATGGTAATGCCATGTGAATTTGAAGCCATAAATCCTCTGAAAGGAAAGATAGATTTTTAAACAGAATACTTATTCTGTTAATGCTTACAAGCCTAGCTGTCTTTACTCACATAGGCAAAGCCTATGACTGAGAGTATTTGTAGGGTTGTTTTCAACTTCAAGTTTTGGGGTCTTCTTGTGCTTTTTTTCATTTGTTTCACAAGCCAGCAGAGAGAATTAATCTTTGATTTATCATGATTCCATGATAAATGGAATTTATCCATTCCATGGATTTATCTTATTGTGAGTATCAGACTGCTACAATTATTATTATTCTAAATTGACAGGACTCAAATGAGTACCTAGAAGTGAATGAAAAAGAATGACATTCTGAAAGGCTCATATCTTGCTGAATCGCACAGTATAAAATTCCTCACACTGGGAACACAGCAACAAATGCTGTTTTATTTGTCTATTAAATACAAATGTCATTAGCTGATGTGATCAATGCCTACTTGACTTTTATACATTATTTATTATAACAGGCTTATCTCTATCAGGTTTTGGTTTTTGCTTTCGTTTCTGGTGGTTTTGTTTGTTCATTTTAAATATAGTATGTGTCATAGTGAAAAAGAAAAAAAAGGTTCTTAGGAAAAGAGGTGAAAAAACCCATTTTTACCTCTTCTTTTTACTTCTTTTACTAAGAAGTAATAGGCAGCAATTTATTATTTTTTTTACTAGCCAAAAATCAGTACAATAAATGTACTAATTGCTCCTCTCAAACACATTTGTGGATGGGCCATTTGCATAACCAGTTTCTCTCAAAGTGTTTAACCCACAGCTTACTTTCACCCTTATATTCAGCAACCGTGTTACAATACCTTTGTAGTGTCATTTGGTGAGCAATGCTGCTGGAACTGAGAAACACAGGCCTAGTAAAGAACATACTTTATATGACTGTTATCTTAGTTTCTTTAAGTATAAACTGAGATTTCCTCTGAGAAACTAGAAGTTTTAGGGATTATATATATTATATATAAAAGTGTAAAAATGTATCATTACCAATTTAGAAAATAAAGTTGAAAGGTTTCAATACGTAGAAGGACTGAACCAAATGAATCAAAATCCTTCTGAAGGTGTCCAGGTTTCCATCTAACAGTACTCGCAGATTTCTTATCCAATAATTTATTAGTTAAATCTATAAACGTATCTAAAACATGTTAGCAAACTTTGTTCTAACAACTAAACTTCCAAACTGAATCATGCTGAATCACACTGCATCTTTTCTCAATGAGGTTTCTTGGGAAAACAGATATGAAAAGAATTTTCCCCTAGGCTGTGAAAAACAAATTTCCTAGGCTTAGAAACAGCATCTCACGCAGTGTGGCACAGAAATAAACACAAGACATATAGCATTGAAAAACTGGAGGTTTTTGCTATAATTGAGGTATTTTACAGTGCAATAAAAAATAACCCAGTGCCAGAGATACTAACCATTAACCCCATGCATAGCAATCCTTCCTCTAATTCTCTATGTGATTATAGCTTCCCTTTGTTTTGTACAGCTTAGTGATTTAAAAGCTACATCACAGTATTTATTTGAAAGGGAAAGGGAAAAAAATAACAACTTTTAAATCATCCTAAAAACCCATTCACCTACTGCCTCGTGGCTTTATGTAAATATCATGATTGGACAGTAATGATGATTATAATGGTACACTTAGCGGCTCTGAAATTGTGAGTTCTTAAACACCCCTAGAAGAATCCAAAACCATACAATAACCTCTTTTGGTTTTTGCTTTGTTTAATTGTTTTACATATTCTTTTTCATCCATCTCCAATGCATGCCCAAGGTATGATAATTCCAACCTTCCGAGAAAGTGTACCTTAGGGACAGTTATCAGTTACTTGTATAAAGAGAGCAAAGAAAATAAGCGCTCCATATACCTTCAGGCCAACATTTTCAAAAGATTTCACTCTATTCTATAAATATAATATAGTCTGCTTTTCTCTACCCACTCAATCTGGGCAAAGAAAATTTAAAGATTGAAGTTGTACCGAACTCTATTATAAGCAAACACATAGATGTAGCAGAAGTCTTTGCAGCAGGCGTTGTGATCTGGGAAATTATAATACTATTCTCTCAACAGTTTTACAACATTTTAAGAGTTTAAGACACAAGAAAATGCAATGCTGGCATCCCTGTTTAAGTGCTGTCAAAGTCTAGCTGAAAACATTGAACTGAATTTTTTTAAAGAAACTGAAGGCAAAAATATCATGAAACTTTCTGCTTTATCTTTCAAGAAATAACACCGAGAGCTTTCAAAAAAATCAAATATTTTCTGCATAATTTGGTGAATCTGTGTGAGGCACTACAAACAGGAAACTGAAGAAAATTAAAGACTGATTCATGGGAAGAAATATGCATAAAGTTTGCTGCTGTAGAAGAAGAACAAAGTCCTGCTGCTCGCCATGTGCAGTGTATCCAGTTTAGGAAATAAATGATAAAAGCAGCAACTCCAAAGAAAACACGGCAGGAGAATTTGTGATTGCAGTTATGCTCTAAAAACAACCTACAGAAGAAGAGTAGAAGAGACACTTGAACAGAGTCTTTCAAAGAAGTGATTAGTACAAAACTGAATCTCTATCATTGCCCTTTCAGGGGGATAACTTTGGCTAGCTAAAATAAGTAGCTGCAGCACTGCCGGAGTGTCTCAAAAACTATGAGAAGTACACAGGGTCAAAGCCCCACAACTGGTAAGCTCACCCAGCGACTCATTCACCTTGCAACAAGTACTTCACTCTGAGTCTGATGACCCTTTCCTCCCAGCCTCATACTAGGACGAGACTCCCTTCTGCTCCCAGGTCCCTGTGGAGGTCAGCAGCTCGTTCAATATTCACCTGAAAGTTTAGACACCTCAGTGTCCCACTGATAAAGAATGCCTGCCTTGCCCCAAAAGGCTTCCCCCACCCCATGTCTTCATATGGGGTTTTTCAGATGTGTAACTCAACATATCAACTGTTCTGTCATGTCTCCTGGAAGATACCTTTCTGGTCCCAAAATGAACCATGGTTTCTGCATTCATGTCTGCACACAGAGGGAGTATGGGTAAAAATCTCTTTAAGAAAGGGTTCCTTCCCAGATCCATCCTTCACTCAGGGATTTTTTGGGGGGGTTGGGTTTTCTTTTGGGGTGTTTTTTTTTTAAATATTTGGAGGTGGCATTTGTGAGCAGGAGCTCAGAGGTCTCAGACTGCTAATTACACAAATCTACATCAGAAATGCCTCCAGCCATGGCTGACTAGAAGGACACAGAATCACTGAGGAATCTCTGGAGATCAACTAGTCCAACTCCCTGATCAAAGTAGGTCATCTAGACCAAGTTGTCCTCCAGAAACATAGATTCCAGAGCCTCTCTGGGCAACCTGTTCCTCTGTTAATAACCTTAATCACGTTTACAGTAAAAAAAGGTTGTTTCTTCTGTTTAAAGGGAGCTTCTTGTACTTTCCTCACCTCACCCTTTGCTTCTTGTCCTTTAACTGGATACCACTGAGGAGAGGCTGGCTCTGTTTTCTTTATTTTCCCCCATTAGGTATTCATATAAATTTATAAGATCCCCTCAGACCCCTTTCTTCTCAAGAGTAAATAATCCCAGCTCTCTCCTCACGTGTCAGCCTCCCCTCAAATGTCAGATACTCCAATCCCTTAGTCATCAGGTCAGAAACCATAAAAACATAGAAGCAGCTGACATTAATTTTCTGAGTTGAGGGAAAGAGAGAAATAAAAGCAGGGATTCCTGTACCACCACCTACACCACATAGCGCAACAGCTTTGTTTTGTTCCTCAGTGTCAGCTTTGAAGACAGCAGACACAGAGAGCAACCACAGGATTAGCCGTTTTTTGAGTAGCTCTAATATGAATGAGCCAAGTCTGACAAGTTTAGCAACTTCACAGTTACTAGGGTTCCTTCCCAGAAATAAAATACTAAAATAGAAAACCTTAGAGGAATTCATTAAGTGACAGTCAAATGGAGCTGGAAATCAACAATGCAGGAGTGAACATGAGCTACGAGTCAGTGTGGGGAGAAGGATCTTATGTTTGATGCATAGTCAGAGAGGGGTCATAAGGAGATGATCTGTACAATAACTTTCTGAGTGGATGAGAGAGGACTAGACTGCACTTGTCAAACCTCAAAACAGATGCTGCAATAATCAGAACATAAATATTTTGGACAAATGTTTTAGGATGGAGAGTGTAAAAGTTGAAGTACCTCTGTATTTCAGAGATAAAAGGCTTAGATGTAAGATGGACAAAGAGACCAAGAATGAAGTAAGTCTCAGATAATGGAACTACATCACAAATAGACTGCTGTTATTATCAATAGTAGTGAGAAAGTGGGAAGCAGAGAGGCTTTGAGAGTTCCAGTTTAGATATTCTGTGTTTGTGGCTAGATATCTACAACAGAACTCTGTCAGACTATCCGCCCAGTTTTCAATTTAATTTGGATTACAGTCAATAGGTCTGGAGTAGACTGGTAGATCTGTGCAAGTCTTCAATGTAGAGAACGGCATTAAAACTTCCAAAGCATTTCACAGGTAATGGACACTATACCCTACAGTCCTTAAGCAACCATAATTTTGCTAGGAGTTTTATTCATTTGAAGATTTCAGGGTCGATATCTTTGTTTCATATAAGTCCCCATAAAGATACTTCATGTCCAATCCAGCACTGGCCTACAATTTTTGTTGAAATTTATGCCTCTGCAAAATGGACATAAAACGTGACTTTTGGGTTGACAGCACTCAGCAGACACTTTGCAAGGTATAATTTATAAAAACAGATAGAAGGAGCCACAAAGTCAGAATAGTAGCTTTCTACGTCCATTTTGCAGAGGTATAAATTACAAGCGCAAACTGCTACTGAATTGAACAAAACACTAGTACTTAGGGACCAACAACAAGACTTTCCTATTCACCTTAACTGCCGCAATAGGTTAGAAAAGGCACAGCAGTTTCTGAGAACCTATTTTTTACTCTTAGCTTAGCACCTTGAACAAGTTTCACTTGTGAATCAGAAGGGTCAAATACAACTCAAGGGAAAGATAAAGAGAGCAGATATTGACTGCTTAGCTAATAAGTAGGTTAAAAGGGCAACCTTTCATCCCACTAAACCAGCTAATAATTGTGTGGTATGGGTGGTGTAAACAGAGAAGGGAAATGTTGCATTACTGAGTGGCTATATTTGCAAATATCATAGAAAGAGGTAGTAAAGCCTTTAGAAAATATAGACCGTTACCTCTGCAGCTTCAAAACTTCACTATGTTCTGATCAGTGAAAGTTCCTCATGTATATGAAATACAGAAGCATCTACTATGGACAAGCAGTTAAATAAAGCAAGAAATCAAAATACCTATTTAAAAAGAAAATGAGATTTCAAGGAAATAGCTAAGAGATGACTCATGAGCCCAGCATGTATTTTCTCTGGCCATACATTATAACCTGCACAGACATTCCGCACAAGCCAATCCAGGAGCATGCTTTGTGTTCAAGTGTTGCTAAGCAACATCACTATCCAGCAGCAGGGATGCAGTATGAAGCACTGCCTGGCTTTATAATCATCTAATCTATAAATGGTTTTCTGAAAGCTAAAACAGAATATTTCAATATGATTAAATACTTTTTACAGATTTTTTTTGCAAATTGTTCAAGATCCAAACTTGTTGCAAAGTGCCCAAGATTCAGGATCTTACAGGTGCAACTGCTCTAAGCTGCCAGATTCTGTGTTACTCACAGCAGAAGTCAGTGCTATGCAGAACACTATCTCCATTCTGAATAGCTCTGGGCTATGAAAATGCTCCTCTTTTCCCCAGCACCAAGATCAAGAGTAGAGGGGAGAGCAGCGAATGTTGTCTACCTCGACTTCAGCACGACTTTTGACACAGTCTCCCATAACATCCTCATAGATAAGCTTGGGAAGCGTGGGCTAGATGAGTGGACAGTGGGGGTGGATTGAGAACTGGCTGAATGGCAGAGCTCAGAGGGTTGCGACCAGCAGTGCAGAGACCTGTAACTAGTGTTCCCCAGGGATCAGTACTAGGTCTGATCTTGTTCGACATATTCATCAACGACCTGGATGAAGGGACAGACTGTACCCTCAGCAAGTTTGCGGATGACAATACAGGAGACGATAACTAAGTCACCCACGGCAGAAGTAGAAAAAGATAAACCAGGTTACAGCAAACACTGTTCAAGCTGTGCAACCATTTCATGTGGGGTTTAAAGCCTGATATGTAAAAAACACAGTTCTGGGGGGGAAAAAAAGGGAAGAGAAAAGAAAAGAAAAAAAAGAGGAAAGCACATCACTTCCATGGATCTACAGAACACATTGCAAATTACACTGAATGCCCAGCAAAATAAGCAAAATGGGTAGAACAATTGGGTATTTTACTACCATATATCATGATGCTCCACTATACCATAAAATATGTGAAATAACTGAGCCAGATGTTGTAGTTTTGAGTATGGATGGAAGCAATATACTGGAAACACTTCTGTAATAACACAGAAATGGTCCCAAGCTGCTCTCTCAGCAGTCCAACTTACTGCCTAATGGCTTTAGAAGCTTGCCATTTACTGGTCTTAGACTGAGCCTAGTTCCTGAGAAATCAGATTCTCATTCTTGGTGGCTTACATGTAGCTGCAACCTTTGATTCATGCTGTGAGGATTTCAGGCTTGAGGAATTCTGTGCTCTACCTACCAGCACTCATTTCCTGGGCAGAGACTGTTTTGTTACACTAAGCATGCAAAGGTAATGGATGCATTGGTTCCATGCTCCCAAATGCTACAGCAACACAGAGTTGACATCAAAGAAAAATTTGCCTGTGCAAAAGAGTTTGTCCACAGAATTAAAATCTGACTTAGGATGACAGTGACTCAGTGGAAATTCTATCAGCTATAACTGTTTGTGAAAGATCACATATCACCAGCATGCCAAATACAGCATTATCATATGTGCTGATTACCAGCAAGCTTCTTAGAGGCAGACAAGAAACTTTTTACCAAGATTGGACCCAAGAGAATTGATGTTCAATTGCTGACCGAGGTACTGCTTCAGAAACCATCAATTATAAGCCAGTTTCCCAAGGGGGAAGAGTCTTGTGCAATGCCTATTTTGAAAAGGACCTGTTCCAGATAACACTTGGACACACATTTGCTCCTGGATTCCTGCTCCCTCTCTACATTCTCCATCTACTTCTCCCCCTTTATGTATCTGGCAGCATGCTTGGGCATATGTTATCTCACAACTGGGGAACAGCCCAGCTCTGAAAGCAGATTCACACAGGAATCCCCAGCTGCTCCTGTTATTGGGACATGCCTGGAAGGAGCTTGAAGAAATAAGGCAGCAAAACTTCTATTGCAAGTCTTGTGAGAGTGGCATTTAAGGATTCCTGAAGAGGATTTACCAACACACATCCCCATGTGTCCCCTCAGTTGGTTATGTTAAGCAGCCATGCTTCAGGCAGGTGCCACAGCCCAGGCTGGCATGGTGTCCAGTCACATCTTCAGAGTCAGCGGGACTGGTTCTTGAACATGGCTCAACATGAAGTTGTTACCTTCTGCTTCCCAAATTTGCATCAGGACTTTACTAAGAGCACAGCCAGATTTAGTGGTGTTTTGTAGAGGCACAAAGAACACAGCCTGACAGAGTGCGGTACAAGGAAGCTCCACAGGTCCCTCAGGATACCAGCTATAAGACTAGCCATGATCCATGCTCCCACCTGCTATCCATAAACCTCCTGCTGCCATATTCACACAACTGATAGAAGTGTCCCTGAGCACAAGTTAAACTTCCAGCTCTGCCTGCCATTTCCTCAGGGTGTGGGCGTCACACTTTTTTGTGTCGCACTGTGTGGGGGGTGTGAAATGTTTTCTCAGATTAAATGGTAGAATCCTATAGTCCATATTGAAGCTGCTCCCATCAAGATGGGCAGTAAGCACAATCAGCTTCATCCTATCACTTTGTGTCATGAAGAGCAAGTTCCTGGGCTGCAAACAGAACTGGCTGGAGCAGCTGAACGTCACTGCCTGCTGGGCAGCCAGGAAATAGCTTTTTATCATGACACACAATGGGGAATGTGAGATTACGTCTCCTCAATCTCCGTAGCCTCCTGTGATTTTAGTTGTGAAGGAAAGTTTCCTTTCCTTGGGGAAGGGTTTTCTTTGAGCTGAGACACACACCGGTTTTGTCTTTGCAGTTTTGTAGACTAACTCAGCAGTGTCAATCAATTGCAGAAAACTTAGCAGCAAATTGAAAATCACTAATGGAACACTGAAGTTAATTTTTACTATTAGTAGCCAAGAATCATGCATAATGTAGCAGCTATTGTTAATTGCACAGGTACCTGATTATTTAAATAGGTTATGCAGATGTTTAAAATGCACGACAGGACAGCACAATACGCTGAATTCTTTATCAACACTCTCTAAAAGTGAATGTGTTAAGGGGCACTGCAGATTCTTTTTGGCAATGCATCAAAACTATTCAGAATTTTATTATATCCACTCTATTTTAAGAATATATAACATGCCATTTATAATGGAAACAAAATGCTTAAAGACCTTCTTATTTAAGAATGTTTTGTAAGAGTGATATATAGCCCAGAAGAGCTATGATGGGAAAAGATCAAAGGGGAAAAAAAAAAGCTTATTTTTCTGCTTTTTTTTTTCCCCTTTCAGTTTGTTATCTCTATATTTGATAGAGCTGCAGGTGGTCAGCTTAATTATTTTCTCCTCTGTAGCTAGTCGGACTGTCAGTTCCCATTCTTGTTTCAAAGGTCATAGAGGCAAAGGAGGGCGGGGGGAAAGGAAGGAAATGAAATAGGGCAAACCCAAAATCTGGCAGGACTTTCAATGACGGTAATGAACTCACACCTTTGATTCATATTTTTGTTGGCAAAGACCCCGCAAGTGTCAAGAAATATAAACCAGGGTACACTAAGACTTTCCTTATTTTGACATGCTGTAATAACATGGACATATATAAATTAGTGGCAAAAACTAATTGTTTTTTCAAGCCCTATACTAATGAGGAATGGACGAAGGTGGCATTGAGTTACTTGGATTCAAGGATGAATTAGATACCACATTTTATGCTGCATCAAATTCTAGCTGATTTAATAATTTTTTTTTATATTCTTGTCTTGTTTTGGAACAAAATAGAGGGAAATGCTGAAAGATGAGCTGTTTTTATACATTTCTTGGACATGAGGCTCTATTTCATAAGACTGTTATCTCATTACTAGGAGTTTATCCAAATAAGAGCTTAGTTCCCTGGTTTGGGATCTCACTGTATCTAGAGAGATTGTCTAATCAATACAGGAAAAGGAAAGATGTTGCAAATAGAATTCACAGGAGGGAATTACCTAATTTCCATTGAAAAAAATCATCGATATTTGAGCACTTCAGGGTACTTTTCAACAACCTTTCAAGAAATTCATTCCCTCTACAGCTCAAAGAGACCAAGCTTTGGATGGTTCACAGATGTTCATTTTTTAAATTATTGAACACTTCTATTACATACTCAGAAGTCCCTATTACAGTAAAGAAATTCCTTTTTTTTTGATGTTATGCATGTGTTGGATAGAAATATAATGTTGGCTACACATTTACTTGCACAGTTATGACATGCTGACTATTGGAGTGCTGTGTACAAACATGTTATTGTACTATACTCATTCAGAACCTTATTCCTTTGAAAGAATAAGATTAACTGCAATGAAGACACTGCTACAAAATTAGCACAAACCTAAACATCATAACAATAACTATTGATAAAAGAAGCATAAAGTGTGACAGCTGATTTCTCAACAGAAATAGGCAGATGGAGTATCAGCCAAGAATAACCAAACTGACAAATGGTCCGTGTAATCCCTAGTTTTGAAAAGAAAAGAATGTAAAAAAAAAACATAGTACAGTAACCCCCAAAAAATAACTGCAATAGGAGAAATAGGCAATAAACTCTCAAAAAAAGGGCAAGTAATATAATTTGCCAGGAAGCCCATTTTCCACAAAAATTATAACATTTTCAGAATACATTAGAATAAGCCACCTTCTCTTTGGACCTTCACACTCTGAACCAAGGAATTTCATTGAGTTGGTCTGCTGGTTTTGGCTGGGATAGGATAAATTTTCTTCATAATAGCATGTATGGTGCTACGTTTTGGGTTTGTGCTGAAAATAGCGTTGATAATACAGGGATATTCTAGTTACTGCTAGGAAGTGCTTACACAGAGTCAAGGCCTTTTCTGCCCCTCATACTGCTTCACCAGCAAGTAGGTCGGGGATGTACAAGAAGCTGGGAGGGGACACAGCTGAGTCAGATGACAGCTGACTAAAGGAAGTAGTTTATGAATTCTTTGTTTTGCTCTGCTTGCATGCACAACTTTGGCTTTACCTACTAAACTGTCTTTATCTCAATCCATGAGTTTTTTCACTTTTACCCTCCTGATTCCCTCCCCCATCCCACCACAGGGGAGTGAGTGAGCGGCTGCATAGTGCTGAGCTACCAGCTGGGGTTAAACCACAATATTCAGCTTTCAAAAAACACGCATTTTCTGTTCAATATGGAAAAGCAGCTGTAAACATGCTGCTTTACATCAGTTTAAGGTTTTTTCTAAATATTGCCAGTTACCACAGTTTTTCTGCTGAGGTACATTTAAATACATAAAATAATTATGATAACATGTGCCTTTATGATAATCTCTTCATCCTTGTAGTATATGAGACCTTTTGCTGAACAACTGAGAGATTTAGATTTATCTGCTAGAAGTGATCAAGACTTGTAAGTATTGAAAACTCTCATTCTTTAAATTTATTTTTTCCCCCTCAAACTGAATAGTGCCATCCCCCAGGACACTGCCAGCCCAACATCATTTTAGCACGACTGAACATTTGCTAAACTGCAAAGCATGTAGTTAATGGAATTGTAGTGCTTGCTGAAATACTTTCTACCAAGATTTGGAAGTGCTTTCTTTCTAGAATATAGGGCTACCTCTGGCTGGGGTAAATCAACGCAATGCTCCTTAAACTAACAGCTACCTTACTTTATGGCAGATGAGGACCTAATCTTTGAAGACTTTAGAAAGTATACTTCCAAATAAACAGCATTTTCCAAGTGTTTCTCTTGATAACTCATGATTTTTTTCCCTCTGACATTCTGTTATTTTCCCCAGCCAAGATGCCTTTTGCGGCTGAAAGTAGTTAAAGGAAAAGATTGTCACTGATGACTCAGAGTAGCTAAGAAAATTGAGCCAGAAATGTCACATGGAGGCGGTACTGGAAGACAAGCTACCATAAAAGCTACAAGCAACTCCTTTCTGCTTACATGAACCACCTTTACCTTTATATTAGTCATTTTTTCTTGTCACAATGGTACATCAGCCAGCGTATCATCTTTAACCTAACAATTGTTTCCTCTTAAAGAAGGAAATTATGTAATGTCAGAAAACACAATAGGAACAAGAAAAAGAAATTTTCATAGCAAATCATATATGATCAATAACTATGTTTTCTGGGCTAGCTCATGTACTCCAACTGATACATCCTTACCCAACTAGAAGGCGAGGGACCAAAGGCAGTACAGTGGCAGTATGATTACAGTTGGGACAGAGTTACCAGTCTCTTATCATCTCTTTCTAGAGGTAATTAGACACTGGGTGTAGAACGACAACTGCATGACCAAATAATCATTCTTACTTCAACCAGAGAAATCCTAGCATCATTGGCTACCTCCAGGCAAGCAGGACACACTGAAAGTTCAGCTGCAAAATTAATTGGTCTTAGAAGATGGATGCTTTTAAGAGTTTATCAACTTTATTTCTCAGGTACTCTGCCAGTCCAATTTCTGTAAATTCATTATTTTTATTAGTGAGAGGAAAATGGTTAGCACAAGCAAGTTCAACAGTACTTTAGCTACTGTGGATGTTCATATAACAGTGCAACAATGGTTAAAAAAAAAACATAGTACAGTAACCCCCAAAAAATAACTGCAATAGGAGAAATAGGCAATAAACTCTCAAAAAAAGGGCAAGTAATATAATTTGCCAGGAAGCCCATTTTCCACAAAAATTATAACATTTTCAGAATACATTAGAATAAGCCACCTTCTCTTTGGACCTTCACACTCTGAACCAAGGAATTTCATTGAGTTGGTCTGCTGGTTTTGGCTGGGATAGGATAAATTTTCTTCATAATAGCATGTATGGTGCTACGTTTTGGGTTTGTGCTGAAAATAGCGTTGATAATACAGGGATATTCTAGTTACTGCTAGGAAGTGCTTACACAGAGTCAAGGCCTTTTCTGCCCCTCATACTGCTTCACCAGCAAGTAGGTCGGGGATGTACAAGAAGCTGGGAGGGGACACAGCTGAGTCAGATGACAGCTGACTAAAGGAAGTAGTTTATGAATTCTTTGTTTTGCTCTGCTTGCATGCACAACTTTGGCTTTACCTACTAAACTGTCTTTATCTCAATCCATGAGTTTTTTCACTTTTACCCTCCTGATTCCCTCCCCCATCCCACCACAGGGGAGTGAGTGAGCGGCTGCATAGTGCTGAGCTACCAGCTGGGGTTAAACCACAATATTCAGCTTTCAAAAAACACGCATTTTCTGTTCAATATGGAAAAGCAGCTGTAAACATGCTGCTTTACATCAGTTTAAGGTTTTTTCTAAATATTGCCAGTTACCACAGTTTTTCTGCTGAGGTACATTTAAATACATAAAATAATTATGATAACATGTGCCTTTATGATAATCTCTTCATCCTTGTAGTATATGAGACCTTTTGCTGAACAACTGAGAGATTTAGATTTATCTGCTAGAAGTGATCAAGACTTGTAAGTATTGAAAACTCTCATTCTTTAAATTTATTTTTTCCCCCTCAAACTGAATAGTGCCATCCCCCAGGACACTGCCAGCCCAACATCATTTTAGCACGACTGAACATTTGCTAAACTGCAAAGCATGTAGTTAATGGAATTGTAGTGCTTGCTGAAATACTTTCTACCAAGATTTGGAAGTGCTTTCTTTCTAGAATATAGGGCTACCTCTGGCTGGGGTAAATCAACGCAATGCTCCTTAAACTAACAGCTACCTTACTTTATGGCAGATGAGGACCTAATCTTTGAAGACTTTAGAAAGTATACTTCCAAATAAACAGCATTTTCCAAGTGTTTCTCTTGATAACTCATGATTTTTTTCCCTCTGACATTCTGTTATTTTCCCCAGCCAAGATGCCTTTTGCGGCTGAAAGTAGTTAAAGGAAAAGATTGTCACTGATGACTCAGAGTAGCTAAGAAAATTGAGCCAGAAATGTCACATGGAGGCGGTACTGGAAGACAAGCTACCATAAAAGCTACAAGCAACTCCTTTCTGCTTACATGAACCACCTTTACCTTTATATTAGTCATTTTTTCTTGTCACAATGGTACATCAGCCAGCGTATCATCTTTAACCTAACAATTGTTTCCTCTTAAAGAAGGAAATTATGTAATGTCAGAAAACACAATAGGAACAAGAAAAAGAAATTTTCATAGCAAATCATATATGATCAATAACTATGTTTTCTGGGCTAGCTCATGTACTCCAACTGATACATCCTTACCCAACTAGAAGGCGAGGGACCAAAGGCAGTACAGTGGCAGTATGATTACAGTTGGGACAGAGTTACCAGTCTCTTATCATCTCTTTCTAGAGGTAATTAGACACTGGGTGTAGAACGACAACTGCATGACCAAATAATCATTCTTACTTCAACCAGAGAAATCCTAGCATCATTGGCTACCTCCAGGCAAGCAGGACACACTGAAAGTTCAGCTGCAAAATTAATTGGTCTTAGAAGATGGATGCTTTTAAGAGTTTATCAACTTTATTTCTCAGGTACTCTGCCAGTCCAATTTCTGTAAATTCATTATTTTTATTAGTGAGAGGAAAATGGTTAGCACAAGCAAGTTCAACAGTACTTTAGCTACTGTGGATGTTCATATAACAGTGCAACAATGGTGACAGTAAATCTGCCAAAGTAGTCCTAATCAACAAACCATTTTCCAGAAACCTGTTTGCATAATTTCCAATATGAAATACTTAATGTAGTTTTGCAATGCCATGGAAAGAATAAATTGGATATTATCTAGTTTTGTTTGCTTGTTTTAAAGATGAAAAGGCCTGGTGCCATCATAATCTTGGCATATACGTACAAGAAAAAAGGCTTCAAATTAAATTGAAAAATCATCTGGATAACATTGGTTATGTTTGCACAAACAAACTCAGTCAAATCCTCTTCTGTTTTATTCCCTAGCTTATTTATAAGAGACATTAGAGTCAGGATATCATTTATGATGATGCACTGAATGTGCAGTGGGAGCATAAAAGCTAATTGTTCAAGCGTTAAAAGAGTCAGTTTGGAAGTCCTGAACAGCCAAAATCCCCTTACCTGAGCAGCTTAGAAGTGTTAAAACAAGTCTACAGGACAACAAAGGAAAGAAAAGAAAGCAATTGCACAGGAGAGTGTCAAAAGAAACTGCTAATTTTTTCTCCATCTTATTTATAGTGTTCCTCTTGTGTTGCTTTTTCCTGCTTGCTTTATTCTTTCTATTCCTTCTTTTCCCTTCCTTACTCAATAGAGACTTCATGCTACATTTGCAAGCTTATCGTATTTTGTTTCAGCCAACCATTTAGGGTCCATCTGTGTGAAAAGGAGCAAATGGAAGCCCAACTCCACATTCAATGGCAGTACACCTTTGCTGCCAGTGATCTGGAGAGTCTTAAATTAGCTTTGCATTTAGAGATCATCCAGCAGTTCCTACTATTCAGCAAGAGTTCCTTGATTCTAATACAGCAGCACCACAAACACTATTTTCCCTTCCCCGAGGCTGCAATTGGCGTTGCATTTTGACCACAAAACCAGCCAAGGGAGAAAAACAAAGCTGTAAAGTGACCAATTCCACACATCAGCAAGAGCAGTAACACTGAAAAGAAGATGCAGCCAATAAACACTGTTCACACAGACTTAAATTTGTTCTTGTGATACATCCAATCAATAATGAATGGCAAGCAAATTAATGAGATCTAAGGTCTATTTACAAAGCACAAACAAACTGAAGAGATTGAAACTGATCATATTCATTATTTGCAGCGAGGAGTTTCACTACATTTAGCAGTGAATTGTTTGAAAAGACCTCACTACGTATGCACAAATCTCTGCTTACAGTCATAGCCTGAAGGAACTTGAACAAGCCCTGAACACCTTAACCAAGTGTCCTAACTGCTGAGTCACCCAATATTCAGGGTCGCGTACCTCCAGTTAGCTTCTGTTCATATGGAAGAAATGTCAAACCTTTCAGCTGAAAGAAGGAAAGGAAAATTTGAATGATGTAAAACAGCGACCTGTTTCCAATCCATTTTTTCAAAATTACTTTTAAACATCTTTGTACAGTGCTTTGAGACCTGCAGATAAGACGTGCTGAGTAAGAGCAAAGTATGATTATTAGTGCCTCCTGAGGGAAGAAAAAGTCTCTAATTGGGATTTTTTTTATGGTGAGTAGAATGACAGGCCTCCTATTCTGACTATAAATTCTGAGCATTTCAACATAAGAGTGTTAAATGAAAAAACAATATGTTAATATCTTTCAGATAATACTATATATATGTTATATGTAATATAGTATTCCCTGTCTGAGTCTTACTTTCCTTTGCCTTTACATTAATTCATTACTAGGAATTTATTAGGAAAAGGCTCAGTGATCACAAGAGGAGATTCCCAAGTACAGGTGCAATACCAATAGCACTGTTGTAATAAACCCAAAGGACAGTAATTTCACTGATATATGATATGGTTAGAGTTAGCTGTGGAGGACTAAATAAAGTACCCTGTCCTGTAGAGAACAGCAATTTCTGATCTATATGTACGCCATAAAATAACATCCTGAGATAGTGTTTTCTCATGACTTTTCCATGCTAGCCCGGGTGATATAGACATAGCAGCAAACATGTTGAATTACTGGGCTCTGGTAGAAGGGCTTTGTGCTGGTTAAGATTCAAAGATGTTGCTTATACTCCAGAGACGAGCCATCCCCATGTGTCATATAATATGCAAATTCACCTCACCCACCACTCTAAATTGCTCTCCTAGTTCACTGGGGAAAAATTAATAATAAATCTGCTTGATTTGCCTTATAGAAAAATTAAAGAGGACATCACAAAACCCCCTCCAATTACAGGTTTGTTATGCTACTCAGTATATTAGGGGTAGCTCATCTAGAACAGGTGGAACTGATAAGCCTGGAGAGCTGTGAAAACAGATCCTGAAAATCCACAGATCCTAGAAACAGTGTTGTCATTGTTCCTTCCCAATGCAGCTTTAGTACTCCAGGATCTAAATCAGCTCTCTCTGATGTGTACTCAATGGGATATCTCCTTGAGATAGTGCCACATTGTTATCGTATGAACCCCGTTGACCCAATTATATCAGGTCAGCACAATCTGAGGGGTGGAAGACCATGGACTGATGCCTACCCAAAACCACCACCCAGATAATGAGATTAAGAACCATGGTCCCCAACTCTATAGACATGAAGTACAATATAATAAGCTATATCTTCAGAAAATACCAAGAGCCTTTACTTAGAGGGGTAGTATAAAGTGAGAGAGGGGGGAGTCAAGTAGGAAGATGAGGATAAGCCTATACTTTAAAATATTAAGATGGTAACTGAAAAACAGACTTATTATAAGTATCCAGAATTGGCTAAATTGTGATCTAAGCTGTCTGGTTCACTGGGAATGTCATATTCAATTGTATTACTGCACTTGAAGATTGGGCATTTTGCTGCTTTTAAATTATGGGAGAGCTGCCAAGTGAAATTGTTAATCTACATAAACAATGTGAAAACTATATTATTGCTCTTAGACAAAATCATAACAGGAAGATATGTTCAATCAGCTATAGATCCAAAAGTATTCCTTGCAGCTCTCTTGGTAGGCATTCACATCAACCATTGTATTTTTACCAACAATTACACTAGGGCTCGTTGTCATATTGTCCTTTTTCATATTGTCATTTTTCCCTGTCACCTTAACGTAAAACTATCAAAAATATTTCAGAGTAGCGTGTCTCTGTGCAAGTAACAGTAATAGTCTATCAGCTCCTAGCTTTAGGTGCATTATGAATCAAAAGTGTAGAGAAAATAAAAAGGATAAAGAAGAGCAAATACTAAAGACACAGTGACAAATCTGCCATTTTCTACTTAAGATAGCTGTTAATTTCCCTTCAGGCACTCAGATGAATCAAATAGAACTATCATCCATTACAGTCTTGGGAAACTCGGAATTTTCAGACTGGCAAGCTTCATGAAATTTGTTGTCTGCTTTTTATGTATGTATATTCAAAATCCTTCAATTAGACAAACACTATGTGAAACTCAGCTGAAAAGGTCCAAGTTATACAAAAATGCTGTCTTTCAATTGAGCTTTGAACCCCAAATACAATTTCACTCAAATTCACCTATCTTGACTCATTTTCAATAGCCTGATCCATATGTTTATGCCATATGTATATGACTGTAGGCTGGGTAGTGTTCTCAGTGAGCTGGAAACCAATATAAGCCGAGCCCTGGCTGCATAACTTGACAAAGAGGTTAAATCAGCCAAATGTGTCATCAGAAACAGCCACTGATTTCGGGTGTCTTCATTATGGGTACACATTACCGATCACTTGGTATCTAAATTATATGCTAAGACCTAATCGCTAGATTAGGTATGGCATGTAATCTAAATATGAGCAACTCGGAAAATCTGGTCATTTCAAAGAGTCTTAAGACAATATCTCAATTTTAAGATGCTTAAAATCATTAATTATTTTTGAAAATGTTGCAATGTGTTTTATCAAACAAGGTTACAGGGAAAGCTTATTAAAATGAGAAGCTCATGTTTAAAATATTCTTTCACTGATACTGTTTGATGCTTGATACAACAATAACCATATATTTTCAGGTAGCATTAGCATGTTAACAAATCCTGTCCATCAGTGTTTGTGAAACACTAATGCATTCTTAATATCTGATAAACCAGAACCTTAGGGTGCAAGTTCTATTAACATGCTAATGTATCTTGTCCCTGCTTGCTTTAGAATTAGAGACCGTAGGTTGTTAGCCAATGCAAGGCCATTTTTCATTTTGTTAAAGCCATTAACAATGAGAAAAGAGATAGAGACGCTGTCTGACAGTCATTTCTTATCAACTGACAGCTAAATATAACCAAAAAACTGCCCATAAAGCAGTACAGGGAAAAGTCAAACTACCATAGCACCTAACTAGCTGGTTTTAGAAGCTACATGAATTATTTTTATTTGGCAAGTGCATCCAGTAATTTGGCAGCTGGCTCTATATTCCATGGCCCCAAAATCTCAATTGTTCTGAGTGCCTTATAACTTTAGTATCGAGAATTTAAAAAGGAGTAGTGATATACCTCAGTTCCAAATTCAGGACTTTCCTTGGCAAATGTTATTCCACCCACAGAATTTGTTTTGGTTAAAATAACATAGCTCTTCCATTTTCTGGAAGATGTAAAGGACTCTTCCTTTCCACTTCCGAGTTACTCCCTGGATCAGTGAAGTTATACTGTTTTAAAAACAAGATCAGTTAGATTTAAATCAGGCCACTGGTGAAGAAGGCAGTTGCACACACCCCATATGTTCTAATATTTTACAGGGGGAAGTAAGAGTGTCAACAGCTTGATCCATACACATAAATAAGAAGTCAAAGGAAGAGTGGAATAAAAAAGTCTGTACTGATTTACAGATTTGGCTTAACATCTTCGTGAAGGCAAATAGGGCAGCAGCAGCACTCTGTACCAGCTGCTATGTTAATTAAGGGTCATGATGCCCTGTGAGTAGTCTTGATGAGCACTGAAAAGCTGTCTGACTTTGGCAATGCATACAGCAAAGAGGTCAACACTCCTGGGGCCAGCGTGGCCCAATTCCTTCTTAATGAAATCGTCCTTTAGTATACATCATGTAGGCAAAGAGAGAGACCTGACATGCAGCAAGGATTAGAGGAGGATTGGTGCCTGATGCTGGACATGCACAAAGTAGCAAGGCCTTTTCCCAGCCTTACTTATCCTATGAATCCATTCAAAGAGCCACCTGCTGCTCTGTTTCAGAGCATTTAAGAAGTGCCTTGATGAAAATGTTTTGTATATTAGGGAAAGTTTATAATATTCTCTTCTCATGCGGCACATCTCTGTTATTCCAGTCTTTAACAGAAAACCACCAGAGAATGTTTTGCTGGCTTGAGGTGTGAAATTAGCATAGACCAAAAAGCAGAAAGACATTTTTGGGCCAAATCTACCCAGATGCAAAGTTCCTTTTCATTTCTGTTTGTGACCCTCTTGTGAATAGTTTCTCAAGAACACTTGAGTACTACAATATTACCAGTACTTTTACCATTCAAATTTTCTTGGTTTGGAAACTAAAATCCTGAAATATATGGCAAACATATATTTTGCACTTTTTATTTGCAGAATTTCTAGTTTTCACAGAACTGTTCAGGTTCCTGAGTCATCAGATAAAAGAAACATGCACACATTATCTGCCTATGTTCACTCACACTGTTCAAGAGATGGCCAATAGTTAAAAAATGCACAGATTAGATAAAATGAACAAACCAGTGAAATTTGTAATAGGCTAGTGGATAATTCATAAACAGAAAAGGTGACATTGAAATCAATTATTCATTGGAAATTATTTGCTTAACTCTACTGCAGTCAAAATTCTACTCTGTTCTAGAATGAAACCATTACGGATCCATTCTTGTTTGCATTCTAATTAGTTTTTGAACCTAGCTTAGCAATGCAATTCTCCACTACCTCATTTAGCTTGGTGTCCCTTAACAGAGGTCTGAAAGACAATTTGACATCATGATAGCTGCTGCAATGGTATGATCTCAGTATATTGAGAGATAGTGAGAAAAAGAGAACTGGTAAGGTATAGGATATAGGGGGAAGAAATATCTGTCTCCTTTCAAACATGATAAAATAAGAACATAGATTCTAACCTTTATGATCCACTCACTGAACCTTATGAGCTATAAAATGGGCAGACGGGGCAGTACATATTCTCAGGTTTGCATTTGCTCCCTTCACAGATAAGTAACTAGCACAGATTCAAGCACACCTGAGTCACATCCTTAGACTGACAACATCCAACTAAGATAGAGCGCAGGTGAAAATTTTCAAGTTATTGTATCACTACAAAACCCAAAAGCTTGAAGAGAAAAAATGTATATCATGCATATCCAACTCACAGACACAAAATGAGAGAGTCAGTACCAACAAACACTATGATTGAAATACAACAGAATACATATATATATGGTTTGTAAAGCAGCATATATTCCCTCTGTCATACATTGCAGACTGCACACCTGGCATTTCCTACACAGGTTTTCTGTAGTTGCTAGTTTTCACTCTCTTATCATGAGTTTCAGAGACTTGGCACTTGTCCTGAGAGTCTTAAACCCCAGAGCTTTGTGACAATGTGGGAGGCTCAAGTGAGAGAAAAAGATATGTTTTCTGTAGTTGAAGAACAAAACTTCAAAATATGGATTTCAAAAAGTTCAAACGACATAAGGTAAATAATAAGAAAACCAGAATACTGCTTTAAATATCACATTAATATATTTTAAATCAAATGCTTGAGCCACAATGGCTCAAACATGGAAATGCCAGGAGTTTCTAAAGTGTAGCTTTGCAGCTCTGAGACGATGCTAGAGCCCTGTCCCATCTTACCGCCACACCTCTCTCTCTTCCACCCATGCTACAGACCTACACTTTCTAACAGCTTCAAGACAGGACAAGTTATGCATCAGCACGATGCAGCACAGCATGCGTAAGTTAAATTATAGCTAATTTTATCAGTGGATGATAAGGAAATTATAGTCTATGAAACACATGCAAGACCTAGTCCTTCAGTCATCCAAATCAGGGACCCAGCTGAGGTCAGCAGTAAATCTCCTCCAAGCCCTGGCCTTGGACTTCCTTCCATAGAATCCATGGCAGAAGGACAGAATGACACACACTTACGTCTCACCCCAGCTCAGAGTCAAGATGAAACTAGATCATCTGCCAAGATAAGGGAAGTGGAGAAACTCATAGTTTGGAAATATCTCCCAGTGCCCATAGTCTCATAAGGCTTCATGCTGTGTTGAAGTCTGTGGTGAGGAATCTAAAGTTTGACCTTCCATGTTTAATATCTGATGGAATACATATATATGTTGATGTAAACACACACACATACAAAATCTAAAATAAAGATATCTTTTTCTTGTCTTCTTCATACCCTATACTACCTGTAGGTTTCATATGAAAATCCCACACCAAAGTAAGTATTCTCAGCTGTGAAATGATACTGCACTGTTCTAAATTATTGCTGGTTTTCTAGACATTCCTTTTTAGAGATAAACGTCTCTCATTTAGATGGGATTTTGTCATTTTTCTTGTTTGTCTGTTTCTTAATAGGTGAATTTTTTCACTAGCAAAAAATTGCAGAACATTTCATGTTTTCAATGAAGATTTAAATCCTCATTAGCCTAAGTAGATTTTTTTCTCAAAATAGTAATTGCAAATAAATTAAGGTACTTTGTTCATTGATTCAATATGCAATTAAATTATTTTCATATTTTGCACACATCCTGAGGAAAGATTAACAAAGACATACCACATACAAACTAGGATGGAGGGAGAACATTTCTACTACAATTTCGTATATTGAAATATTGACACATATATTTACCTTTTAACTCCAATTTTTGTGGTATAATTTTGTTCAATCTCCTCATATTATTACATTGTTTCTCATAGAAGATGAAAATCTTTGTATTTTCAAAGACTTTTCTTTCCAAAACATTCAATTGTTACAACCATGTTTTCTGTTTCATTCCTTTAGTATTCTCTTGTGGTACTGATGATGCTATCCCTAAGATATTATGATAGTTTAACCTTATATAGTCACAACCTTTGCTTTCAGTAACCACAGTAAGGAAGTTGTTTCCAATAGGACACATGAAATAGACTTTTTTTTTTATCAATTCACTGATTTCAGACCCAGTCTCTGAAAAGCAACTCATAAAAGCGGGGCTAAAGAGGTCAGACCAGAAATGAAATGCCCATTCATTTTCCAGTTAAGAATTAAAAGAACAGGACATAGTGGTTGGGTTGTAGCTGTCACACTTCAAAGGATACAAGCCAGACAAGCTTTTTAGGTAAAGGTAGTATCTTCTACCAGATCAACAGAACTCCTCAAGGGCTGATGTTGTCAATTGTTAGGATTTAAAGGAAGATGATAACTGAACTGTAAGACACTTAGCAATTTTAATTTTTTCCTAAAGATTATAGAATTTGATGATTGTGTAGTTTACGTATCATAAAATACTCTAACTACATGTTCATGCAGAGACTTTGATCAGATTCCCAGATGCCTCTGAACTTCTGATCTGAAATGCTAATCTATACTTTAAAAAGATTTAGTTTGAAGGAAAGGATATAATTTAAGCACCAGTGATCATGATTCAAGATAAAATAGTGAAGTTTATGGTAAAAGAAGACTCAACTGCCTTTTCTTGAGGATTAAACTTTCAGTAAACTGCTGTCTTCCAAGGTTTACTGAAAAGCCAATTCTGAATTGTGCTCTCTGCTTGACAACATGTCTCCTCTGTAATTTAATTCTTTAGACTTGGACTTTGATAAAGAAATACCAGGGAGTTTCTCTTTCATCCACTAAAGACTTTCATCTTCTCTCCTGTTTTAATTGTCCCTGGCTGAAGTGGAATTCACTCCTATTTCAAGTAATGCATTTGCAGTCATAAGGTTAAACACTCTGCACATTAAGATACATGTTGCATCCCCTTTGAAAATAACTGTTCTCAACCATCATGCATAGAGGAGAAGGAAAACTTGGTAAAACCATATTTATCTTTTTTTTTTTTTTTACTTTCCTCGTTCATGTGTGACATTGTTAGTGCTATGCTAGTAGAAGCTACTTTAAGCCTTTGGCATTTCTCAACTCTTACTGTGACAGCTCACAAGGTTCTGAATTCACTAGGAACCAGTTAGATGAAGTGGTCATTAACTGGCTAGCTAGATTTGATTTTTTCACATAAATGTGCAGTATATAATATCTAAATGAACTGACAAACAACAGAAAGAAAACTGGAGACAAGAAGCTTAGGGTTTGTTTCCAGGGCTGTGAACAGAACCGTAGACACGAGATGATATACAACCCACTGGCTTGAGAGGATGTAGGGGATGTTCTTCCATAACTGTCAAAAGAAGGGCATTTATAGTTATAAATGTCTCTGAAGTAGCTCATAACTTTACAACAGAGAGGGCAGGCATTTTTACTGTGTCCAAAACTAAAACTGTCATGAGCTTCAGTGCCCATTAATAAAGCATGGCAAGATATCTCACATATTCTCAGAACTAAATAATACCTTTTATTCTTAGGTTCTCAGACTCAAAGGTCTTCTGCTGAAAGATCTAGCAATAGTTTCCTATATTGGCTCTAGGAAAAAAAAAAGACAAGTTACACCCTGGACTGGTGTAAATTACGTTTTTTGACAAAGTTGATTTTCTAGCATTTTAAGATACATTGTTGGCATGAAGAAAGGACAGGGAGAAATCTGGAAAAGTTTTCTAAATGGAAACATGGTGCCAAAGAATGCAAGAACAAGTACCAACAAATACTTTTTTGCTCAGTCTCATATCTGCCAATGTAACATTTATTTGTTCTTTAGTCTATCTCCTAAAAAAATACTGCCACACCCAGCCCACAGTCTTTGTCCTTACTTGGGTAAATAACATGTCATTACCAATTTGATAGGACTTACTAGTTGAAGCTCATTCAGTATAGAATGAAGTCAGAATTCAAATGAAGATTTCCATTGACAGTGGTAGGCACTGGATTAGAATAATCATAGAGAAAAGTCATATTTCATACTAATTAAAGTAATACTTGAAAATTAAGGGAACCAGAAACTGGACTGCTTGGAAGTTCTGTTCGATATTCTTCAGTTAGAAGGATTGGCTGTGGCTAACCTAGAGGGAGAAGTGGCCTTCAGAACTGAAGACAGATTGCTAAGAAAAGCAATAATTGTCATGACTGACAGAAATATGCAGGATAAAAATAGACAAGTATTCAAGAAAGCATGTTCTTGCTTCTCAATGGATTTTAAAACCTCAAGAAATGATGCACTTGTTCACTGCTGCAGAAATTATGTGCATCCTCATGAAAAGTAATCATAGTCCCTATGAGTATCTGAAATGTGAGATTTTTCCAATAGAAGTTACCTTTTAATTCTTACAGTACCAAAAAAAAAAGTCTGCCTCTATAAACTATTACAAACTATAAGAGCACACTTTATTATACAATAGGTCTTAACTGTTTTTCTGCTGAAGTGACTGCTTTTTTCCAAGAAAATATGTTAATCAACCATAGTAAGTAAAGAAGAAGTAACCATGCCACTCAACATAGTCCATTCATACATACTGCCAGATATTTGTTCTTTAGAAGGGAAGGTTTTTAACTAAGAAAATGAACTGATTTTTCTAAGTTATTTCTTTTCAGTTATTTGTACAGTATTTTTCACTATACAAAACAAGAAATGAGCCAGTACTAGCAGGTAAACAGATGTGATAGCCTAATGAAAGGACCATCCCATTGCCCATTAAATAGCAGAAATTATTATGGAGCAACAAAATATTTAAAAAGAAAATTGTTTGTACTATATATCTCACTTCAGGGGGCTGAAAGGAAGGAGAGAATAGGAAACTGCTTAGGCAATTTCCTACTCTTTAGCTTTCACTGCAATACCTGTTCCTTCCTGTGAAGGAGCAACCATCCAGGGCTATAGTGTAGATATCATATACACTGATTTTAAGGGGGTGTTTGACATGGTTTTTCATTATATAAGGCAGCACCATATGTATGGAATTACTACAAGACACATGGAAGGTAATAGTTATCAATGGAATACTCTCAAACTGGAGAGGCTCAAAGACAGCTTTCTTTTCTGGGTTTGGAAAAAGTTAAGTATTTAGTTAATAAACATTTGGATGACACAAAGTATATGTTTAGAAGATGATATCAAAAAGGAAGGTGAAACCTTCTCTTTATCTAGTCTATATTAGCAATAAGCAGTAAAAGTTTCAGCAAATGTAATTATTAAGGTAATCTTCCTAGTGGTAAGGATAGCAAAATGCTGGAATAAATTGCTTAGGGGAAACTGTGCAATCCTTACAGTTAAAGCCTTTTTGAAGAATAAAAACCTATTAGTCCTGTACGACACAGGGTGTGCAAATCATTGGGAATATGGACCATGTTTAGCTACCTGTTTGTACACAGCCTAACAAAAAGCCTTATTTGTAGACAAAATTGCAGCTGCTCCTTTAAAAAAGGGGAAAATAAAGCGCACAACCTTGAAGGGTGTATGAGCTGAATAATGGACATCTACTGACAGTTCAGTTTAATGGTGATTCCACATCTCCAAGTGCTGTGAAATCACCTGTGCCACTCCAGTAGCTCATGGATTAAATGGATTATGTGCCTCTACAATTGTATATGGATTATAACAAGAAAAGGCCATTTTGGGAAATTCAGCAGCGTACATGAGTGAGAGAAAGTAAGTTTTCAGTTCTTCTTTTTCTGAGGTGACACAAACCCAGAAGTCCATTTCATCCTTTCTTCAGATACACTTAGGATTTATATCCATCAACAAGTGTTTACTTTCTACATTCTAACTTGAATCAAGATATATTGTTCTTTGCACATCTTTCAGGTAATAAAAAATACTGTTATGATCACAATATGTTTCAAGAGCCATCTTATAAAAGAGAGGCATTTACTGCCTCTTACTAGAACTTCTGTTCTCCAGCTGCTGTGGTCAGCACTTCAGTATAACAGGTTTTAAATCATTGTTTTTTCCTCAATGAAGACATACTTCTAGGGAATCTTTTTCAAAAATCCATCAAATGTAATCTTTTCTTTAAGCCAAAAGTAAAATAGTAGCCAAATGCATAATCTCCTAACCTGCTAGTTAGATCTCAAAAATCTGAGCTTTTTTCTGTCCAGCCACTTCTTCCTTCCTCCTCACAAAAAAAAAAAAAAAAGTCCTAAGATTGGGATCTTTCCCACTTCTTCCCTTCACCATTTCTTCGTCTGCTTCTCTAACCATACAATGCATTGTCACCTGAATTATGGGAGGCTATTTGCACAATAATGCATTCACATTGCAATTGGATACATTAGATTTAGTCATATAAACCAACAAAAGCCATGGTTCCAAAAGGCATGCTGTAGTTTAATGAGAAGACACTGGGTTGAATGCTGGAATTATTAGGAGAAATACTGAAATATGCTTCAGAGAAACAGTGAGATCAATTATTTATGAAATTCCCTCCTGATCTGTCCCTGTTAATTTTTTTGAGCAGCTGTTACACTCACAACCCCAGAAGCAAAGTCAGAACTACTCAGAACCAGCTTTCAGCTTTTTCTTTCTTTGTACAGCAGCATTGTCTTTTCTACCATTGACTGTTTTATGGAATATGCTAAATGATTTTCTGGGCCATTGACTTCCCATCGCACAGGTCAGAGTGTCATGCTGGTAGTTTAATATCATACGCAAATCTGCTGTTCCTTTTTTACTTCTACTAACCCTCATATTACCACGTTGTGCAACATCAGAAGGATGTTTCTAGTTTGGAAAGCAGCATGGCAGGAGGCAGTAAAAAATGTAAACTATAAAACAAAATGTAAGCCAGCTCCACCCCTCTATACATACATAATAATGTCTTTGATTATTTAGCCCATTATCTTTGTAGTGTAGAATCACAGAATCATAGAAATGTTTGGGTTGGAAGGGACCTTCCAACCTTCCGACAGAGCCCCGTCCAACCTGATCTTGAATGTTTCCAGGGATGGGGCACCTACCCCCTCTCTGGGCAACCTGTCCCAGTGTTTCACCACCCCCACTGTAAAAAATTTCTTCCTTACTTCTAGTCTGACCTGTAAACCCAGACTGAATCAGTTTCATGGAAAAAAAATCTGTCACAATTTGGCTAATTAAACCAGAATTACATCCTTATTAGAAACAATCATATCTTTTCAGTTGAGAAATCAGGGTCATTCTATAGTTGCTAGAAATACACCTTTATTTTCCTCTTTTTATTATGCTATTTACTACAAATAAGTAATGTTAATAGACTTTACATTTCCTGAAATGTTTTCTAGATTTTGAATCTTTGTCTTTTGTCACTAATGGACAGAACAAGATCCTCCTTTCAAGACCCTCATAGCAGAAACTTTGGGGTTTGTGAGTAATTCACGGACAGTGAAAGTTGTAAGACTTCAGCTTGCCTGTAGCTTGTGTTTCACAACTATCACCACTACCCCAAAAAGACCATCTACCTGCAAGTATTTAAAAGAAAACCTGTTCTGAAGACTGACTCTTTTGTTATCTTCTGAAAGTGAAAGCATGTGAAATGCAGGAACTTCTGCGGGGGAAAAAAAGGTATAAAAAAGATAAGAACATAACCTCCCAATACAACACACAAAATCAATATAAAACTACTTCAGAAGTCAAGCACTGTCAGTGTCTCCATCACAGACTAAGAGTTATTAATGAAAAAGAAGGAGCCTATAAATGAGATAAAGGAGAAATCCAGAGATAGTCAAAGATTTAGTCCTTTAGAAACCTTTGACCTAGATTTCCAAAGATACTTAAAAGCTGGAAGTTTTTCATCAGGAGCAATAGCAGTGAAGGTCCTCTGAGAATATCTTTAAGACAATTTGAGATATGCTTCTCTGAGGTCATAAATTTAAAAAACATTGTGGTTTTAGCAATTGTTTTTAAAAAATAATCTGGTGGTCATCTATCTTGGACTGTAGCAGGACAAGAAAAATAGAAAATCTGCGACTCACTGTCAAGAATTGGATTACGTTTTTCTGTGGTGACAACTTGCAGGAACACACACGAATAACTCATAGAATAGTTAACGTAGCAAGGCAGAAGTAACAGTATGTATATCTAATTTTGAACAGAGGAAACATGAATAGACAAATACAAACACTTCAGAAAATGCAAATAGAAACTCAATTTAAAAGACCAGACACCATCATCTTTAGGAATATTTCCAGAGGGAATAATCTGAGCTCAAATCTCAAAATCCAACTGTTCCCATCCTTAAAGGCACAGCTGAGTGGAGCAGACATTTTAAAACCTGAGCTTTCATAGGAATAGCAGCTACTTGTACAATTTTTATCTAGCTCTCTTTTCAGCTACTAAGACTAAATAGAAACCAGCTGTTGAACACCAATTCTGCATCTGTTGATTGCTAAAGATAGAACCCACCTTTCCTCCTCTGGCCTGATGTCTTTTTATGGAAGAGTTGACTACCAAAAGGCTACAGGCTTGGTCTAGCCAGAGTTATTGTTTGAAAACACTGAAGTGTTGAAAGTCTGATTTAAAAAAAAAAGGAAATGCAAACCTCTACAAAGTCACTAATCTTCCCTATAAAAACATTTTAGCAAGTCAGCAAAAGAACACTTAAATTAAATAAATTATTTTTTAATGTATGTGACAAGTCAATATTATTGTCCATTTTCTTTACTTTAAACAGAAATATAACAATGGAGGTAATGAAAGCATTCATACTGTACATATAAGTTCAGCAGGAATTTTATGCCAATTAAAACACTTTCATTCCCTTTTTTACATCAACTGTACTTTCGCTAACTGAGAAAGGCAATGATCAAACAAGTACAATCTAGCACAAAATAGAACAATTCCTAGATAATATTTCATTGTTGAAAAAAAGTGATGTTAGAGTAAAATAAGTGGATTCTAGTGCATACGATTCTGATGACCTTTACGATATACTTTTGATTCTGGAAGACATGTATAAGATACTCTAGATAATGGGACCATTTCTCATTTATCTGGTGGGCATTAACTATTGTTGTTTTAGGGCTCTTTACTAGAGAGAGTTTTTGCTAAAGATGGAAATATAAGTATTAGCAGTGTTGATCCAGGAGTTCAAAGAGTTTCTGCTTCGACCTACTTGAAAGAATAATAAAAAGCTATATGAGCTCAGACAAGCTGTTATTTTCGTGACTGTTCTGTCAAAGTATGCATATCTCAGAGAGGTTGTAGACTTCGCTACATATATAAATTTTAATGAGCCCTCTTATACTAGTAATGGTCCCTGTTTGCCAATAAAAAGTCAGATAGAGCAAGGACTGTGTTCACAAGAGGAAGGTAAAGTTCCAGGAAGGAGTCAGGCACTCCTGTTAGCCCTGTGCAGGCAAATCAATTTTTAGAAGAAAGTTATAAGAAAAACAGAGGCTTTCCATGCTTTTCCTCAAACATCAGCCTGGCTCCTCAAGGCAGATCTAGCAAGCTTCTCTTTTAGGCCCAGGAAACAAAGGCGTGCCAGTAAATATGATCTCCTATGGTAGCCTTGGTGGTGCCCCAATTCCAGGGTAAATCACAATAGGGAGTATATTAACTCTTTGCTTCCTATGGTTAGAGAAGTTGTGTTGCCTCTCAGAGGGTGCGAAAGAAAACCTTTCCTCCTAGAAATTTCAAGTATTTGCTAATAAACATTTCAGAGCAATTAATAAGAAAAATACCACCATGTTTGTCTTTCTTTTTGTGCTGAGAGACATCTTGTTTGTAACAACTCAAATTGGCCTCTTCTGTTTAATTCATGAAACAGCTTAAACAGTATTTGCCATCTGGACTGAAATTAGATCCCTATGGAAATGGCACATTATAACCTTAAATCATTATTTCTGTGCTATTTTACGAGAGTGTTGCCATACTTTTTGCCTCTAGTAACATTACTAGGATCATTAGAGTAGGTACAAAGGCAACTTAAAAGTTTCTAAAGGACAATCACTATATGAACAATTCACAGTACAAAATGAGCAGAACACTGCCTTCTTGTGTGCCAGCAAAGCTTTAAAGGACAGAATTTCATTGACAGTCAAAGAAATTAGATTGCATTTTCAGCAATCGTAAAATTTCAGCTACAGGAGTTTCCATTGATATTTTAAGTGAACTCAAAGTCGAGCTCAATATAAAGCTATATGAGCTACTTTCAGTCAACTTAAAGTAGACTGAGATAACTGGTCACTGTTTTTTTCTTTTTTTACTCTAAATTTAACCTTGTAGTAGGGCTGTCCTTCAAACCTGTTGTAAACTAATCCCAGACAGTGGCTTCATTTTCTCACAAAGCTCAAACTTCACTAAATTTTCCAGCATGCATTTTCTCACAGTAAAATAACTCAGTTGAAGCCAATGTTTCACATTGGAGTCCGTGATCTGCCCTTCCTCAGATGAGTATCTCAACTTAAAGGGGAAAAGTTTCACTAATAAATGTTTATACAAAAGGACCCCATGTCTGTATTCTCAGTGACAAATAAAAATAATATAGCTATATATAAACACATGTGTAAATGAGGCATGAAAATAATCCATCTTTTACTTCTAAATCCAAATGGATTATACCATACACATGCTGTATTTACAGATGGATTACTATAAATATCCTCATTACATGCCTGTAGCTATTGTTTCCTTTGTTAGAATACAGAAACGTTAAACAATTCAATGAGTACAGAAATTAATAATTCAGAGAAGGGAAAAAAAAGAAATCCTTCATAAATACTTGTTCATTCCACTTACACCCAATCCAGCAAAAGCCACAATGAGAGCAGCTTTCTCTCCTCCCCTTGCCCTGCCAGCTGTACTGAGTGTTACGTGACAGGAGCAGAACCCAAGGTCACCACGCTCCGTCCTCTCCAGGCACAACTGACACACTGAGACGAGGTAGGTTGGTGGGAGAATTGTAGAGACTGGGTTTTTTAGGTTAGTGAGTAATGTTTCACAGCTCATTTTTACAGCAGAGTGAAAGCTAATCTTTACATTAGGAAATAAGATTTTTACAGTCTAGGATAGTGCAGGCATATCTAAAATGTCTCCCAAAGCAAGTGCCTCAGGAAAAAGATTAGGTATTAAAAGGATTTAATAACAAGTTTAGAGATGATCTGGAGAGTTCAAAAACCCCTGCCAGTCTTTTCTCTAAAAGAAGATGAAAATATCTGGGACAAATACAAACGACAAAGCCAGAGAATCTGTCACAGGAGAGATGAGGTGGATCAAGTTGCAGAAAGATGAAAAAAGGGCTGAAAGCATCTTTCTGTCAAATTGCATGTGAATAAGGAAGACTTACTAGAGAGGATTTGAAAAGAGACTGGGCCTGAGTAGACAGAAATAACTTGTTTATGTCCCAGCTCATAGCAGATGGCCTAGGAAAAATTCAGATAACGGATGTTTTTTGACCCAGCAATGGAGTTCTGAAAATGCTAGAGAGCAATTGGATGCCCAGTGTAGAAGTGGTGTGACAGAGAGTAATGAATGAATGAATACAAGATAATATAAACCATTCACTTTCCTTAATGCCTTGCTTCATAGCACAGGGCCCACCTTCCCAAAGTCCATGACGGCTCAGTCTCTGGACTAAAGTATTCTAAGCACCTTCCTAGTCTTCTTCCTAAACTCATGCCTGATACTCACAAGGATTTAAAAGCTGTATGGTACCTTTTCATCATCTTTTCAGTGATGGACAGAAGTATGTCCATTTTCGCAGCCTAAAATATTACATAATTATGTATTTAGGTTACAATGAAAACAGCTACTTTCTATCTTTATAATAACCTACTTAATAAAATTCTTTTAGACAGTAGTGTCCTTTTCCTGCAGAAATTGCACAGCAGCTGACAAGACATGAGTAGCTACTTTAAGATTTAAATTTGATCATTTTTAATGTAATTAAAATTGATTATGAAAAAACAGATAACAAATAAGTTTTAGCCTAATGAAAGCAGTATCTGAGCTTTTCCCCTCTGCCGACCATGTGCAGAAATGATGGCTGTGGAGCTGAGTTCGGCCTCTGGGTCCTCAGCAAGGCTCTTCATCCATGGCCTTAAAATATAAGGCATTTTGAGTTGTTGTGAGATATTAACATTGAAATGTCAGTCTGCCATCCTTAATTTCAGCATGATGCTTAATACTTTGGTGTTTTTCATAGTATGTTTTCTTTCACTAGAAGAAAATGCTCTTATTTTGGGATTAGTTGAAATGTCCTTGAAGGTGTAAGGTAAGAGAGCCACTTTTCACCTAGCACACTTGTAAGCATCAGAGATTTTTGGCCACTATGCATAATGGAAAAAAAAGCTTGGACCTGGAAGTAAAATAGCTAATTACAGCTGCATTCGTGCTTGTCTATGGAAACTACGGGTATTATGTGAGGGATTACTGCAGAGTAGGAAGACCTGTTGATGACCAAGTATTCCTGTGTAAAGCAAAAAAGAAAGCAGCGAAGACCCCAAATGATCACTGACTTCTACATAAAAGGGCACACACAACATGAAGCAAGCTGGTGCAAAAAGATTATAAATATCCAGCACCTATAAACAAAGCAATGATAGAAATAAAAGCAGGAGCAAGAAAGAAGTAAAATGCAAAACAGAGAATAGCTGTAGGACCTTTCTGCTTTCCACGCCCCATAGCTTTCTCATTTCTTCAACCCTTTCTGATTACACATTCCCCTCACTTTATGTAGGAAATACAGTTTCCTGAGAGCGAGATTGCAAATGAAGAACACCAGTGTCAAACACAGAGCACACAGAAAGTACCTCTCCGACAATGCAAATATTTTCACTTTCTCACAAATATATTGTGCCTTAATTTCAAAAATGGGAGTGCTGAGAAGAACATCAAGGAAGTCGTCATTCCTGTTATGGTAAGGCATAAAAAGGTAATTCAAACCAATGTACATATATGTTCAATTTTGCATATGTAATATGTGCGTATGCATTCCTCATTTTGGTGGAGTAAACTGTACTTCTTTTTAAGCCTTCTTATTACAGAAGTGGATGGCTACCAGATTTCAGCTAAAAATAAATATCCAGAGAGAATCCAACTATATCAGACTATTGACTATAATTTCCATGTTTTAGAACTCTTATTCATTTGTGTAACTATCTTCTTTCTTGCCACATCACCTTAATCAACTGTCACTATAAAGATTTTTACTAATCTGTTAAATTTAACAACACTCATAAAGTTTTCTAAATGAATAAATGAAAAGCAGATCTATGCTAACAGCTATTTGAAGCTTTTTAAGAATTTAGCAAACCTGAATTTGTGTGCCTTAGGATTCTGCATCATTTATTTAATAAACCAGAAAATAAAGGGGTGTAAAGTTCCACCTTGAATGTCAATAATTTAACAACCCAGCGGGCTTATTGTCACTGAATAGCCCAAAATCTGGAAACCGGAGATTTCCTAATCACAGTAAGGTGAAGGGACACTGAATCTTTCATTAGGATCTTTTTCTATCAGCTCTTTTTCAAGGTTTTTGGTCAAATTACAAAATAAGCAAACGTATACTGTACATTTTAACAAACTTTCATTAAAAACAAACAAGCAAAAAAACACACACAAGCTTAGTTCTATTGCAAGTGATATTGGAATTATCAATGTATTCCTTTTCTCCTGCTATCCCCAGAATAATCCTTGAAAACCAGAGTGTTTGAGACCTGTATTTATTTTAATTTGTAAGTGAACTTTATGCTAAGTTTAGTTCTCTGGATTCGTGGCTCTACAACTCCGCATGTCATTGTGTTTAATTGTATTTATTATTAACAAAATGAATGAAGGAAATGTTTACTTCCCAGGCTATGTCTTCAGAAACCAATAAACAATTCAAGGATACATCACCTTCTGTGACAACTACAGAAACCTTCGGAAAAGCAATTTCAAAAGCAATGATATTTTTAAGATAAAGGCAGAATGGGAATATTATTTTCTAAAATGATAATATTTCCCTTATGGAAAGAATCTAAAATTAGTAAACAAGTGTCCTATTAAACTGTCTTTATCTCAACCCATGAGGGGTTTTTTCCCCTTTGCTGACCATGTGCAAAAATGATGGCTGTGGAGCTATGTTCAGCCTCTGGGTCCTCAGCAAGGCTCTTCATCCAAGGCCTTAAAACATAAGGCATTTTGAGTTGTTGTGGGATATAGTATAGTTCTTATTTAGAATGACTCCCTGCTTTCGACAATCTCACATTTTGCTCCAGTGACCTCCTTTATAGAATATATATATTTATGCCTCATTCTTTGATGTTACACCAAATCAATACAAGGTTAAACCCATGTAGAAAAACTCTAGGTATGAAATCTGACTGGAGCAATTCCTTATGGTCACAGATTATATATGTAACTGTTACTTTGACAAAACCACAAAGGAAAGCAATTTACAGCTGTATTAAATATGCAAATACCTCTTCTAGCTGTACCTAAACATACTTGGAACCACTTGGACTTTGAGTTTATCTCACAGCCCAGGGCTGGATTAAGCCAGTTCATGTGATTTAACAAGATGAAGTTAACTACAGAGAAAAACTAGAGTCCGTAGAGCTTATGTTTTAATTGTATTTTCTATAAAGATTTTAGAGGCTACAGTGGCAGAATTAATTCATCCAAATGCACCTAAAATCATCATAACAGCAGATTAAGTCTGAAGAAGCCTGGATCATCAATCAGAAATCTTTAAACTGTCAGTTGCCTCAGCTTTGTTCAGCCTAAGCGATGACAGCTATAATACCACTACATGAATGCCACCAGAGATAGCATTCACCAAGAAACAGGGGAGAGGGGGAGGGGGAATACTTTTATTATACAAAGACCAGAATGATTATTTTTTTTTTTAGAAGCAACATCTCGCTTTGTAATTTTGAAGGGTTTAGTTATAGATGGAACATACAGAAAATTAGCGTTACACTGTATACACTCTGACCTTTGTACAGAATAGACCTGAATTAATATTCACTGTTATTTTCAGTATTTAATACTGCTGGCATAATATTTTACACCAAATATCTCTGTGATAACAGTAACTTCATTTCTGGACTATATTCTTCCCACAGAGAATCAATTAATCTTCTTTTAGAAGATATTTGGCATACTCCAAGCTCAGGATACAGTAAGGTTATTCCAGCATTTAGACAGGATTTTCTGTTACTTTCATTTTTTTCAAATATTTGCAGTAATCAATGCCACATGGGAGAAAAAAAAAAAAATCATTGATTACCCAGGAAATGATGCTAAAAAGCAGACATGGCAAAATAAAAATTAACAGCATTCACAATAACAATTCTTAAACATTTGGCAGGAAAGAGAAGTTCTCTTCACAAGAAAAATTTGGACAGAAATACCTTTCATAAGGAATGTCATAAACCTCCCTGAAACCTCAAGAGACAGAACTAACCTAATATTCACCTTCTGCAGAGAGTTTGGAAGTGACAGCCCTATTAGCAAACTAATTAATAATCCATTATAAATGGCTAAATTAATTTTCATGGCTTAATTATAAACCCTTTATGAACCTAAAACTTTCACATGCTCCATTGGTAATATGACACATAACCTTAAAACTTATCACAATGAACAACTCATTTAAATGGCTACACTGAGTAATAAAGAAAAATATATCAATGTTCATATAAACATACTCCAATTAAATATTTCCTTGTATAAAATACCAACTAAATGGCCTCTGACTGCTTTTATGTTACAGTACAAATACAACTATATTTTAATTCAGTCATGCAATCTGATTTTTACACATTGATCTGGAATCTGCTTCTAATAAAATATGACTGGATTGTCAGGATATTGCTTTCAGTCATGCAAGTATTGTTTATTCAGCACAGAGTCTCATGAGGGATACGTCCAGCTAGAAAATAATGCAGATAAGTCACAGTGGACCTGTAAAGCGAAATAGTTGGTGATAAGCCCACACCACACTCATTCCAGCGGGTCTGCTCTTTAAGCTTTGGGCTAACTCTAGCCTGGTCCCTGGACTGAATGACAATTTGCATCCAAAGCCGCTCCTGGAGTACATCTCCCAACTTAGTTTCATCCAAATGAAAGCCAAAAAGTTACTGAAAGGATCAACTGATCCTGCTTCCAAGTGCAAAGCAAAGCATAAATGGGGAATGAGCAGATTTGCTTCAAACCAAGTTCTTGATCCAAACATAAATTGGACATTCTCCAGAGATCAACAGCTTGACATTTTGTCTGGAGACTTTTTGTTGAAATGTGGGAAATTTCACACCTGTTACTGCTGAAAGCAAAAATCCCTCAACAATCTGAGGACACCAACTGTTCTTTAGAGTGAAAGGATCAAACCAATTCAATCAATAAAATTTCATCTGGAAAATAAAAGGATTTTACTTTAAATGGGGAAAAAAAAAAAAAAAAACAGAAAAACCACACCAAACAGACAAACCCCTCAACTTCTGAGAGGTTCTTAAAGACCAATGAGTAGTAACAGACTCCCTCCCAAGACAGAAATTCCAATAGTATGGAAGCACAAAATACTACTGAAATTGCCTTGTCATATATCACTGCCATCTTCTGAAGAAATGTTGTCTCTGTGATCGTCTTCCCTACCCCCCTCTAAGAGAACAGCGACATTCAAGACCAGCAGTGGAGAATTTAGATGACAAGGCATAGGTCAAAATGCCTGGAAGAAGGAAGCAAGAAGACATAATGAAATAACACCATGAGGTGACAAGAGGCACAAAAAAGTGCAAAGAAAACAGACTGTGGAACTGCCAGGTCAACCATCCTAATGGGTAAAATATAAACAAGATCTGGCCTTGGTTCTGCTCCTCAGTACTCCAAATCAGGTCAACAATTAGAGTCCTTTTCTCACTACCACCTTGCAAATAGACCCTCTTCCTTTGACAACCCCTTCCAGTTGAAACAGGGGTTTCTGCCTACAGCCTTTTATGGGATCCCTGTTCCTTCTGTGGGAGGCCAACTAGGTTCTTGCAAGAGGACTCTGTAGCAAAGCTGAAGGACTACTTTATTCTTACAAACAGTGTGATTGGAATCATGACAAATTTGATACCCACCACTCTATAGGTCTTCATTGTTAAGTCAATAGGCCTAGTGTCCTAAAGTCTTTGGACAACTTGGGGAGAAGTCTATTTCAAAGGCTCTTTCAGCATTTCCTTTCCTTTGCAAGCTGTTGGCCAGACCACCACAGTTCAGAAGACCCAGTCAGGTAAAAGTCATTGTTTCCTTAGATTTGTCTAGGAAAATATTAAAGACATTGCCCCATAGTCTTAAAGAAAATGTATTAATGCAATAGAACACCTGATCTCAACTCAAACAGCCTGATATTGGCTGAAGAATACTGCCTTAGGGCAACCAGCTGTGCTACGACTCAATCTGTCACCAGTGGAGGGTAAGACACACTCTCCTAGCAAGCCCAAGCATTCAAAGACAGCAGTACGTATGCATAGCCCGTTCCCCATCCCCAACAGCACAGTACAGTTCTCCTCTCTTTGATCCGGGCAGCATTCCTCTGCCCAACACAGAGCCTTCATCCCCTTTTTTGTGAGCTTGCGTTACTCCCATTAGCAGAAAAGTTTTCATTTTCCTTCTTTTCCTAAGGTGGAAAACAGCCACTTCTTTGCAGGTACACAGAGAAAAAACTTGCTTACAAATTTCATTTCCATGAAATCAGCAAAAGATTTTGAAGATGTCAAAACCTGCTGTCTGTGAACTACATATAGAAAAAACTCTGATTTTGTAGTATTATTCCTCAAAAGTCATGTGTCGGAAAAAATGAATGATAGAGCACAAGTCTTCCTTCTCCCTGAGAAAATTCTGGTTTTCCTTCTCTTAGCCTACTTCTTCAGTTAGAAATCTCTTATATGCATGTTTCAGGATTAACTTTTCTACTGTGGTTTTCCACCTCTTAATTTATAACTTCGAAAAGGTTAGAATTTTTTACAACATTTTGCAGTTCCTTCTTAATTGCTTACCAGTTTGAATGTTTCAATCAACAATTTTGCATTATTTAGCAGTCAATGAAAATACAGGGTTCTTTAGTATGCCTGAAAGGTAGCCCTCCTATTTTAGACTGCTAAATCTACATTTTTAGTAAGCTATAATTACTCACACAGCCTTGAAGATCTCAGCCTTTGCAAATGGATCTAGGTTTTCTGATTCAGTGACCTCTAGATTTCTCTCCCACTGGGCTAAGACAACTGACAGAGGTTACTGACATGTAAATACATATTAATGAGCCTGAAATGCAAAGTTAAGAGTTGGACATAAATTCTCTCCTAATCAAGCTTTCCCACATTGTTATATAGAACATTAAATTAATTTTAACACAGACCAGTAAAAAAAAAGCAGAAATGTCAATAGTTAAAGTTAATTTTGATGTCATTTTATAGTCCTGTTATTTTCCATCATGTTGTAAATACATGAAAATTGAAAACTTGCTGGACACAAACTGAAAAACTGATCTGAGAGTACTGGCAGACTCTTAAAGCTGCTATGGATACATAGCTGTGGCAATGATGTGTTTCTTTCCTGATCAGCAAGCAATATAAATATATCTGTTATTTACAAGCATGTTGCTTCATCCATCAAGGCTGCACCAAACAGACTGCACTTAGTAGGTAAGTGAGGCATGGCAGAGAGTGATAAAAATGAAAAATTACTCCTACTTCAGCTATGCTAATTCTGAGCTATGTACTGTAAATGTTTATAAACCCTTTTAAGGTAATGCCTCTAAGAATACAGCTTTAATAAAATTGCACCAAGATGTTTAAATTAAAGTATTCCTCTTCAGCAAACTTGAATCAAAAAAAAGCCCAACTTAAAAAAAAAAAAAACTAATTTAAAAGCCCAAAGGATTTCAAAAGCCCAACTCAATAATATAAAGTACTAATTTACCTGGGAGAAAAAAGTTTGCATGATTGCAAAGCCCCATTCCTATGGCACTAGCTGTATAACGAGAATGGCTCTTTGAAGTCAGTACTATAAGTGAAAATCATTTGATAATTACCCAACAACGGGGTGCAGTAAGTTTCAATGTTTCCTTGCATTTAGGTCTTCAGTATAGAAGAGGTGGATTCCTCTGAAGGGCAAATTAAAATAGGAGGCTGTTTTAAATGCTCTGAAAATTCCCTGGAGAAACTTAGATGTCTCCTTTTACAATAAGAACAATACTCCACCATCTTTCATGCCAGAGTTCGGCAGTATGAGTAACCCCAGGCTTCTCCTAGGTACACTTGTGTGTTAATTGTTGATAAGTGGAAGCAGCTGCCATCTTAAATATCCTTGATTTGGCTAAAGAAGTAAAGAGCAAGATTTGTGCCAAAAATAAACTTTCCAGGGCTGTAGAATATGGTTTTCTGTCCTGACATTTTATGATGCCTTAAGGGGATATTGACAGGTTTTAAAAACTAGGCATCACAGCAAGGCTTCACTGCAAGCTCTGTTCCTGTGGCTGCAATAGACATGAGGAGTAATCCAAATTCCATCACAGTTTGGGGTGTAGCATATAGTACAGTGCATATCATTCAAAGCTATTGAAATTTTGACTGGTCCCTGGTTTCAGTCACTCAGGAGTTGGGTCTTGTGCTTTTACCATTCTGGGGTTCTGATCATCTTAAATCACTCCCTAGGATTCACTGCATACTACCACTACTAGTTTTTCTATTCAGAACATAAACAGCGATAGGCAAGAAAAACTTTCTTCTTATATAAATTGATTTTTTTAGTATTATTTTAAAAACAAGTATAAGAGACAAAAAGGATTTCAAAAACAAGCCTGTGTGTATGGTTCTCTTATCTAAAGCTGTTACTACAGATGAAGTCCACTTGAATAACTCTAGAGACATTCTTATCTTGGCCAGGTTTTAGCTGAATTGCCTCCATATCAATGAAAGAGTTGCCTTTTCTTTAATTCTGTCACAGTTCTTTTTCTATCATTGACTTTGGTCTTTCTAAAGTTAAACCAGATCTATGAAGGAGATCAAGGTAAAACCAGCAACTCTCATTACATTTACATTAGTGGCTGCTTTAGACAATAGTTCAGCAGACAAAGAGCACTCAAGGTTGTTTAACAATTCTTAAGTATCAATAATCATTTGACAGAGTTGTGAGCCAAATATTTCAACTCAATCTAATATTTAGTTTGTATTAAGCAGAGGACCCCAGTGACAAATAAAAAATTATTCCATAGGAAAAACCAGACACTGAAGAAACAGACTTAAATGAGTTGTTTGTGAAGGCATTTGATACAGATGACATTTTTCATGCCAATGGAATCTAGAATTGTTTGTTAGATTATTTGATTTAGTAAATTCAGTGGACTCGTTATGACAAAGAAGATTTCTTTTGGAACACCCCATCCAAACCAATGAAGCTTATTATGGATGGACAACTCACTGCTGCCTACACATTTTTTTTACACTCCGCCATTACATTTTTTTTGTTTCAATTACATAAAAGACCAAGAGAACATTATGGTTTATTTCACTGTTCGCTTTGTACATAATTGAGATGTTAAGCCCACTACAAGGTTGGGGACTTGAAAGTATCGGTATGCTGTCCAAAATTCCCGCTCCTCAGACATACTGCATGCTTCAATAAATCCACCTCTACAGACAATGCCTTAAAAAGCTGTCATCCATACCCGGTATCAGCAACATCTCTTAATAACTTGGCAGTAATCTCTGTTTATCCTCAACTTTCTTGGCTTCACAGACTGACAATGGCAGACAAGCAATTGGTGACCAAGACCTGGGACGAGGCCACATGCAGAGGTCATAAACAATGAACATAACTGACCTCAGCGGTCTAAGAGAATTAAAAACCTTCTAACATGCATCTAGTTGTTATGGCAACCATGAGCCTCCAAGTCAATTGTTCTAATGGAACATATAAAAATTAACAAATACTTTTAATGTACTTTTAACATTATCCCTTCTATGATATTTATACTTTGTTTTCCCTTTTGTGACTCTTGAACCTTTCAAGAGCAGTTATACACAGTTGCTTTCATAGAATTTTAATTAATCAAATACATCCATATCATATATTCATAACACAATAAAATACCAATTTATTGAGTTCACACACTTTTAGGCATAAGCAAAAGTTATGTCCAGTTTGTTACCTCAAATTCCGAGAAGGATTTATGGTGTAGAACTCAGATTTCCATCTCAGCCTGGCTCAGGTCTCCAGCCTGTTTTTTCTATCAAAAACATTTCTGCATGACTAATTTAACCATGTTCTGTAACTGAATCCAAAATCTGAAACAGTTTTAGCTAAATAATACAGATGACAATATTCTAATGCAAATGGCATTGTACCAGGCATGATGAAATTTTCATTAGAATCACACAATACACAAAGACGAATTAATCGCTGGACTGAAACTTTGTGGCTATCTAAGAATCAGTAATCACAACAAGATTTAAACTTCCTAACAGAAGACAGATCCCAGTTCTTCAGCAGAGCTAATTTTCTAAATCTGAAGGCCATTAATTTGAAGGAAAATAACCAAGCAAAGATGTGACTACATGTATGTAGCTGCTTAAGAGAGATATCCAAAGGTAGCAGTTTAAAAAATATTTAAAATTATATATATTTTTATATATCAAATGGAAAAGGAGTAAAATGTTTAAGGATGTTAACCTCTGGGAAATCTCATAGCTGTCAAAGCTAAAGCAAATAAGAATGAAAGCTTTTTAAAGTATACTTATAGCAAAATATATTGTAATAATGATATAGCCTCACCCTTAAATAGATTTTCAATATGCATAATAATGTGGAAAAATAAAAGTGTTTATTTTTCTCTTATGTGTTTAAAAAGGAAGCAGAATGAGGTATTCAAAAGAAGATGCTGTGATTTACAATTCGCTAGTAATTGGAAGTGTCAAACAGCCCTATGAAGTATAAATACTTTTAAAATTGATGCCTTGGTAATTTATACCCCAAAACAGTTGATGAGCATGTTTCTGGTTTCAGAATTGCAGGGATATTCAAGAAGGCTGGAAGGAGGTTAGTGCTTTGCTGACACTCAACAGGAGTAATGGCACACAGCCAGCTAATTATAGGCTTGCCAGCCAGCCATTAAACCAGGGAAAAAATAAAGAAAAGTTGATATGGCATTCAATTAATAAATACAGAATAATAATTTATGCCATCCAAAACGATTTTACAGAAGATAGGTCTCATCAAACAAGTTGATAAATTTTGTACGAGACTACAAGAGTGATAAACATAACTGAGTAGATACGATAATCTGGAAAGATATTTGAACCTCCACTAACCAGCAGTGATCTTGTTTAGGAATCAGCACTACAAAAGAACAATCTGTCCCACCGAATGAAGGTGAAATAAGCTGAAAACTGTTCAATAGTTAGGTATCAGAAAGTAGCTGCTTTTGTGGTTCCTGGAATAACTCAGTATGCTAGTAGCACTCTTCAGGGTTTGCTTTCAGGCTTGATGTTACTCAACTCAATAATTAAGATTTAAAAGTAGATATAGAACTACTTTTAACCAAAGTGTAGATGCTCTAGTGTTTGGTAAACCACAAAATATCAATAACATACAATGTCACCAAACTTGCTTACTATTCAAACACTTGCAAAACAAAGGCAATTACAAGTTTAGGAAACATTTATGTTAGACATTCTTATAGAAATGGCAATGATGCCTGGAATAGAAGGGATACAAAAATTACTTTTTTCAAATAATTAGTCAGAAACACCTTAACAGGAGTTTCTAATGTGAATCTCAGTGTCTCACAAACAAGTGAGCAGTAAAATAGTTGTGTGTTGATGTCCAGCATCAATGAACTACACTGAGTGGCAGTTCTGTTGCCCATAATTTAGAACTGGATGCTGAAAAATTGGAGAACTATGAAAGGATGGCAAATTGGGAAAAATGTGTTACAGTTAGAAATGTGAAAAAAAAAAATGCTTCTGTTTGTTTTTTTTTAAATAAAGACTGATGACTGATGTATTTCTAACACACATATACCTTTGTGAACTTCATATATATCACTTATTAAAATACGAAGGAGAAAACCATCAGAAACATACATCTGGAAAGCTGAAAAGCTATGTCTAGCTTTATGGTACAACAACAAATCAAGCCAGCTTTTAATTTAAAAGAATCTTTTTTGATCATTTCCCAGTTCAGAAGAGTACATGTATTTTAAAGGCAACAGTCTCTTCTGGGTGAGTAACCACACAACTCTGCACAAACCAACATCCTTCAGAAGAATCAGTGCCTCCCAACACATCCTCTTTATAAAAAAAAAAGGATCTTTGTCTGCTTAGTCACTATGGAATTCACTTTATTCAGGTTGTCCAGAATTCATGCTGATTCACTATTTCCCAAAAAGGTTATTTTTTCAAGTATTTTACCAGAGTTTGGCTAGAAAAATGATTGATGCTGCATCATTCAGAAAAAAACACTGAAAAATGCTTTCCCATTTGCCAGGTCTGCAGGCACAGCTTAACCTAGTATCATCTTAAGAAATGTTTTAATATGTTATTCACTCACCACTAACAGTCTCTATCACACTTAAAAGCTGAATTCCAGAACCCAAGTTCTTGTCCTTCAGGAATACCTGGATTAGAGTCTAGACCAGAGCTTTGGTTCTCCATGTTGCATTCTACACATGTAAGAGATACTCAGGATTTGAGTCCTAAAGAGAAATGTGAGACTGTGCTGTGTTCCTGTGAAGGTCAGTTCTGGAAACCCAACTGAAGTAAATCCTTTGCTCTATCATATAAACGGTCTGAATTCCTACTTTTGTTTTCATTTTCAGAGGTCTCTCATTCTACGCTTATATTACTGACAACTCTCTTTTTACAGAGCTATCCCACAGCTGACCGTAAAATGTATTGTTAACTTTCTCTGAAGAATCCCTTCCATTAATTTACTTATAAGGTCTCTGACAGTGAAAAATCACCTTGTCTTTCATCTTCATTATACTGGCATTAAAATGTATGGAGAATGAGCAGGAAAACAGGGAGTTACTGCACACAAAGTTCCTCAAGTGGCTGTATTCTATATATACTTCTGTGCATATTAAAAATCTTCAGAATTAATTTATTCCTGCAATTAGCAGAAACAGAGTATGCCAGAGAAAACACTGACATTAGGATAAAACACAGCCAAAAAAATCACAGAATAGTGCACTAAATTATTGTTATAACAATAAAATATGTTGTATGAACGGAAGATTAATGCAAGATAAGCTTGTGAGATGTGTATGAAATTTAGCATCACAGAGCTGTATGAATTTCTGTGGAGGCATAGTTTCTACCCTAGAAAAACATGCAGAAGAATGAATACGCTTTTTCTGGGACAGAAATGAAATGTAATGTAATGCTTCTGGGAGCTGTTCCAGGAGCCCTAGTGCACGTCTACACAATAAAATTGAGTGTTATGTAGAGAACCCCAGCCTAGGAAGGACTAAGGTAATTTCAGAACTAGAAACATCCTCACCACGTTTTTGTAGCATCACTGAAGCAGCAAACCCTGTTAGCTCAGGTTCATTGCCATGTGCCCTTGAGGGATCACCTTTAAGGACCCACATTGATATATCTGCAACAGGTCCCATTGTGGGAAGCTACTCTAAGCCAGCACCACACTCCAGTCAGAGAATAAATTGGCCCTGAAGTAAAGTCATCCCTATCACCCTTGGCTACGATATATACTTACATACGTGTGTACATACACAGAGCAAGGAGACCCAGACCTGCACCAAGGTTGCATGGTCTCAAACAACACTCTCAGGCAGAAAAGTCTTTGTTCGGTCTTGTTCACACATGGAGTCCAACCACACACACAACCAAGATTTAGCAGCAGTTGCAGAACTCCTAACAGACCTCCCATTTGGGAAAGTGGCAAAGCTGTAGCAGTGTTAAGCCCTACCTCTGGCAAGGCTAGACAACTAGGACAGAGTTGTCTGTCTCTCTGGTTCAGAGAATAACAGGGAGATTTTGCACACAGCTACACATCTGTCCAGAATCACGTTTTTACAAAATGATAATTCAGAGAACAAAATCTGATGTGAAAACTGTCCTACAGGTGGATTAAACAATTCAACAACTTGAATCAGCATTTGAATTGGCCATACAGATTGTTTGAATTTGCAGTCTGTTTGTTAAGGTCCCCCCTTCATACATTCCTGAAGAAGATAAGCAGCGAGACAGTTCTCATGTGGGTTAGAAAAAATAGATAGTTGGGAAAAGCTCTTAGAAATTAGGAAACAATACAGAAATCATTGGTCAGGTTTTCAAATCAATGTAGTCATTAATGGCTCAGTACAGATCTCTCTCTCTGTTGTATGTTCATAAACAATCTGGAAAAGAATATGAAGCCTCATGTGAGACAGTTTGCTGATGAAACGAATAATCCACCTACAAAATCTCACCTACAAAAGGTGAGAGCTGACTGCCAAGGGTAGTCTGACTAGGGCTGACTACCCTTAGGGTAACAAAAACATGCCCTGATGAAGTGTAACGGTGATAAACACAAAGGGAGGTACTGAAGTAGTTAAACCAAATTACATCAGATGGAAAAAACAGACAACAGGAGCTTTCAACATCAGCAACATTATCTATTTTTAATTCCTTCATCTTAAAAAATTAATTATTTTTTTCTGTGTAAGAAATGCTTTGATTTTTTAAAAAATCAAAATTCAAGCTGAGACAAGAAAAAAACTTGAAAAGTTTCAACCACAAGGTGGCTGAAATTCCTGTGCTGGAATTGTAAATAACTGAAAATAGGGAGTACATCTGGAAGTGCTAGACAACATTAACAAAATTTTTCTGGTATTGTCTCAGCTCTATTGAATGTCAGTGGTATTTTGCCCATCATCCCAGGATCTGTTGGATATTGTCTGCGTCTACGGGGTCAGAGTGTCCAAACCGTTTAACAATCTGAGCTCCAATATTTCCACCAGCCTAACTCACTTTATTGTATTCTTCAAGGGCTGTATAAAAAATGCTGATTCAAATTTTTTAGATGCTTCTGTCTTTACAATTCCCATTCTAATTCAGACTTGTTACCTTTCCTTCTTTTGAAACCTACCACAGCAATATGAAGTGGCAAACATCACCATTTTGAACAATATTTACTATATTCTGACTCCCCTAGTCACAAAACTAATTTAAATGAACTTGATAATAGATACAGTCAGAAGGATTAACAAAGTGGATGAAACAGTAAATGATTGCTGAGCTGAACTGGTGGGAGGTACCCATAACTCTGGGAAAACTGTTAATTTACTAATCGTAAAATGGTTTGGGCTGCAAGGGGCATGTAAAGGTCATCTAGTTCCATCTCGCCTTGAACACTTCCATGGATAGGGCATCAACTTCTCTGGGCAGCCTGTTCCAGGCTCAGAGTAAAGAATTTCTTCCTAATATATATATTATCTAAATCTACCCTCCTCCAGTTTAAAACCCATCATCCTATTGCTACACTCCCTGATAAAGAGTCCCTTCCTATCCTTGTCAGCTCCCTTCAGATACTGGAAAGCTGCTATGAAGGACTCCCCAAAGCCTTCTCTTCCCCAGGTTAACCAATCCCAACTCTGAGCCTGTCTCCATAGGAGAGGTGCTCCAGCCCTCTAATCACCTTCATGACCTCCTCTGGATTTACTCCAACCTGTCCATGCCCTTATGTTGGGGGCCCTGGAGCTGGATGTAGTACTCCAGGTGGGGCCTCATGAGATCAACATAGAGAAGGAGAATCATCTCCCTCAACCTGCTGGATATAATTCTTTTGATGCAGCCCAGGATACAATTGGCTTCCTGGGCTGCTATTGATAAACAAAACGAAACACACAGATTAGAAAGTCTATAAGTCACAATCACAGGTCCACTAAAAGGGAAGAATAGCTGCAAATGCTTTGGAGACTAAAGCAAGAAAGACAATTTGCAATGTAACATGAGAGTCACCTTGGACAGAACATTAGAACTGCAAGAGCTATAGCGTGAAGCAAAGCTATCGAATGGCTGTCACCTGGAAAACAATGTTTGGCAAGAGTTACTGTGAATAGCATATTAAACCTGAGCTGGCACTGTAAAACGGTACCACAAAAGACAAGCAGAGTTGCACAGATTTGCACAGCAAACATGGAGAAGGAAAACAATTTATTCTTTCAATATGGGCAAGGGAACTTTATGAAAAATGTCAACTCATTAAACCCAATTTCTTACCACCCACAATACTAAGACGTTGGGCCATAAAAACTTCTCATAGCTGGCACACCAGGAAGCTAAAGATGCTGCTACAGAAACATTAACAAGACTTCTGATCACAAATCAGTAGCAGAGACTGTAGCTGACAATCTGAGGTCACTGGCACAGGCCCAGAGAGCAGAGAGGACTCCAGCCAGACGTCTCAGCATGCTCATGGAAGAGGTACAGCCACAGCAGAAACAAGAGGAAGTTAGTGTTGAATTCTAAACTCTGATATGAATAGTATCAAATATAGCTACAAAACAAATTGGGTTAACACTAATCTGGATTTCTCTACTTCACATTGCAGTGATCTTGCATGAGCTCAACCTTCTGAGGTTGCCAGTCAGCTGTGAAAAAATATCATGCAGATAGGACAGATGCAAGTGGAATGTGAGACTATCTTCCCCTGTCAGGAACCCCAGCTTAATTCCACCTTCCATCCCTTCACTGTCTGTTAAACCAAAAGGAAAATCTCGAGGAAAAGCAACAAGACAAGAGCGCACCAGCAGTTTATAAGGCTGAAGACCTTTCTCCATATAAAAACAGATTCTGGTAGAATTGTTCAAGCCAGGAGACTTAGTATTCCTTTTGTCACCAGATGTTTAAGGAAGAAGGGCTCTGTAGGTTTTCTCCCTCTGGATACATGGCAGTCAGGTAGCAGGAGCAAAAGGAAACTTGTCTCAAGATCCTTGGTGCTTGAAAAAGAAATGGGACAGCGGGAAGAATTAAAGATTTTGTGGAAAGATCAAGTTGCCACCTGAATCTAACTAATACTGTAATGTTCTAGAAATACTGAAGCATTAGAAACTGAAGAGGTTCATAAAATCAGGCTCATAGTCTGCTGCTTTCCCCCACTTACCACAGTTTGCTACATCTGTTTGCCGAGTAAAAATGAGTTCTAATTAACATGCCACAGTGCAGCTCAAGGCAGAAAAGATGGGAGGGCACAGAAAGTATTGGACAGAACTAGTATGGGTACACATATCTAAGGACATCTTTATAGCTCTATAGTTCTCTCTTCATGTACTTCTCACTGACCTCTCTCTAGGCAGGCATATGGCTACACAGGTAGCTCTTGGTAATTTAATTTTTATCTCCAAATAGATAATGATGTGAGACCAACACAAGACATGCAAACTGCCTTTGGCTCTGCCTTTCAAAAATGAAGACATCAATTAAAGTAAGACACTTAATTCTTTAAAAAGCATCATAGCTTCTTTTGTATGGAGATCAGGCACATCTGGGGTTAATGCAGGCTGTTTGATATGGGACTGTGTTCCAAGGTGCTAGGCAATTTCAGCTTTCCCTGTCTTTGATGCTGGAAAAAAAGCACTCAGCACCTAGAAGGAAGTTCTTGGCACTTCACAAGGATTGGGCCAGAGTAAGAACATTAGGAGATAGTTTGCTTTCTAACATTTTAGGTCTGACTCATCAAGACTTGACATTAACAGCCTTATTCAAATATGAACATCTTCAGGAGTAATTAAAAAGGAACCATTTTAAAAGAGCTTTTTATATCAAAGAGGAAAGAAATAACTTTGTATTGACTGTCTAAAAGAAGTGTGACAGAGCCTAATTACATTTATTCAAAATATAGCCCAAATAAAATGTCAAGATAATGGCTCTCTTTCAAATTTAGAGCTGCATAAGAAATGTACAGGGAAACAGACTGTAATAGATATAAACAAATCCAAGTCTGGATTAAATTAAAAGCTGTTACAAAAAGAAAGGGCACCATTTTCATGACAAATCAGGGGAAAATAAATATCATCCTCCAAAAAACATAATGTACCTTGCCTCTAAGAGGGCATTTTAATTCAGTTTCACCCACTGAAGAGGAGTACAGGGACATGAGGAGTGAGGGATAAGGGAGTGAGAAGAATTTCTTAGAAATTATTAACTATCTTTAACAGCACAGTCTTAAATGGCAGCAGAAGCAGACTAACCTGGGTTTTCAGTCAAATTCAACTGCTCGAGTTCAGTCTCAGGATCCCCTGCGGAACTGAGCTCAAACTGCTAACTAAAGCAAAAAGCCAAAATGCTATCTCTTCACTGAAGTAAGAATATACTCCCCAAATGATTTCCACTGGTGAAGCAAAGCAAAACAAAGGCAAACAAACAAAACGGGTCCATCAGAAAGTGGTCAGGACAAAAATCTCAAGTGGAGAGCCATAACTTCAGAGGAAAGAAGAAATGAAGTACAAATCCTTAACTGATTCTCTAGTTTCTCTTACATACCTCTTCTATTTTCTCCCCTTCCTACCAGCTAACTTCATCTTTGAATCAATTTCTGTCTGGCCTTCCCATTTTTCTCTCCTCTCCCTTCTCCACTGGCAATTGGGTTCAATTTCATAGTTCATAACACTGCCAGTCCCCAAATACTTTGCGCTTTACTCGTTAGAGGCTCTCAGCCCTTTTATGTACTACAAATGAACACAGTACCTCCTCGGGGATTAATTCTGCTATCCTTTGGCTGAAAACTCTCCCAGTGGAAGAAGTCATATTGCCTGTTTATCCAGAGAAAGATTGTAGAAATAATGAGGCTATAAGAACAACAGAAATAGCTCTGGTATTATCATTAAAGCATGCTCTATTCACAACCAAAAGAAGTAAATCAAAAATCATTATAAAGCTGCTTCTTTCTACGTACTCCAGATGAATCATCAAAAATGTACAAGCATGTTGGATGCAACAGTATTTAGATAGCATCTCTGCAACACCACATAGTATAGGGAAGTTTTATTAAAACAAGGAAGACAAGATCTCTGTCATGATCCCTGAATTCCAATTACAAGCTCACACTTAGTTCTGTAACTACCAGATGTCAAGTCAGAGCTGCCAAAGTGAAGAGGAACAGATGGTAGAGACCCATTTAAGTCTCTAAGTTTTGAGAATGGGTTTAGGGGATTGCACAGAGGGGTTTTTTCTTGTGCCAAATAAAGTACCAGGGTGTTTTTTTCAGCATCTACAGGAAAAAACAACTTCAGGACAAATACAAGACAACCCAAAGTCTCAAGCAAAATTAGCAGATATTTAAAGTCCAATAAGTTTTCCCTCCAGTGGGAATTTTTATTGTAAATCCTCCTTTCTGAATAATTTCTTTAATATAAAAAAAAATAAATAAATCTGTAAAACCTCAAGTCATTCCATAAAATCTCTTCACTCATAAAAAAAAAAAAAGTACATTATGACTGCAAATGAATCTTGGCTCTGAGTGCAGTCGAGAAATGTCAGACTGCAAATTAAAGAAGTTAAATAAACAGAAGTAATTGTATTTTCCCAGTGCCTGTGGTAGCGTTCACATAGAAATCTTACATCTGGCCTTGTATTATGAGGTTAAAGGATTTTCAGCATGGGCAAAGTGGCAAAATAGAACTGTTTACTACTGATTCAAGCCCAAAGGAGAAAAAGTCTGAGATATTAGCCCTCTGGAATCACCAAATTCTTCTTTGCTCAGAAATAAAATCCAGAGTGATGTTGAGGATCTGATCCTTCTGTTTTTAAAGGGAACTGCAGATAGCTGCCACATCTTAAGACTCTATTGTAAGTGATTGTTGAAGAGCTCTTTGTAGTCAAATTCAGAAGTAGCAAGAGTTAAGGATGGCTTTTGACATGTAAACAATACAGGAAACTGCATAAAGCAAATCCATAGCGTTAGAGGAGGAGGTGCATTACCTGCCAGTATAGTTCTTCTCTAGGCAGCACCTGCTCAAAACATGGTAGTCCACAAGATCATGGCATTTTCCCTAAACAGGCCTAAACAGCTTCTTTCTGTTTGAAACTTGTTTCCCTTGAGACCCCTTCCGTCTTTGCATGTCTGCATCATTGCCACACTGCAGTGCTGAACCCCTTAGCCCTTATCCTAGAACAATGCTTGAAAATGGCTGGTTTCGCCTAGGAGGCTGTGCAACATCAAGCGCTCAATGTTGTAAACTGCACAGCAGGGGCAGATGACAAGAAACATACTCCTAAGCCTACTGATGAATAGGTCAATAAACTCACATAACCTGCTGTGAAAGAATTTAGAGGACGGATGCACTAATATTTTGAAAATAAAACTGCCCAAGTTTCTTATTTGAACTCTAGGCCTAGTTTTATCCTGCTCAACTTTCGCTATTTTACTTGGAAACTTGGCTGCCCTATGCCCTAATACTACACTTTGCAACCACTAAATCCCTCTGCAATCCAGAGGAAAAAAAGCCATATAAGGGAGATCTTTCTTATCAAGAGGGTTTGATTTTAATCCTTTCTTGCAAAGAAAGTAATTATGCACCCCTCATATCATGGGCAAATTCTTCAGCTCTCGTACTTACATGCACTCATTCTTTAGCAAAACAATTTAAAAGCTTCAAACATCCCCTCCCTTCTCATTCCTCAACATGAGTCTAATTGTGAGAGAAAAGAACAAACTCTAGACTCAGAATACAAAAGAATGGGTTAGTCCACAAGAAAGATGTGGAGAATTATGCTATAGAAATACAAGCAGAGCAAATATATTATTATTGCCTTTACCAGGGAAATAAGGCAGTGAGACATACTGAGAAGCTTCTCAGGCAATCAGCCTCCACTCACAGTTTCCTGCCATAATCAGATTTAGGACCAAAATCTTAAGTCCACTGGTTTATATCCTCTCTATTATTTATTTTAGACCTTGAGAATTCAGCCCAAAATGGAAAAGCTTTCCTTGAAAAATGAGGTTGTGTTTTTTTAATGATGATATATCCAAGTTCTGAAATACAGAGATTAAATGATGAAAATACAAACTCTGGGGAAAAGATGGAGGTAGAAGAAGAGAAGAATAAATGAGTTAAATTAGCAAGTTGTAAAGACAGATCTTTTTGCAAAGTGGCTAAGTTGTCTGGTGTTTTATTTACCAAACTATCAGGCTACAAAGAATATCACAAACTTATCAACTCTATACATCTCAGTAACAGAATTCTTTCTCACTGTGATTTTTCAAGAGCCCTTCAAACTCTCGTTTCTTCTGCAATGGCTTAAAGTGATTATTTTTAGCCTAGTCAAGCATCTCAAACAAAATATGTTTTTCTCTACAGAAATAGTGTTTATGAAAATGTGAAGATTTCGGAGGAGTCACCAGTGAAGTACAGTTAGAACTGAAAATGAACATCAGATGTGTACAACTTTCAGACTGTGCATAATGAAGGAACCAAATTTATTGGCCAGACACCTAGAGAGGAAAATAAAAAAGAATGCAGTGGAATGCAAGGAATGCAGTGGGTAAGTGTCATGATTTGGGCCAGAGTGGCCACCAAGATGAATGACAGGTGCTCTCCCCTACCTCTCTCTCCAAGAAGAGGAGGGAGAGAAAGACTTATGAGTTTAGAAGTAACTAAACTACTTTAATGAAATATTAATAATAACATAATTTAAAGGAAATAATGAGAGAGAGAGAGAGAGAGAGATATACAATGTATTCAAAACCATATCAAGCTTCCAGGATGATGATCATGTCACGGACAGGCACTGGGAAAGTCCCAGACTGGACTCAGTGACAGAGGGGAACTGGATTCCAAAACTGGATTCAGAAACACATGGGTCAGGATTAGAGGCAGACGAATAGACAGAGTCTTCCTTGGGCACCAGCACTGAAGAAGGAAAGCTGACCCTTTGATCCCTCAGCTTTTACACTGAGCATGGGGCAGATGGGATGGAATACCCTGTTGGTCAGTTTGGGGTCACATGTCCTGTCCACTCTTCCCTGCAAGTGTGACCCCGCTACACTTTTCCCCTTCCAACCCTCCAACAGGGCACACAACAAAGTGAGCTGACCTTGGTCGTTATAGCAATAAGTATATGCCAGAGCCTCTCTGCATACCATTCTTTGGCATAAATTATAAATAATCAGGTCTTATCTCTCTGAGAGCAAACAGTGTCTCCACAATATGCTATTAATTTCAGAGAGTTCAGTCAGTTAGAAGAGGCTTAGCTGCAAGGTAAAATTACTCAACAGAAAATTGGTTCTGTTTCACCTCAAACCAGGACAGACAGTAAGTATACTTCATTAAGATCTAACAACATTTCTCTCCACTTTTTTCCTGTCCTATGAATTAATGCAGTTCCAGAAGAAGGAACAAGTGATTTGCCTCATGCTCTTGCTACCACCACAGTGCAACTAAGTTCTTTTTCTCAGTGGGTGCTCAAATCCTTTCACACATTGAACCAGATTTGCCATGTTTCTGCACTTTAGATAACCAACTGCATGCCAGCATAAAAAGCACTAAGTCAGTAGGAGGAAAGTCAGTTGCTGTGCACTAGTGCCCGTGAAGCAATAAAAAGCTTTTTCTGTTTCTCTCGGTTCTGGCAAGGCTCATTTACTCCATGTCTTTTCCCATTTGGAACATCCTAATTGTAATGTTGTTACCTCATTTTCCTCGCTTCTCTCCAACTCTCATTGGCAAATATACTTTGTTCTTTGCCTTTTCCTTCTCCTATGTCTCACCTGAATCATTCAAAGATTTGCATCTGCATCTGCATCCTGCAGAATGCTGCAGGAAGGCTGAAGAGTATCCAGCAAACTGTTCCCCAAGAGTGCATAGGATCCATTCATAACTACTGTTTGTTCCCCGAGTTCCTCTCCAAGTGGAGTATTTACCTGCTGTCTCATTCTCGGAGCATACATATAAAGTCTCCATCTAGCCCTAGATTGAATCCCACAAGATGCAATAAGAGTCAGCTTGAACATCTCACCTTGACAATTACAAATTAGGTTATCAGTAAATAACAAAAAAAAACCAAACTAATTTTATTCTTAAAACCTCTCAGATCTACAGCAGACTTGGTCAGAAATGTGGCCCTACTACAACAAAGAAAAAACAAAGCTACATCTCAAGGCAGACCATGTCATTTAGTAATAAACATTCAGCATGATGTTTGGTTTTGTAGATGTTTTTTTCTAAAATAAAATACATGTTGAGGTCACCAGTAGTTTCTCGCAGTTTTGTACTGATTAGTAATCTTAAAGTTAATGAAGATATTCCTCATCCAGAAATATTAATCCCTGCATACGAATAATTTCATCCGAGGTAATGGTTATGTGTTTGTGAAGTCACTCTTACATTCAAGTGTTTATAAAATCATATCCTAAACTAAGAGCAACTAGTCCCGTAAATGAGGAAAACAAGTAAACAACTTTAGATTTACAGATTCTAAAGTAGCCAATATAGTTTCTTAAAATAAAAATGTTCACTGAAGGCTAGGATAATTACAGCAAGATAATTTAACAAAATCTGCCATTTTCTTTTCCTGGTATTTCACTCAGTTGATGCTTCTGCTGCCAGAACAGTGAAACTGTAGAAAGTTTGATTTAACAAAATTTACAGTCTGCATCCAGGAAAGAAACATATTTTGGTTTATCATGTTACATGGTTCCAATAACTAAATATTCTGTGCTTTTACTTTTTCAGTCAAATTACATCATTTTTTTCATGAGGTCAATAGTCAATTGTTCTAAGTTTGTCAAAAATATGGTAGGAGTGATTCAATGCCAGAAAGTAATCATACAGAAGTACAACTATTAAAAAAATATATAAAAATTGTTGAAGAGTAATCATTAAGAAACATGCACATTGAATTTCTAAACTCTAGTGCACTTGAAATTAACATTTTGCCTTGAAAATAGATATAACATATATGTCTTTCTGCATGGAGCTAGAAATTGTTGTTCATTTTAAATTACGAAACAAAGACACTTCTGCTGAAAACAAAATGTGACCTTTTTCAGTTCTACTGATTGCCTTTGAATAGAAATAAAATGTCACTGCATCTCATGAAGTTTGCTGGTAACTCATGTGAATCACAAAGATATTTCTTTCTCTCAGCTGGAGACAGGTCTAAGCAACCTGCAGCAGACCATAATACCAAAAAAAAAAAAAAAAAAAATAAAAATTCCTTTGTTCAGTTGTTTAGGGATGTGCTAGGGATAAGTTCTACCCCATATCTGCCTGAGCACTGGCTCCTTATTCTCACATCTCCTATTATCTCCTATTGAGGACTTAGTTTGACTCCTGATTGTTAAAATCCAGGATGAAGCAGATCGAAGTACAACAGGAGCCAGCATCTCAAAGCTGGTCTTAAGCAGGAAACTTAAATAGATTCAATTATATAAAAGCCCACCACTTGTCATAAACAAATTCTTTGCTGTATTTGCACTGGAAATTTTTGACACCACTGTACTCTGTGCAAAGACTCACACAGAACAAATAAAACCAAAAAAAAAAAAAAAAAATTAAAATTCCTTTGTTTCAGTTGTTTAGGGATGTGCTAGGGATAAGTTCTACCCCATATCTGCCTGAGCACTGGCTCCTTATTCTCACATCTCCTATTATCTCCTATTGAGGACTTAGTTTGACTCCTGATTGTTAAAATCCAGGATGAAGCAGATCGAAGTACAACAGGAGCCAGCATCTCAAAGCTGGTCTTAAGCAGGAAACTTAAATAGATTCAATTATATAAAAGCCCACCACTTGTCATAAACAAATTCTTTGCTGTATTTGCACTGGAAATTTTTGACACCACTGTACTCTGTGCAAAGACTCACACAGAACAAATAAAAAATGCCAGCAGGTACCATCAAGTAACTCTTCATGGATTTTATTTTTTCATTATTTCCACTAGGTACTCCAAGAAACAAAAGCGAGGTCAAAGTATAATAACCTTCTGTAACACCAAGATGAAATTCAAGGAGAAAAGCAGAGCCATGATCTTAAAGGCATGATCACTAAAGGTTGGAACTGATAAAATAAATACATTTCTCTTCCTTTCTTTCCCCCAATAAAGTTTTATTCAACTATCTTAACTAATTACAGGAAAGTTGTAATAAAACTACAGCATTCAATTTACTTAGAATTAAACCTTTCATCCTGAGTCAGTTGATTCAGTTTTTTATGGCTAGAAATTTTCTATTTCCAAGTTGGATGGTTGTTTTCCACCAACAGTGGAGTGTATTTTGCTGTCACTATGTTTTTTCAATTTTTTTTACATCTTGGAGAATTTCAAGTAGAAAAGGAAAAAATACAGAAAGCAGTTATGTAACTTCACAACTTTCTCAGCAGTTCCATTCTAGTACATTGACATTGTCAAAGTTTTAAAAGTGCAGAGGTAAAAAAGACAAAGGAAAAAAGAGAAAATGTGAAGATTCTGGACTTTGTCTATTTAATTTCATGAGGAAGAAAAAAAGCAAAAGGAATTAAAAATTACCTACAAAGATTATTCTTTTTTCCCCCCTCACACGGAGTTTCATGGAGCAAGACACAAACAAGCTATGCTTAGAAAATATGATCATCTCTGAAGAGAAGGTCTAGATCCCCTCTCTGGGGGATACTGTGCAAATACTTCTCTGTACCACATATGATCCAAACACACAGTGTTCAATGGCGATGTTTCCACTTAGAAGATTCCTGCTAGAGGGTGCCCAAAGAGGTAGATAGCTCTTTCATCTTTTGTTTTTCAACAATCTCATTATTCCTCTGCTGACCTCCAGTTCTCCCCTTAGAGAGCTCATATGCCTATCTGGTACAGCACACATCATGTGGAGATGGTCACAAGAGTCCAATTGCATTAGCATTCCCTTTTTCTAGCGTAAACTATCCCGCTCAACACTCTATGTCTGGTTACAAGCCTCTCTTGTTCAGCTTGAGCACACACTGCTTCCCCATGTGCAGAAACGCTATGATCTCCCTAAGGCTTTACTGTGAAGTTTCTACTACTTCACAAAGATTCCAGCATGGGAAAAGTACAGCAGACTTGGTGAGCTCATACCTGTGATCTGATTCCTTTCACCTCACTTTGCAGAAGCTCCACTCACTTGTGTTAAGCACGATAAATCTGATGTGTTAAACACATCTTAAAAGTTTGCAGGACAGACACTGAGCAACAGCTTGAGGACTGAGCTTCTGTCTCAGCTTCTCCTGTATGACTGTTTATTTAAAAATTTCAATGGGGCAGAGGAAAAATGAAAGGTTTTGCCAGTACTTCATTGCTGATTTTTATCCTAGCTTTATATTAAATGGTGAAGGCAGTTCTACCATCATAAAAACATGTGTACCTTGCTAGTTTATATTACTAGTAAAAGTAATTTTTTCCAATACAACTTTCTTCTGTTCTAGAAAGATGGGCAGTGGAAACATCAGCAAAATAATCTTCACAGACACATGATCCAGGGCAGCCCTAACCATAACCTATACTTACAGATTTATGAACCTTTCCAAAGAGTTAGCAAAAAAATAACTAGCATAAATCTTTAATTGTTTACCTACATTGCACACTAACATATAGCTCAAGACCTCCAAACCAGCTCTAAAACTAGTTCACTCAGTGTCAACTACAACCTAAGCACCTTGAAGCAGAGCAAATTAGTCCCCAGGAGCTCTGTGCTTCCGCTTAGCATGAGCTTGAGTATACTTGTAGACTTACCCCTAGTTTAACACTTGTGCTTACCATTTGTACTTGTTTTTTTCAAAAGATAATCGATTTTAAGTGTAGGGTTTCCTTTTCACATGTAGAGACAAAATAGAAAACAATAAAGGTCTTAAATCTATTAGACATTTTACCACAGCTGAAGTCACGTTGCCAATGACTGAGACAGAAAAAAACATCATAAAGTTATGTGTGGTCACGTTACTTTTCTGTCTGCTTTGATCTGTTTGCAAGAATGATTTATAAAACTGTTAGGAGCTGCATACATTAGCCAAACTATCCCATTATGCTTTCATTGTGCTAACTAGTTATCATTAGTGGTAGCAACACAGTTAATGAACAATTCATCATTGAATATCAATATGTCACCAGACAATATTCATTTAACCTGATCACATGTTCTTAAGTATTTTTAGTTCAGAGGCAACATAACTGGAAACTCATTGGTTTGTGTCATTGTGTTCACCCTTTTCTTCAGTCAAATGTTTTTGTGAAAATTTTCTACTTCCCCTCTTACCCTGTCAAATATTTGAGTATCAAAATCTTTATCACACTACCAATTATATTTCTTATGATAACATTTGGTTTTTCTAGTAAAAATGGTTTTATTCTCTATAATTTAGAAAACCCATCCCTAAACATCTGCAATGAATAGATAATGCAACTAAATTAATGGCAGCTGAAAGTTTTATACATCGGAAAGAATATCTGAGCCTCTGCTAGAATTTCAACCCCTTTTTATCTAATTGTTTGTTCTTCTTGCATTTGTCCCTTCAGCATAATGATTAAATGCTGCATTCTCCTAGGCAGTATGATCAAGCATTGATTGCCCTCATATGCTTTAGTTGGGAAAGAAAAAGGAAACCTTGAGAAATATGTTGGTTTCACTTATTCACGGAGGATTAGATCCCTATTCACTGGGATAAGATTGTCCCTTAATTTAAGGGGCAGCTTGAATTACAGAAATATCCTGTAGTATTAAGGATACCATCTTAACAATTCCTCAGGCACATTCTTGGCTTCAATTTTAATATGACACATGGTCCACTGTCTAGCCTGAAACACATGTGCACTGGACACCTTCTAGAATAGATGGAGTTGTACTGCAAAAGAGTACTTTTCTACTATCCTAAGTGAAAAGAGTACGAGATCCACAGATCAATGGCTTCTCAGAACCAGATCTACAAATTAAAAAAGCCCTTATTACTCTAACTGCTAATGAACAGTTTTCCTTATCTTCCAAGAGCATAAATCATAAGAACCCACAATTTTTGCTTCAGAAAACTTTTACTATTGCCTGAACCTCCTCCAACTGCAGGCAGTCTGCATCAGAAAGGAAGTAGAGGCTATCAGACTTATCCTACAAACTGGTACTTAACATTTATAGCCTTTGCTAAAGGCCCCTGTGCACCATGCTGTGGAAATACACCTTAATAAATGTTTTATCTGCCACTCTGGATGTCTTTTTTCCGCCGGAATCAGTTAATTGAGTAAGTATGCAAGCCAAAGAAATGGACAAATAAAAGAAACAAGTGCTTCCCCAACATTTAAAATTGCAAGATTTGTCAATACTGCCTTCCATACAGAAGGTATAAGGAGAGAAAGAACTGCAGTATGTATTTGAAGCTCTCTGTTGTGAGCTGTGCTTTACAGGCATATCTCTAACAGCTGTATAATTATGCTGTCTGTCTAATTAAGTTCCTTCATGGCGCACCTCCCAAACCAGCAATTTTGCATCAACATTTAGTATATTAGTATCTGCTGAATCCATACACACTCTTACAATCGGGTATTGTGTTTCCACTGGAAAACAGTAAAAAGCAGTTTCCTAGAACACTTAACCAGCTGCAGGTAGTAGCACGAGCACATTTACTCTGTTTCAGAACCAAAGCAAAGACCTCAGTTTAAATCACCTACAACATTTCCCCTGGGCCCCAGACTTCACATAGACAGGGCAGGGAGCAGTGTGCTCAGTCCTGAGCAGGAACCCCTTTGCTTCTCAGCCATAATGCCTCACCCAAGTGAGATTTTCCACCACTGCCCTTTGCTGCATCTCACCTTCTGCTCTGCACTAGCTAGTGTAGTAGGAGCAAGTATAGCATGCACCTCTCTCTGTGCTTTAACATAATTATCTTCATCTTGGTTTAGCATCTATTTTAGCACAGAAAAGGTGAGATAAAACTATCGAGATCCTATTTAGCTTTGACATCAAACTCCCAATACTTCTACATGAATAAGCATATAGGATCTGAAATTTATGTTGAACCAACTGAGAATGAAACAACTCCAAGACAGGGATACAGCAACCAAAGTGAATAACAAATGCCTTCTGGCTTTATTGTTCAATGCTGTTTGTATAGTCTTTGGGCACTCTATGCATGATATATGTCAATCTTGAAAATTTGATCCCTATAATAACAATAACTAATAACAGGCTAATTGACCTGTTACTCCCATGGGCTTCTTTGATCACTGAAGCTAAATATATATTCTGCCCTGTTTAAATTTAACACTGAATTAATGTTTTACTGCTGTTTGATGTTTGTCTAGGTTGATGAAAACAAAATAAATTGCTCAGTCAGTAAAAATCATACAGAACTAAAAAAGCTTGCCTGTGACTTGTAATACAACTTATTGAATGATTGTGGAGTTCTATTAACAGCTATGAAATCAGGGTGCTTTATGCTTTGTTTGCAATTCTTATCTCTTACCTAATGTCAGTCAGAACTCATTAACCATTAACCCATTTTTTAAATTACCTCTTTATCAGAAAAGTGATTGTTTTCTCCCAGAAAAAAAAAAAAACACACCTAGTTGTGCTTAGCCAGAGTTAAGTTAATGATATGTCAGATGGAAGAGTTTGTGCAGTGTTTTCCTCTATGTAGTTCAAAGAGAAACCCTCCGGTCTAACTCTTTCCAAAGATGAGGAAGTCATAAATACCAGGCTTGAGTTCAGAGCATCCAAGGCAGAGCTCACCTTGCTCACACAAGAACATCCCGCCAACTCTAAACAAGGAATCAAGCAAAGACATGGGAAATGCCCCATAGAAAGCCATCTCCATCTTTTTGGTCTGTTAGGCTCTGCTTTGCACACAGGGAGGCAAATGTGTAATCAGCTTTTATTGATTCGGGCACCTACAATACAACCCTGCAGCAGCTTGTGACTTACTGCAGCTCTTTGCTCACAGCAGCTCTTGACTCACAGCTCAAATGAAGCACTTGCTGAATAGGAAGTCCCAGATGTGTAGGAACATTAGAAGTAATGAAAAATAATTATGCTGCAAAAGTCAGTTGCAGGAAGAGTTATGGTGTTTCTGTGCCATCCAGGTATCCCTTCAGCACTGAGACCACCCGGAAGGTCAGACAGACACGTCTTAGTCCTACAGCATTCCCTTAGTGCATCACAAAGAGCAGCCAGTAAGACAGACACAAGAGTTTGGAGGCCTGATGTTTCCTGTAGGAAATCCCAGACATCCCATGTGGCCTTTGTCATTCACCCACAGCTAGAGGTGCCAAAAAGCCTTTATTAAATCATGCAGCTAAAGGTTTCAGTAGAAAGGAAACTGAGGCAGGACACTTATCTGTAAACTGGTGGTGATGGTAATAAACTGCCTTATGCAACTTTGTACAGGAGAGCTACTGAAGAGGCTGTGCGATGGTTTGTCCTAAGGAAAACTGTACAAAAACTTCAAAGTTCTGGCCATGGGGCACTGAGGTTCACAATAGGACATTTTCCTGAGCCTGTGTCCCAACAAAAGTTCACTTTAATTTACTGGAAGAGCAACTTCCACAGAATATATCTTCTAGCAATAAATTCTACCTGTTCATCCCCAGCATCTGTCTCAATGATCTCCTGTCTCCAGTGGTTTCCCTGTCACTGGGGATTATTTCTCCTCGCCCTGTTCACAGAAAAAATCCTCCTTATCACTTCATCTGTCTCAAACGTCTGGTGCTTCTCGGCTTGAGTCCTGTCTCTCAGTCTTGAGAAACCATGTTGTACCTTGAGCTATGTGGCACTTGAGAAGTACACTGAATACTTCCTCTTCTTGATCCTCATAATATCGTATTTTAACCAACTGAAGTGGGCAATTTCGTTGAACAGCTAGACTTGCCACTGTACACAATAAGAACTTTCTAGCTCTCACACTCTACTAGCCAAGTGGAGAGCTGTTGTGATGAACTCGATTGGATGGGCACTCTTTTAAACTCCATTTTACATTAATGGGTCTGTAACCACAGCTTTAAAGAGTACATGGCCAAGATATTTATTGACAGTGCTATCAAGAGTGACATAGATGCTGAAAACAGGCAAATAAGTAATTAATTGCATGCAGATCCATTAATACTGAAGGACACATCCCTGGCCTGTGTCCTCAGTCAGCAAAGTGAAGAAAGTGCCTATCCACAAAATCCAAGTGAATGGATGTAACATATTGGTCACTGGTGACAGGTTAAGACCAGAACAGTAAGGAAAAAAAATTGCACTTCACTCCCCCAAGTAAATGAGCAAGGCTGAGGTCAGCTGCTGCAAGTCACTGAAATGTTCCTCTCCTGACACTCTGGAGGAGACAACCAGCCTCCTTGATGTGAATGGGAAAGCACCCTGGCCTTGAACAGTTAGGGCCATCTCAAGTGCTTTATAAGTCTAAGAATCTCATTCTTTTACACACTCAGAGGCCCCTGTTCAATAAACGCTGTTTTTCTGTGAATGCCCATCATACTAAAGGTTAACAGTGTTAGCGTCTTGGTAATGACAATGTGCAATTTTCCTATCTGGAGTTTCCTTATTGCTGGAGCACAGGATATTAGCGAGGAGAGGGCGGGTGGACTTGTACTGATTAATTGAATTAATTTCCAGCTTAATTAAAATACATTATGTACTATATATTTTATTACAGAACTATAGAATGACATGCCCTCAACAAACACGTTTTCATTGTAAGTTTTCCTTTGATTAGCACCAGCACAGCTGGCTTCTGAACATAACGTATGGCCAGGACTTGCTGGGAGGAAGATGGGGGAAAGGCAGCATGAAAGGTGCTGTGCCTGGCACGCTGTGGGGGGATCCAGTGAGCCTCTGGCTTCAGGGGGAAAACTGAAGAATGGCTGGTTGTTCATTGTAGGACTGATTTACAGCAGAAGCCAGTGCCATGCTGCTTACTGGTCCCTCTGCTATCCTGCTGGCAGACTTGTGAGGCTATGACATGCACAAGATGTTAGGGTGCTGGCTGCACCCTGACTACCAGATAATCTAAAATCATGGTCTCACCCACAGCCCTTGTCTTTATTTTGGGGCTTTGAGTAACCTGATCTAGTGGAAGGTGCCCCTGCCCATGATAGGAAGGTTGGAACTTGATGATCCTTAAGGTCCCTTTCAACACAAACTATTCCATGATTCTATGATTTTAAGTGCCAGCAGTGCCAAAGGTGAAATAGTCAATTACCACAGCTTTGTGCTAAAGCTGTACTCATTCTTCATCAGCAGAATTTGAACACTTCACTGTTCCAACTCCCCTGCAGATGGTTTCATATTCATGATTTCTGAAACAGTACTACATACATACTGAGGTCATGACTCTGTTTCACCATCCCCATTAGCAATATTAGCCTCCTCACCACATTATGATGCCTGGACTTCAGGGAGATGCTTCTCCTCCCAACTTTCTGTCCTCTAGGGATCTCTTTTCTTTTTTTCTTTTTTTCTTTTTTTTTTTTTTTTTATTGTATCGGTTGGATGCAGGCTAGAAAAGATGACTAGAAAACAAAACCGTAGTAACTGTATAGACTGCTAGAGCCTGAAAGCATGAAGGAACTGAACATTACTGCTCCCCAGCATTTAAAAACAGGCAACAAATGCTCTATTTGTGTGACTGCAGAGCAGCTGCAGGCACAAAGGTAGCAGACCAGGTGGCCTGAGCAGCACGGGAGAGCAAATGGAGGCCTGCCAAAACTCTGTGCAATGCAGGCAAATATTAGCATGAAATAATAAATCACAAGATGGAGTTAACTGCTGCTTCCAAGCCACACAGTATGGTATCAGTTACTACATTTTGAGTGAATTGCCCAGTGCAGACAAGACTTTTTTATTCAAAACAATTCAGTAGAGGATAAATTCCGTGGTGTAGGTAAGCCCTGAGACTAGAGGTAGCATGCCAAAACCAGAGAGCTGTGAATCTCATCCTGAACTTTTTGGTGGAGTTATTCTACAACCTTTTGACATTCAGCACATATTCTTTTCTAATTTTAGAGGCAGTGAAGAAATATCTCGTATATGTGGTAACCTGACAACTGTGCAGGTGGAAAGATGAGTCCTAGAAATATTATTCCAAAATTTTAGGTTCCCATCTAAGTACCACAAGCTTGACCCTCCGCAGCCTCACGTACTGTAGATGGGTATTCAACTAGATGCTACCCAATACTACAAAATATGCTCTTTCCGTACAGATGTGTGAATGGGCAGGAGGCAGGGAAGAATCAGGGTGCTGTACACTTGAATGCCTGTGTTAGAGAACACATCCAGAATTATTCCTGCTTTCACAAGATATTTAGGATTTTATTTCATTTCGAGATCCATTCCATGAAAGTTGAAAATCTGAATGTAATTATTTATGCTGTGCAACCATCTGAAATTTAAGAATGATAACGTTCTGAAGAGTTAGTATCAGCCTTTCTCTCAGCTCTTAAAGAAGCAGTAATTAACACCATGTTGGCCCACCTAAATCACAAAAGCATGTCCTGTAGAAACACCAGAACTTTTACTTCATACTTTAAATCACCCCTTGCAGTGCTTATGTTTTAAACACAGGCTGCCCAGAACACAAGAGCAACGTGGTCACTGCTGAGACCACAGGAACAGATGTAGGAACAGTGTGCACATTTGTACATGAACCTGTTCTTCAGCAGTGGGACAAATTCCATTCAGCTGTTGATTATGCAGCTGCACAGATCACATTTAATACTTATTATTATATAACTGAGAATATGCACCAGAGAGAATAACTCTGAGACATATAAAGCATTAGATTTGAATGCTAATCCAGAAGGTGGGTGGGTTGCAAGCTAGAGTTCTGCACTAGCAGCAAGATGCAATATTTCTCTGCTTTTTCCTCTTCTTTTTCAGCTTCTATAACCTTAACTGTTTACTTTAATTTGCAGTTCTAACTCAAGCCATCTCCCCTAAGGTTGCATGAAGTAAACTGCCACGTAGGCAAAATAGGACAGTCCGATTATACCCAAACATTTGCCTCATGAAGCTAGATTACCCAGAGGTTTGCTTTATATTATGCTTTTCACACACAGAGTACCTATTCCATGTAGACATTCCATCAAAAAGAGAACAGTTGCCTTCTGAAAAACCAGAGAATCGTCTTCCTCCAGCATCTGCTCATTGCTAACAATCCCTCAGTTGCTGCTTTTTGACTGCCATTCAAAACTCTGCATCTCTAGTATTCAGGTTTGGTTCTACTAAAAATTCAGTTCAAAGGACTATAGCTATCCCACAGACTACAATGTGGTGTAAGGATCTGAGCAAGCTTGAAATGAGAAAGCCTGAGTATGAGAATATGCCCAGACATGGCCACATGACGCTCAGCAGAGGATAATTTATCCTGCTTCCGAGAAAAATAAATTACCCATGGTAAGCCTTATGCTGCTGCAGCAAGATTTCAACAAATACCCAAGTTACCTCATTTAAAGCTAGGGTGGGCATCTATAAACAATACTGAAAGCTGCACAGCCTCAGGCTCAGCTGCTTTTTCCTTGGATGGATTATATATCACCGATATCTAATTTCCATAGGAAAACACAAATGCAGAAGAAAGCTTCCATCACTGAGTAGTAAAATCCCCACCAATTCTGTGGCATACTCAAGCCAGGTCACTCCAAGAGCTCACATGCAATGAATTGAAATTTTCTTGTTGAGTTGTTAAACTGTTAACAAAACAGTTGTTAAACACCAAGAGTGCAAGCAGGCTTCAACACTGTTTTCCTCTTGGGGAAGAAAAGTAACGATACTACTTAATGAATTTACTTTGTTTTTGAGGACTGAACTCTCCTTCTAAAGTCTGTCCACCTCAATGTGACATTTAAACGGTAAAAGGACTTTCACCAAACACTTTTTCAATCATGTAGCCTTACGATGATACATTCAGTAACTAAGGAAGATAATGTTTATTTAACTACATAAGTCCACATGCTTATCTGTATCTATCACATACATGCACATATATTTATAAAATGAAAGACACTGCAGTTACATCCACAAAGGCCAGTTGCTGCAGAAGTCAGTGATAAATGCTGCACATGGCATGAAGACAACTGTACTGAAAAGTGAGCAACGAGCTGCAAAATTATGCCAGAATTCAAGAATACCTCTGTACAAGAGTGGGGCCTTTTTAATTTCGCTTTTTTAAAGACACAAAGTTCTCTTACCAGTTTATTAATATCTTGCAGGTTCTACTATGCATTAGAAAATATACGTTCTCAAACACTAAACACCCACATTGCCAACTACAAGATACTTTTCAGAAGACAGTGTCATCCCCACTGAAGAAAATGTCAGTAACGGCTATGTTTTGGGGACATTAACACTGTAAGCTATTATGCAAGGGACTGTAATATTTACATCTGTTATTGTTTAGATGGACTTCAGAAGCTGAGTGGGATTTTCAGAAGTTATTATAGTTTGCTCAACCCTGCTCTCTCCAAATGAAATTAATTATACCACCAGCTTTATTCATAGCAGAACAAACTGGATGTTAAAGCATCTTGAAAATCCTTTAGAGCTTTTCTTGAATAAAAAATTTACCATAATTTTGACATTCATTGCCGGCAACTTAGATTGTAAGAATCCCCACAGTCATTTCATTACATCACAGCTTGAAATACTCAGAAAAACAACCTCCTGTTTTTGCTGTTCTCATAGGGTAAGACAAACACAGGCTTAATTTTTTTCAACAAATATTGCATCTCCACTGTTTTGATGACCGCAATAATGAGCTAAGAGTCAACCGAGGAAGTGCCTCAGCTCAAGTTACTTTTGGAGACCTGGAATAAAAAGCAACTGGATGAAGAGAGACTGTAATCATGCAGCAAATGGAGGTTATATGTTCTTTAATGCTTTCCTACAGTTTCCTCTTCAAGAAGATTAAAGGCATGGATTAAAAATCCTGAACAGGAAATCTTAGGCAGAAACTTTACAAAAAACTTGGAAACAGTTGAAAAGCCTCAGCATGGAAAAAAAAGAGAGTCTGCAGAGAAGCAGATTGTAACTGGGCAGCAAGGACCTGCCTAAGCTTGCAAAGAATAGCCAAATTTAGATAAGGCTCTGTGTGTCTAAGGATTTGTTATTTTAATCTTTTTGCTTGCAAAACTCCTGTGGAAAAATAAATCACATGCTGCCCTGTGGAAGTGGTTCCCTGTGACTGTACATGGTGGTTCCTGGTGGCTTCGGCTGCAGGAACCGGACTGCTCTGACCAGTCAAAGCAGATCAAGCAAGTCAAGGAAAAAGGGGATCAGTCACAGAAACCCACCAGGAATAAAGGGCATGCGTAGGCCTGATGCTAACAGGACATACTCAGAGAGGAAATGAAAGACAGTTTTACCTGCTTTACTGCTTTACTGAAAGGCACGCCCATGAACGCCATGGGAATCTTCATGGGGCAGCAAAGGTTAATTACATTTCATTTTTCTTATCGTTCATTTCATACAGGATTTCACCTGTCAGATGATTCCTTATGAGAGCTCCCTTCCACGCATTAAATCCTTCCTTTGCCTTTAAATGAAGGACCATTATTTCTAGCCAACCAGGATAACGGATTTTCTTACTGTCTATTCTTCACCTAGGCGATGGCCTGCAGTTACAGAAAGCTCCAGCAGTAGCATTCTTTGTCTCTGTTTTGAAGCCACCAATATCCAGACCAAGAATAAACACAATGGGACTGGAAAGTAAAGCAGCAATCCCACATGTCACCTCCATGGTGGAAGATCCCATCACCCTACACCAAGCACTCCTTTGAGATACATAGCCTGCTGCTAGGGGTGAAACACAAAATAATAGTATTGGAGAGCTGGAGTGTCTCAGTCATTTGTAGTGTATATTGTCACTACCTAGAATTTTACACAGCAACGAAGTGGAAGGCAACAAAGAGTATTGAACCATTTGCACTCTTGTCTCCCTTTCTGTCAATCACAAGCTTGGATTGATCACTTGACAGTTCCAAGTATCTTCTTACAAGCAAGAGCTGTGGTTGTTCATCATTACTAGGAAAAAGACAAGTTGTAATGCCTTCAGTTCAAGATCATTATCTTTGGAATATTTGAGAAGGGAAGTCAGTCCAGTGTGTTACAACTAACTCAAGGCAGGCAAATCCAAGAGATGTGATGTCTTACTGCCATACCCACACAAGTGAATTAACAGAACTTGAGAGGAACTGACACACAGCTAGTAAACACACAAACAAGGAAGACATCTGTAGTCCAAAGAACTAATTAAAGTCTTCTCTGGTTAATAAGACAATGACATGAAGATAGGGAAATGTACAAATACAGCATTTAAAGATATGTTATATATATCCATAACATGAACAATAGCTTCTAGTGCATAATACTACATTAAAAAAAGCCAAGATATCATTGTATGTTATAAGGAAACACCACATTTTGCTGCTGTGTGGCTACCACTGAATGAAATGTGACTTTTATTCTCTCCCATACTGTCTCTAGGAGTCCTCCTTGAAAGGACAAACAGCAAATGGAGTCCTTGCAGTGCCAGAACTGGTCACTGGAACAAAGCAGTCAGCAAGGGACAAATCCCAGCAGGGAGGAGGAACACTTCATGCTGGGGTGTGGTCAGCGTGGCCTGCAAGCCACCTCACTGACAGCTACTGAAGCACTGGTTGGTGGGAGCAAAGGAAAACAGAGCAGCAGCCTGAAGAATCCCTCCAGAGGGAGAGAGGAAGGAATACTCTGCAGTTTTTCAAAAGAAGCTCTGTTGCTATGAAGTAGCTGGACTGCAACAAACAGGTATCTGCCAATGTACAACAACATTTACCTTTTGCATTTTCCACAAATTGTTTGGGGTTTCTAAAAAGTAGTTTAACATCAGTCTGGATAGTCTTCCCATATAAATATGAAAAACTTGAGGGAAAGGAGATGATCAGAATGTATTTATTTAAATGAATAGGTAAGTAGGAAAAAACAAAAATTAACTATTGCCTGAAAGCCTTTTTCTTAAAAAAGCTCCCAAGATGTAAAACCATCTAGTTTAACCCAATAGTTTAATCTTAGCCTGGAAGGATAGTGCCCTCTGGTGATAAAAATGCCCTGTTATTTGAAAGTATGAAGTTACTCTTGTTTTTTCTTATGACACATCTAAGCAGCTGCACTAGACTACTCAATTTCCAAAGCTCTGTTTTTGAAATATGCTTAATTAAGAAGCTTTTATATGTAACAAATATATCTGGTTATGCATGGTTGCAAAATATCTAACAAATTAACATTTTCTTACCTGATGCAAATAGCTGTTGACTGATTCTGCTGCTCTGCACATTCTCAGTATTCATTATGGTTCACCCAAATTTTATAGAGGCAAGAGTTACATACTTTATGGTTGTGCCTTTTGAGAATAAGCAGAGGTCTAACAGTCAGTCATTGACCTTCTTCATTTCCATTAAATTCATCTAGTTAACAACAGGAAAGAAAATAAGTATGTTCATACTTGATCCTATTTTTAAAAAAAAAAAAAAAAAAAAAGGTTCTACATCTATAATGTGTTCCACTGAAAATCTCACTAATTCATTCAAGTACAAATGGGGGAAAAAAGAGTAAATATTCACAAATTGAGAAATCTTGCCCAAGAACTACTGAAATAATGAACTGTGGAAAGGACCAAAAAATAGGTTATATTACCACATCACATAATGAACTGTGGAAAGGACCAAAAAATAGCAAAAACATCATAATACTAACCCGTAATACTCAAAGATGCACCTCCTAGATAAGTATGCAGAACATAACTAAATATTGCTCATTTACTGTAATTTACATCTCACCTCTTATCAGTTTATTGTTCTCTAAAATACCTAGTTTGCTTGAAATGTTGCTGCTACAAGTCTACATCCTTGAAATAGGAAGAGAAAAAAGAGGGGGGTGAGGATGCTGAGAGAAGTGAATTCTCAGCATCAAAGAACATATTTCTGACCAGAGTCAACCAGACGTAACAGAAATGCTCATTTTACTCACGCACAGCAAAGGAGTACAGGGGCCAAAAGGAAGACAGCAGCATGGACCTGACTCAGTTTCTCTCTGTAGAGGTTCCTGCAGTTACCTGCCATCCCTTATACTGCTATATGTTATTTTCAAATTATGGCAATATTAGAAAAGCATTTGCTAACTGGGATATATCTAATATCTTTGCTAGGTTGCAGGGGGAAGTTTAGCAGATTCTTGCTTAAACCTAGTTGAACTTTCCATATAAGCCTTTTCTGCCAAGGTGACAATATTTGGTGACCAGTTTTTGTTTTACTAGCAATCAGCATATTTATAAATATTCAGAAAACTTATGTAACCTTTTCCTGAGGCTGAAGAGTAAAAACATAAGAGAAAGAGAGAATGCACAAGGGGAAAGAAGCTAGTGATATTCTTCATACCGAGCCGGTATCTTCAGTTTATAAAGATACTGCAGGGGGAGACTAATTCATAATGTTGAGGCTCCCAGATCCTACAGTCACAGGAACTTCTGCTGAGAAGGCTGGTAAGGAAAACACCATTTGAACTCCTTATAACTAAGAAGCCGCAGCAGTTAAGACACAATTACGTGACTGCTGATGTGAACCTGGCCTGCACACATGAAGAGGAAAGCTGAGAGATGGAGAAATCCCATAGTCTGTGCCAGATATGACATTTCTAATCACTAGCCATGTCTCTCACTGATTTTTTCCAGGCATTCAGACTACAATTCCTTAGAGGTTTTTTTGTTAATGTTTTTCCATAGCTGTGTGCCCAGAACAAGAACAGTCCTCAAGGAGGAGATTAAAGTAGGCTAATTCTGCCTTGGAAAAGGGTGGAAGCGTGACAGTGAATAACAGGAAAGCCCCGGAGAGCTGAAGCATGCTGCCGTGGCAATTGGAGGAAGCATTATCCACCTTCCCACACACTGCAGAAATAGCAGCAGCTGCCCTTAGACTGTTCAAGGACTACACACTGCCTATACCAGATACTTTTGCTACCCTAGATAACTCCCTGCGCCTATACTGTACCACTGTTGCTGGTTATATAGCAGCAAGCATCATCATAATAGTGCAATAGATTGTCTAGAATGCCCTTAAAAACAGGATACATTCAAGGTTTTAAATAGTTCCCCTCACAGAAACACTTGAGAAATGAAGGAGAAAAGCAAATGACCTCTGAAATGAAAGAAGGTTCAGTATCATTTCCATTTTCCAAGATAGCCTATCCAAATATTTGATCAGAAGAACCTCACAGTATGTATCTGTCCTACTGCCTTTTAACAGATCTGTTTTACAACTGATTTAGTTTTGAGAATTTGAAGATAAGGATAGTAAGAAAGCTAATTTTATCTAAAACTATGCTAGTGAACAAGTTTAAGGTAGCATTCATGTTCTATTTACAGTTTATACAAATTTGACTTTTTATTATTGAGTTAGATGGCTTTCTGTAAAATGCCTTTCAACATTTAAGCAGTAATTATGTGGGAGAAGAGTACATTATATGTAGCTTAAAAGTTGCAAATTAGGTTGCCAGTAGAAATGTTTTTATTCTCCCCAGGGCAGAAAATTATTTCAGTGAAATCTTCTCCCATTTTACCAGCACTTCTTAGAAGTGATCTTTGTGAAGCAAGACCCTGTTCTGCAAACTAGTCTGCATTTTCCACTTAGATATTTGCACTTGTTTTCTAACAAAAATAGTTAGGTCAGATGTTTGTAACATTGAACAGTCAGGATCATAATGTTAAAAGCTTTAGCTACACATTTAAATTTTCTGCAAGCATTTAACATTACTAAAACCTGTCAATGTTAAAAAGATCAAGCACAAATTGCTGTCTTTCTCATTTAAATAGCAGCAAGAATAGCTCATATAGACAAGCTTCATTATATGTGAACTAACCTTCTGCAAGATTAGAGAAAAAGGAGCACAGGAGTACAGTACTTGAAACAGTTCAAGAAGTTTGCTTTGAAACAGGGTTGGTTTTAGTTATTATTGTTTTATGTATTACATCATTATTGTCATCATCATTATTATTGTTCCTCTCAGGATAACACATGAATACCTTTCCCCATCTTTAGGGATCCAAATCCACAAAAATAATGGGGAAAGTTGTCTCTGATTTCACCTATCAAAAGGAAAATGTCATTATAAGTTTTAAGATCTACTTAAGGACTAAGCTTCCAAATGCAAAATAGATAGAATAAAATACAAAGGTCTCTGATAATGGGTCAATTGTCAGTTAAAACACTGAACTTCTGAAAATAGAGATAATAGCAGGTTGAAATACTTAAAAAATTGCAATATATGTTATGTTCTTATATATTTTATTATCTGTCACTGCTCCTACAAAACATATGGATGAAAGGGATATTGATTTTTTTTCCTCCCATTGAAATCCATTTATAAAACAGCTCCATTTCTTTTTATATTTGGTACCCTATTTAAAATTCTGAGTTCAACCCCTGTGATTTACTCTGTCTCGGCTTATCAAAGATTTCAGTAATATAGGACACACAAATTTGGACATGAATGAGACTATTCCTGGGAAAACTTAAGGCTGGAAATTATCACAGAATTATAGTCTGCCTGATGTGTTAGTTTAAAAACTGCTACTAACTGCTACATAGTATGACTCACTAGCAAAGGAGATCAATGAAGAACTTTCTTCAAAAAAGTTTTGTTGATTTGAAGTGGGAGGATGGGGAAGGAACTGCAGGCAAACTGTAACAAAATATTCCTCTGGGGTGGTCTCTAAGGGTGCCATAGGATGCTAATAATAATTCTGGAAGATCAAGAAGTTTTGAAATATTTATAAGCTCTACTTCTGAAAGCTTAGCTGATGCTTCAAACTTTTAGCAGATTCTAAATAGCACCTGTCAACTCAGGCATAATAGAGCAGAAAATACCCTGGTGTAATACACAGTACTAGCAGTGGGTAGAACTGGTAGAACTGCCTCCAGAACATCAGAGGAGAATCAAGTGAACAAGGTTTCTTTCCAAACTATGAATTGTGCCTAGAGATCTATGCCCAAAGTACAGCTAAATAAAAAGAGTAAATAAGCACGTTCTACAAGAAGGAGACATAATTGAGTGTAACTAATTTTTACGTGCTCTCTGAATATTCTGATAATTCCTTTCTGTTTTGTCTGACCTTTATGATTTTGGTTTGGTCTTTAAGGAGAACGAGTGTTGCAAGAACCAGCATTGCAAAGTCTCCCAGCTGGTCCCAGAGGAGGACATTAGGTTTTGTGGCCCAGAAGAAGACAAGATGCAAGATGGAGGATAGGAATAAAGTAGTAAATGATGTTAGATGAAATTGTCATGGTACCAAACAGCTCAGGACAGAGCTAGGACAGCATGATGTGGGAGCAGCAAAAGAAGTGTGAACTACTTGGAAAGGAGGCAAAAAGGTATTTTAAATTATAACTAATTACTAACGCAATGAAAAATTTTCTCCACAAATGGGGAAGTTCTTCAGCAGCTCTTGGATGAAGTTTCTTCTTTGGGACTACAAAACTTGTTCTTTTTTTCCGGTGCCTGGCATACAATTCATTTAAGCCCTCTATTTCAATTTTCAGATCTGTAGAATCAAAAGGAATTTTCACTTCCTCCATCACACGAAGTGTTGAAAGGCATTTAGACAGCAAATGTTATTAACTCAGTATGCTTCATCTGCAGATTACCACCAGCAATCTGTCCACTGCCCCACTACCTTGCACTGCACCCAGACAAATGTATTAACCTGGATCAGAAAGACTGCACGTCATCATCATTCCAGTCTGGAGGTTTTTCATGCCAGTTTGGCATGATTAAGTAACCGTGTTTGAGGGTAACGACATGCTCAGCTGTTGAGTCTTTATTAAACTTCATCTTGTTTTGTATATCTGGCATCAACATGAAGTAACATATCTATGTTGGTTTATCAATACCATTGAAGATTATCATATCTTTATATTGGATAATTTTACTAAGTTTAGCTAGATTGCTGTGCATTTTGCATGTATTACTAGGACCATTGCTATAACACTAGCCAACATTAGTTTCAAATACACTGTTTAAGGGACATTGCATAAGCAAAACTAATTATTCATTGTTTCACAGTAATATGTGAATCTTATACCAAATAAAGCAGAAAACATTAAACATTTTTAAAGGTTAAAAAAATGCCCCGAGTAATTCTGTAGAAACGATAAATATAAATAATTTAAAATTAACATTTAATTATTTCTGCCAGTGAAACAGCAAGAAACTTATGCCAGCCTGTCTTTATTTGCTGAAACTGTTTCATAATAGACTACCAATATTTACAAATTCCCTTGTCATAAAAAGAACATATGAGCACTGATTTAATTGCTGAGAGACAGTATGTTCACATATGCTCTGGACCAAATCTGAGCTGTTTTTCAACAGAGATTATCACCATCAGTTTTCCATAGCATCCACACACACAAAATGCCAGTCTGCTTGACAAGGCCAATGGAATTTTTCTGCTCCAAAGAGGCCTCACATTCACTTAAGCTCCCACAGTTTCTCTAACCAACCCAGTATTCATTTCTCTGTTCACATTTCTCCCTTGAACTTGTCTGAAATGCCCCGTAGGTAAGAAAGAAATGGCACTGACAAGGCTGCAGAAGAACCTGGGTGAATGCCAGAAAGCTCCCGCAGGAAGGGGAGAAGGCCACAGGCCAGCACAGCGCAACGTTAATTGATAGCTCAGAAACACAGCTCTTATCACAGGCAAGGGAGCAGACAGGTTTCTACCTACCTCAGCAGACTGGAAACAGAAGAAAGGAAGGAAACAAACTGCTCTCATGTTGTCCTCTTTCAGCAAAGTCAGGGGTCTAATTCAAGTCCCTCAAGTTAATCACAGATGGGAAAACAGAAACAGAAAAGCACATGAACAGCCACTATGAAGTACTGCGTGTGTTGACAAAGAGAAACTGCTCCACATCACCTAAAGTGCCGTCAGATTGTTTCTCCTGGACGTGTCAGACGATATATACAGCATAGAAGCAAGAGAATGAGAGACTGAGCATCTTCACACATTAGATGAACCATAATTTGGCTTTCGATTAGGAAAAACAAAACTCTTAAGAAGTGTTACATATTTTCATTGATTAGTTTTCATATCCCTTTCTCCTCTGTGAAAGCTAGTGAAGAATTTTATTGCTTCCAATTCCATTTCTTTTTTCAGCTTGACAACAGCTTTTACTACCAGATACTCTTTTTAAGAGGTTATTTCTAGTTTGTACTGCAAATTTCAAAAAACAAAAGAAAACCTAAGTATGTTCTTGTAGACGCTTACTTGTCTTTACAGCACTAATTGAGTGTATATGTATAGAATCATCACAGAAAAAGAGATGACTTTTATAAAATCGTGTCGCTATATTCTTGCAAATATCAAAACTCTTCCTCCATAAATTAATCTCAGCGGCTGTGCAGAAAGACACAGATTACCAAGAAAACATCAGAGAGGAGCTCTCTGCATGGAGACGTACAAAGTCATTGCTCATCTCCTGCATTCATGGCTGCTCAGCAGACACCTAGCCCAGGGCACTAGGCTGCTATTCTTCAGCTGTAGGAAGCACATGCAGAGGGGACCTGCTACCAAAACAGTCCCAAAAAGCACTTTTCAGACCTAGCCGAACAAATTCTGCCTGGTGACATATTTTTGCTTGCTTGAAATCTGTACCTCCCTCTTGCTACCCTTTATGAAGTTTGCCTCCTTACACCCTGTACCCCATCCTCCCCACACACACATTAGACTTTGGCACAGCAGACCACTTACCTAGTTTTTTATTATATGTTTCATAAGTGAGAAAGTACCCTCCCTCCACATTCAGGAAATTAATTTGATGCTTATGTGTCATAGCCTCCCTCTTGCTCTGTCATATCAGGATGGTCTGATCTCAGCAGCAATATCTGGCTACATCCAGGACTCAGGGGAACCACAAAATTGTTCAGTTGTCCAGTCTTAGCAGCAACTATTCCTTGCCTCAGTGACAAGCAGAGGTACCTGCCTATATTCGCTATGACCTGATGCAAAACCCAGCCTGCTGAAGCTGTCAGAAGTATTAGAGAGCAGGTAGCTTTTCTTTCCTCCCTCCTGATTCCAAACCCATCTTCCAGCCCTCCCCAAGAGCCCAGATCTGCAAAAAAAGCAAGACAGTGTCATTCAGTGGTTTGGGAACCCTTTGCTCTTGTAAGAGGTGTTTCTCTACACAAAGGAGAGAGACCAGATGGATGTCCTCCCCAACCCATCTGCACCACAGGTCTGGGTGTAACAGTTCCAAACTGAAGGAGGCTCAAGTTTCTTCATTCCCCACCCCCATGCTTTCCCAAAATGTAAAATTCCCAGATGGATTTGGGCTCAAAGAATAGGGACAGAATGCAAATTTAGGTTTGTATGCACAAAAGGTAAAAGATCCCCAGCATACAGCTCAAATTTTCAGGAAGCATTTGATTGATGCACACAGATAGGCTTTGCTTATTTTCTATGGTATTTCTGCTGTTTTCTTATAGGATAAAACACACAAGAATGCACTACCTGGCTATAACATCCTCCTATTCTGCTCACCTTAGCCTGGAAGAGGCAATGGCATCTGTTACAGCCATATTTAGAAAGACAGAATTTCCTTTCATTTGTAGATTGATGAACTAGGACAGGTGTTTTTCTTCTTCCATCTTCCTTTATTTTCTTTCACCTCACTTCATTAAGTGGAGACTAACTGAATCACCAAAATCCACCTCTGACCATTATCTCCCAGGAGGGAGGATCTGTAGGAATAAAGCAAGTTGAGTGATATCTTCTTGGTTTCCAAGCCAGAGATCGTAGCATTGTGTTTAATAGAATTTGAGAAATCTTTCTAATGTTAATTTGCACAATTCCTTTTGCCTGCCTTCATTTCCGGAGTCCTGTGGAAAATCTTGCTGAGATACCACATGTAAAATTTCTACTTTGCTGTTGTTCATTTAAACCAGCTGCTGTATAGTCCTTACACTCAGCAGTGGATAATTACTGCTCATACATCTTCATAACATTCAGAATTTTATATCCCTTTTCTGTATCTTCCTTCCCTGTCTTCCACACTGAAGACCTCTATGCTGTTTAAACTTTTCTCTTGAGAAGAGGGGACTCAAACTGTGTGATAGATGAGATACAGTTTTAAAAAACATCATAATGGTAACCTGAGATTTTCTGTTTGCTTCTTTTCTACTATTCCCTACCACTTTTATTGTTATTATTTTGTTATCATGAAGCCCTGAGCTTGCTCTTCATAGGGTAAAGAATAGCGATGCCAAGGTCTTCCCTGGATAGTAACAGATAGCTGAAAGCTCCCGACCCATGCACAGAAGGTGATGATAACACAAAACCCGAGATTTTTGACAGTAACCTTTCATCTGACTACTCTGAAAATTCTATGTTGTTGGTTAGTTTTGCCTCACCACTGCTCAGCTCCCGAGATTATGTATGAGCACAACAAAATTACTGTATCCATGCACCAATCTTTCCTAGTCTTTGCCTGTCTTTTCCACATTGTTAAACATGCTTCTCTATTTCTCCCTTTGCAGGGGAGGGCCTTTGTTAATTTCTTTCTTTAAGGCTTTTAAATAGCTAAAGATACCATAGGACAAAAGGGAAAGTTTTCTCACAGATTGAGATCTTGCTAGGAAACAGGCAAAGGAGGACTGGAATTACTGGCTGGAGCCTTCTGCTCCAAATAGCTGGATGTCATCTGAGTACTGGGCTTAGAGCAGTTTTTCTCAGTTGTAGCCCTTCCCTCTAAAGCATGCCCAAACACTTCAACCCACCCAAACCTTCTGTTGTGCTTCCTTCCTTATTATTTCTGTAAGCCCTCCTTAATTGCCTCTTCTGTTAATTTTCTCTGATTTTTTTTCCCCTAGTTACTGATATTTTTCTACTCTTTTTGTCTTTTTCCTCCCCTCCTGAAATGCAGAGCAGTCATTTCCTTTGCATTTCCATTACCAATCACAATGGAATAATCATCAAGACTAAATTGCCTCTATTGTCCTGCCTGATGAGTACACACTTGAACCATTGCTAGTTGGGGGAACCATATTCACAGTATAGCATTTTTCATAGCAACAACTATTTAATAGCAACAATCTTCATAGGAGTACAGTTTCCTTTTATTTTTATGTTTAAAAAAATTGTTTACTTCTACCTAACCCTATTATGTCATGCCATGTCATTGATCTTTTTAGGAATCGCTGGAGTGTAACAATAAGTAATTTGGAGTTGTGTTCAACTCACAACTGAAAGTTCTAAAACAGACATGGAAAGGAAGTTGTCGTCTGTGGCTCACTAACATTAAATTTCTGCCTCACAGAAAGAGGAATATAATAGAAAGGATAATTTGTAGCAGTCTATAGAACATATCAAGATAGCTATAAAGGTACCAGGAAGCCCTGAAGCAGTTCGTTAATAATACAATTTTCACAGTTTGGAATAGAATAGCTACATTTTACTCGGAGTATTCCTCTCAGATTTGCAATCCATGAAACACTAAACACCTTAGCTGACACCACACACTTCTATTATAGAGATGGTAACTTCTAGAAAATCTTGCCTCAGGGTTTCCAACTGAAGATTCTGCTTTCAATATGATAAACTTCCTGAGCTCTAGGAGTCTGGACTAAAATTTCCTGTTCTGAGTGTGTGCCTTGGAACGGAACATGGAAATTTTCAGTTAAAACCATTCCTTCATTCGGAGAACCTTTCCTGGGTATCACACTATTTAACCAAGATTAAAATGTGGGAAAATACTATTAAAATCACTCATTATCCTAAAAGAATTTCAAGACCACTCCTTGCAGGAGAGAGAGATGGGGAAACACAATTAATAAGCTCTACAGTAGTCAAGCTAAAAGGAAAACAAGTTGATATGATCAACCTAAATTGAAAGACAGCATTTAGACTACAAGTAAATGTGTTAAGTCTAAAAGTTGTGGTACTTGGGAAGACTAGTGTGTCTAGCTAAGTACATAAAGGAAAAATAAAATTTAAAAAAAGGAATAAAGAAAAAGTAACTAAATCATTTTAGTAATTTTTTTAAAATGGATTTTTTTAATTTATTATAAATACTTTGGCCATATGGAGCATATAATGTCTCATATTACTATGAGAGAGCAGAAAGGGATAAAACAAGTGAAAATTTAATTGCAAGATCTGGAAAAGCATAACCTTTCAGAGAATGAAAATAATCTGTTCAGATTAAGTAATTAGTTTTTCTTTTCTTTGGAACAAATTATGTGATTTTTTTTTTTTAACACATCAAAATAAATCTGGAATAATGTTTGCACTGTTGACTTTTGAAAGTACTCTGACAAAAGACATACTCATGTTAAAGACAGCAACAGTAATTTAATAGTCATTACACTCAGATTGAAGCCTTAATTGAAATACATCACCCCTGGGTTCAATCTCACTCAACTCCAGTTCACACGTTACATTCCTTTGCTTATCAGCAGGAAGTCCTGTGAACACAGATGCAGTCACCTTTGGTAAGAAAGGTGAAAATTGATCCTGTCTATGCAAGAAGCCAGGAACCACCCCAACCAGCCTAAAAGACTCTGAAAATAGTCCCCTGCTGTCTTTGCTTAATCTGACTAACACCAAGTGTGCCATGCATAAGGACGCAGCGATAAAGCCATTTAAACAAACACACACATCCAAGAGACTTCTGTCTCATATGATACAATATCACCGACAGTTGCTGTGATAAAAATTCTTTTTCCTTATTAACTTTTTCATGTATACCTCATTATTTCTTCATGCTGATTACTCAGCGGAAGAGTTGGATTCTATTTTAGGCTATAGAAAAGGTCACAGACAAAAGGGAGCTTGAGTCTCTGTTTGCTATTTTAAAAGAAAACTACCACACTAGTGTTAATATTTGCTTCCACTTGCAGCAGGTACGCTTTGGTTATCTGAATAGCAAATCATGGTGGGCATTGTGAATGAAAAAGTACTGAGGAGAAGTTATTGATCTCAGAAGAGGGATGTAGACATGTACCAACTAATTTTTTCAACAGAAACTTCTGAAATCATCTTTATTTTTAAAAGCTATTGAAAGACTTAACAGCTACCCACTGCAGAAAAGAGAAATGGCATTTTCTTGCACCTGATACCCAGAGAGGTAAAATAAGTAATCAGAACATGCAAGTTGAAAGAAAAAGCTATTATAATAATTGAAAGTGAATGCAAAGTAAACAATGAGTATAAACAAAACATTTATTTCAATTAAAAAAATTACATGGGCACAGGACAAAAGTGACCTCTTGGTTTGGTCAGCTGGTTGATTACTTTTAGTGGGGGGAGTGAAAACGTTGTGAGAATTTTGGCTGCAATTTCACAATTGGCCTTAATTCACCAGACAGACAGTAATTTTTAAATGCAAATATTACCACTGCTTTCAAGGGATGGTGCCAAAACAGGTTTTCTAACTGATAATAAAGGTCAGGATTTGAGGTTTGCTGCCCGGACCCATTCATAACATTTACTGTGACAGCTCAAATAAATGATGCATTTAATATTGTGAGAAATGATTTGTTGAGAGGCAATATTTCATAGCTTGTAGAAGTAGTTGTCATTTACATATGAGAGTTTTCACAGACTGCAAAGAGGGCTCAGGCAGGTCAGGATCTTCCAAATTAGGCACTGAGAGACATGAGTGGTACCAACACTGCCTGTTGTGCTTTGACACCTGTCTTCGTGTGTGAACAACACAACATACCCCTTCCAGCGTGAGACTATCTCTTCCCCCCAGACCACTCATCCTTTTCCCATCTTGCCCATCTCAGCTCTAAGTGGAAGCCAACCGAGAACTGAAGCACAGGAAGACCAAGGCTTTCCCTGCCGCCAGTTACCTAACTTGAGCACTACAATGTCTGTGACCTAAACTTGCTGAATGGTAGAGGGGTGGTGAAGTTTAGGATGAGAACCACCATCCACCCCTTCTGCAGAAAGGTTGTAAGCATAATGAAGAGTGCACTGAAGGAACATTCAGAGGACCATTCTGAAAATGCAATTATGCTCCAGCTACAAGCAGAATGGCAAGAAATTGCGTCTTAGAAAGGTTGACGCATGATGGTATTTCCTCCCACACAGCTTTGATGTCAATATGCCAATGGTGTATATTTGACAGTAGCCTGCTCCAGCCTCTGCACCTGGGAGAGCTAGGGCATGAAACAGCATTTAAGACAGCATTTCCTTAGTATTTTAAAGCAGTATCTAAGGTTTCATAGATGCCATGGTATTAAAATATGACTCAGATAGTAATTAGTTATTTTCCAGCCTAAGAATGCAGTTAAACTGAAGACACTTACATAAAAATGGAATTCTAATGCATATTAGATTATGCCTTTAGACATATTGTCTAAACACAGACATCCTGGAAACGATGTTTCACACATCTGAACACATCAGGAATGCTAAGAAAGCTTGTGATGTCTAAAGATTGCAAGCTATGGTCTCCTGATGGGATTTACGTAGGTGTTATTTTGTTTTCTTTAAACTAGATTAACTTCTCTGTTGCTTTTTTAAACTTTTGAATATCTGTAAATGACAGCTTGCTTCAGCTGTTCACTGCAGATTGATTTATTCAGTTCAATTACTTCTTTTCTTATGTTATATGAAAGGGTTATTCACGAGTTCAATTTTACTGGATGATTGATATAAAAATATACCTGCCTCTCCAGTCCATTCTACAAACTGAATGAACAGATAAACAACATAATTCACTTTCACAAGGGTTCTGTCTGTAAGAAAATTGTACAGTTCAGTCCCCAGAATCAGTAAATTAAGTTGTACTAAATTATTAAAAAGCACATAGATGTTTTTGAACTGTGCAGTCATCGAGAACGTCAAAGGCAGTTAACAAAAGTTTCACACATGAATTACCAACCAGGGAACAACATGGCATGGGGTGGTAGAGGGAAATTAGAGGAGGTCAACATTGTGTCAGAGGCTTCTTCCAGTCACTCATTGGGATAGAAGACAATAGTTTCTCTGTATTACTTATGAATGCCTCTGATTTCACCTGGAACAGGGAACATTTTCTGCAACCTGCCCAGAATGCCTTTGTCCACAGGACTGCACCCTGTTTCCTTGACTCGTGTCTTCCCCCAGAAGCACATCAATAGAACATACCCTACCCACTCAGCAGAGTAGTCTGGGGAGCAGGGCATGGATGAGGAGAAAGCGCCCATGATCAAAGACAGCAAATAAAATGGAGATCGCTATGCCCTCTCAAACAGGAACTCGGAAGAAAACCAACTTTCTGTAATGCCCCTTACTTTCTCCATTCTTGTCAACATACATATTTTGAAATTGGCTGCTTTCCAAGGCATCATTTTCAATATACTCATACTCAGGTAGGCAAAACGTGCAGGCTAGAGCCCCAGAGAGGGAGAAAGAGCAAACACAAAGGGAGAAACATCTTCGTGTATTTGTCAGTGCCTTCTCTTCATTTGCCATTACAACAATGAAAGCGTTCCTATTAAGCCAGTGTAAGCATCACTGGTTTGAAACATTTCAGGATGATCTAGTAGGTCAGGGACAAGAGCAATCTATCTCCAAGATCCACAGTACAGATCCTCAGTTATACAATTTTGCTTCTTTCAATGACTCACAATACCTTTTTATCATCCAACGTTTTTCTTCAGCCTATGAATATTTCCAAAACAAATTTCAGCTTCCTTAGTGTAGCACTGCTTTTTTTTTTTTTTTATTGTTTTCATTTCAGTTTTCTCCCTTTCACTAAGTTGCACAAAGATTACATTGCCATTCATATTTTCAGTAGGGCTAAAAAATTAGTGGACAAATCCCAAACCATCTCAATGTCTTGGAACTGAGCAAAAGACTTTTCACATGTTTGCAAGACACAAGTTCTTGGCTTGGACTTACTAACCCTGAGAAAGTTCATATCATGTCATCCTTTCCTATTTACTAACTTCACTGCTCGTTTCCAATACATTCCATATTGAACTACTTAAACTCAAGAGAGGAATTAATTCTGCAGCCATGTGTTCAGTCTCAGTAATTTCCATGACTTGCATGAATCACAAGCAACTTTGGCCCATTTTTTATGTCACTGAAAAAAAGTATTCTTAGAATTCCACTATCCTTCCAGGAGAAAAAGAAAAAAAAAAACTGCTGAAAAGTACAATTCCTGACACTTTTTTTTACTGACATTATGCACATCATCCAGGAAAACATTTTGCAGAGGATTAAAGTAAAGAAGTATTCCAGAAGCCTAAAATGGTGTGTATATGAGCTTCTCCAAGAACGGTACGTGAAACAGCACATGGAAAATGCAGGAGACAAAGCTCTTATCTTAACATCTCGTAGTACAAACTCCTGCACTATCAAAACACTGTCATTGCATCACCCCAGGAAAGAAATAGTATGATGAATATATAGAGAACTATTTAAGCTTGTTTCTTTTATTAGCTAAAATCATTGCTTCCCTCACGTATTTAAAAAAAAAAAAATTATATAGGTTGCAGCAAGGGCAGCAGTTTGCCATGCATACAGTCCTGAAGCTGAACAATATCCCTGTTTAATATTACAGTTGTATGTTCCGAGTCACAGGGAGCTCAGGCTCACAAGCCCAGGATCACTGCTATTTGTCAAGTTCAAAACAGAAACTAGGTCTTCCCACCCTCAGCCCTGAGCTTGCCCTGCTGGAGCAGCATGTTCGTAGATGAGTACTGGAAGAGGGGTTTCACTCATGAACACTGTCTGACTCAAGTACTTCAGACACTTGCAGTTTTGCCAAGAACCACTTGCTTTCTTAACCAAGGATTTTTCATAGAATCATTTAGGTTGGAAAAGACTTTTAAGATCATCAAGTTCAAGCATAAATGTAACACTGCCAAGTCCACCACTAACCCAGGTCCCTAAGCACCTCAACTACACATCTTAAATACCTCCAGAGAAGGTGACTCAACCATTTCCCTGGGCAGCCTGTTCCAGTGTTTAATAACTCTTTCAGTGAAGAATTTTTTCCTAATATCCAATCTCAACCTCCTCTGGTTCAGATCTGGAAGGGAGAATGGCAGTGACTCAGCTAGTAACAATAGTTTTTACAAAGTAAGAAAGCTAGGTGTATTAAATACATGGTAAGTAAGAAAACTAAACATATTAAATACAAACCTAAAGAAGTACTGACTTGATATTTTGATTATCTGATGACATGCAGACACAGGGGAAAAAAAACAACTTTAAAAACTGAGCTTTCACCTCTAGGTTTATTCTGTATTTACAGTTTCCTTTTAAAAACCTCCTACAGGGCATGCTATTTATAAACATGCTTTAATGTAAAGAAGAGACTATTTAGGAGGCCCTATCATACTGCTGTAGGTTGTTTAGAAAGAAAAAATACTATCAGAAATCATTCTTAAAAATGGAAGTCGTCCTCAAAGTAAAAATTATGACCAAGGATTACTGCATACTTTCAAAGACTGTTAGAAGGTCAGAACATGAAGAAAATCTTTTCACAGCCACTGCAAAATGACCACATAATTCCCAAACTTTTTGTTGCTTAGCAGAGATAAGATTGTCTGCACAAGACAATAGATATCTGAAGACAAAAATCAGGCAGCCAGGTACCCGCATTGCACGCCAGCTTTCCAGCCCCTTTTATGACCTTCATCTTTCAACACAGTCAATACATTTAGACATTCAATCTGTTGTCGCGGTGTAATTTGTATGTAATGACTCTCTTGTTCTCTGTGACATTTGCTTTTCCCTTCCTTTATATATTCTTCCTCTGTCATCCTAAGGCCTCCTTTACATAGCTATCTCTTTCACTATGCCATAAAACTACTTTTTTCTGTAATTCATTGATTTTAATTTTTTCCAGGTAGTAACTGCTTATTTTATATAAGAAACTCACCACAAAACAGATTCCTGATGACATCTGCTGATGGCAACAGATCCTCCTTTATCCTAATCCAGGTTTTTTTTTAATATAGCTGAAAAATTGGCCTTTCATATTTTCTTCTGAGATAATACATTTACATCAATATTTCATGATGTAGTTCACTTGAATTTTAGGTGTTAATTGTTTAGATTTGTCACAGTGGGTATCACTGTTTATTTCATGTTTAGAGAATGAAGTGACAGATATGCTAAAAGTCACTGGTGGTTTCTGTTTATGCCTCCAGAATAACAAGGGGAGACACTGAAATAGTAGTACAGCTGCAAGCAAAGGAGGTCTTCTGAGCAAATACCCACAATTATTTTAACCAATCTGATCCAAGCAGCTGACCAAAGTAACAAAGACATATAGGTTAATTTTACTTAAGATTAAGACTCCTTTCATAATGGGGTCTAGTGTCTTTATTTACAAGGAACATATAAAATCCTGTTTCTTCGTAGTGCAGGAGAAATGAAAAGGAAACAAAAAGTCTTTTCTCACATCTTCAGATGCAAAAGATACCATTTGCACATGCTGACTTTAACATCTTTTGCCCAAAACAAACAGAGACCAATGTTGGTTGGAACGTCCACATTAGATTTACAAGTGAGGATAACAAAGCTCTTCAGAGATGACATAAAACAGCGCAAGTATGGGAAGATAAATTCAGTTGCATCCTCTGCCAGTTACTCTAGGAAGAAGTTTATTATTTAGCCATCATTCCATCAGCATGGAAAAGGTTATAATAAGTCGTATTGCTTACATTGTGGTAGCAATTTGGACCATTAGTTGCCACCATGAAGCAATGGGAACATAACTGCTGGACTAACTCACCAAAAGAACCATAAAAATATTTTGTAAGGTTGGCTAAAAGGACCATTTATGTTCCTGATTCAAGGACTACAAGATCGATGTTGAGAAGTACGTGTTAGCCAAATACAGTGTTCTAGAGCCATAATGCAACTTTTTAAAAAGACATGAATTCTGTGTTTGCTACCACAAAGTTTCTTGCTAGTTTAAGCTATTAAAGATCTATATAAGAGTTTCTCTAAGCAAAATACCTTGAAGTCACTTGAAAAATATTTATGGTTTCCTGTATTATTGCAACCATTAGCAAAATAGATATCAATTACTATTTATCAGCTCTAGAGCAATAGTGGATATTTTACTCATTAAACTGCAAGTCAATTTGCCCGTTGTTAAACTACAGTTCCTTGATGTTTACCAATGTCATCCAGGACTCCCTAGTCCTTTTCTATCCAACCATCAGGTGCTGAGAATGCATAAGATCAAGCGTTGTCAATGTATGACTCTGAGTTTAGGGAAACCATATGACAACAGACTAACCCTTAGGCTATTTGAGATTATTGGCAAGCACTCTTTCCACAAAAAAATAAAAAAGTAGATGTAAGTATTTTTTAAACAATGCTCCATTCAAGAAAAAATATTAGACATGCAATCTGAGTAGGTTCACAAGATATCAGTTCAAACCAGTACCAAATAAAAAATACCCTTTTCAATGATAAAATCTTACATTCAGTTCTCCTCCCAGACCTTCAGTTATTAACCTTTTAAAAGAAAATCTAAATCAATTTTAGGGATATCTGAGAAGAGAACAATACACAGTGAGTATGTCCTGTAGTTGTTCAACCTTGCAAACTAGTTCCTCCCTAAAAGGAAATCAGAATGACGTGACTTGCTATAATGCAAACTATTTGACAGATGAGTCATCGTGTCATAGAATGAAGTAGTCCAAGTCATGCATTTACTAATCTTTCCAGAGTTCAAGAAGCAGCAAGACTGTGAAAGAAAAGTCTGGAAGTAAAGTAAGAAATCAAGACTCCCCTAGAATGTCTGTTCCTTTAGTACCAAATACTATCACAGATATGATACAGTTTCATTAGTTCTGTTGTTTTCCAATTTTGCATTCCAATTTTGTGCAATTTAATTTATTGTAAACTTCTCTGGTTTTGCATATATTTTTCATCACAGGCTTCATTGCATATTTCCAAAGTTGTACAATCTCATACAAGTTTTCTTTTATTTTTTAAAAAAAAACAACTATTTCTTCCCCAGTGAAAGAAAATTGATTAAAGATACAGGCACTCAAAAAAAAAAGTTTCAGAAAATCTAGACCAGATAAATGACAATTCCCTAGTTTCATAGTTTTTGACTCATTCAGCAGGATTTTCAAATTTTTCACAGGCCCCTGGACAATGGACACTTACGCTATGAATTATGCTATCAATTTAGTCTTACAGACTACTTACTTGCCTATTCATCATATTGGAAAAATGAATCTAGCTGCAACAGTAATTTTTCACCACCACACACGCAAAACCACAACCACAGCTAAATACTAACTGAAGGAAAAAGATAGGAAAGCCAAATGGGATAGAAACTAATTGTTAAGTCGACACGAACAGTCAGCTTTTTGGGACTCTGGCTAGGGAACGGACACCTTCCCGCTGTGTTTTCAGAACACTTCTGCCTTAGATAAGAAATACATCATTGTCATTAACTATTTGAATTTCTACCTAGGAAACATTGGCAGTGAAATCAGAACGTACTTGTTCCCAAGAAAGTTGTAAGAGAACTATTAGGAAGGTATCAGCTTATTAAACAATCTTGTACCAATAAGTTCTTTTAACATCTATTGTAAACTGAAACCCTCACAGTGTCTCATTGAGTTGCTTCTGCCTCATTGCACTTTTGTTTATAGAAAGAGGCTGTATTTTCAAGTTGCAGCTGTGTCTAGAAACTCTATACAAAGGAAGCAATACAGAACACTTTTTTTTAAAAAAAAAAAAAAACCCAGGCCCCCGATTTTCTTGGGGGAAAAATTT
>NW_015090839.1:5979376-6126821 GCF_001431845.1 Calidris pugnax | reverse complement strand
TTTCATTTATTTGCTTCTGCCTCATTGCTCTTTTTTTTATAAAAAGAGGGTGTATTTTCAAGTTGCAGCTGTGTTTAGAAACTCTATAAAAAGGAAGCAATAAAGAACACTTTTTTAAAAAAAAAAAAAAAAAAATCAGAGTCCCCAGATTTCATGGTGGAATAATTTAGAAGAAAAACACTGTAATTTCATAGAATTCTAGAAAAAATACATAACAAGACAGCGTAACGCATCTCTGCTATGAAGCATGCTATATATTGTAGTATTTGTGACTGAATTTCTACAGAGCAAAAGCCAAATCACACCTGTGAGATGATGACACTCCCATTGACATCGCAGACCACTTTTCCCTGTCTCTGCCACTTCATATTTATTGATATTTTAACAAATCCTTTCTAGGTGTGGCAAGTGTTTCTTTCTATAAAGAAATGCATACAAGCAGCATTTCCCAAAAGACTAATCAAAACTTGTGTCACTAACACAGGGTTATTTTTTCAACCACCACACAGCATTTCTTCTGGAACACAGTAGAGCTGCTTGCTACTTCATAGACTAAATAAATGCCTTCGGAGTTGCAGGGCATTTGTGATGGCCTATCCTTGCAGAGGACATTCTGCAAGTCTGTTTCAGCAGCAGCTACAGAGTCCTAAAGAAGTCCATAGGACAAACTCTCATAGAGGACTGCAGCTTGCCCCTAGTGTTTTGCTGTCAACCTGGCACAGTTCCCCAGTACAGTGCACAGACATATCTCAGAGCTGGCATATCTATGCTGAGATCCATTCCCAGTGTTGACAAGCTGCACTAGGTTTGGCTTCTTCCTATCCCCTAAGGCTATCCCAAACAGCTTTGCGCCCTAAAGCAAATCTGCATGTCCTAATGCCAACCCCAGGTTTTCACGCTACAAAGAAGTGCCATTTCAGAGGCTTGAACTCAGCACTTCTGCCCTGGATTACATTTTAGTGGCTGAGAGGTTCTGCATGGGGCTTGCAAGAGATTTATGGCAAATACTACATCATCCAAATACTTCTACGCTGTGGGACTTGGCCTCAGTTCCCTAGGACAGTTCCTGGCTCCATTTCACCTGGCACAGGCATAGGCTTTGATTTCTTCAGCCTTGCAAAAAAAAGGCAAGCAACTCAGCAAGACTTGCCCCTCTTTCAGAGATGCTGCCCTCATTCCCCACAACCAGTTTTCACATACACCCTGGGGACACATGAAGTATGACAGAAACTATGTTCTGTTGTTGCTCATATTTCCTCCTGCTTTACATGTGTTGGGAATTTCTTTGCCAGATCTCAGTTAAACTGTTGCAGTTTTACACTGACCAAAGCAATTACTTCTGCTGCGGTCATCAGATCAGCTATTCATCCCCTAAAAGAACAAACTCGTATGTTTCTTTCATCTTTTTCTCCATCAATTGGGTTTCTAGCTGTTGAAGCACTCCTAAAACCACATATAACAAACTGAATGAAAAGCCTTAAGGCACAATCTCAGCATACATAAGAAATCTGCCTATAAGAAAACAAATTCACCACCTGCAAAACAAGCAAAAACACTGCCAAGACAAAACAATCTATTGTATCAAAGGAAAAAAACATAGTAAGCTCCAGTTGTAAGCTTCTGAGATTAAACACAGCCACTGGCAAGCCAATACTTAAAATGCCAAGATGGAAAGTGCATAAAAGCTAAGAGTACTTCCTCATTTAAGTGGGAGTTTTTAAGATAAATGGTTTCCTTTTTCCTCCAACCAGTACTTGAAAACTTTCTGTCCTAAAAAAGGGGGGGGATAAAAACCCAAACACTCATAGAAAGAAAACCTGCCATCCACCTTCAAAAAACATAAATAAAGCTTGAAACTTAAAATTTTGCTGAAAAGCTCTTCAGTGTTATCTTTGAAAAGAAGTCTCTGACAAGCTCTGCTCCACATAGCACCAGCTAATGATGTAAGGTTTCCTGACTCCAGACAGCTCACTCTGACTGGTCACAGTGGAAGTGGGGAAGATGTACTCACTCCACCTCTTGTAGCACATCTGACTGAACCTGCCAGTGCTTGGCATTACTGGGGCACTGACTGAATTTAAGCAGATGAATATTGATTTTATTTCATTTTTCACAGCTCCATTTTAAGGGCTTGGTTCCCTATGTTCTGCAAAGTACACAGCTCTGCTTACTACATTAAGCACTTTTATAACACTATGCCATAATAATAGAGATTCTTAACACTGAGCACTGTAAAAGGATCAGAAGGAACAATGTGCTATTAAATGCCAGAAGGAGAGGAATAAGGATGCAAAGAAAACATGAAACAACCCATTTTACTTCAAAGTGTGAAGGGCAGCTGGTAAGGGAGGAAAATGCCACTCTTGCCTAGCACCCCAGAAACTCCATCCTCGGAGCTCCCCACAGCAGCACAGACTTGTCCCCACTGGGGCAGGCAGAGCAGGTAAGCCGACGTGCTTGCTGTTACATAGTGCCACACAAACACACACCTACATTTCTACGGGTGCTCTGACAGAACAGACCTACCCGCTTCTGACACAGTCTGCACAGTGCACAGTCATTGCCAAATGCTTACACAACATTATCAGCCTAGTCACTAACAGAAAGGTCATTTCTGTTTAACAAAGATAAAACCGAAGCTGGTTTTTAAGCATAAGTGAAAGGAAATGAAGAAACAAATATACCTTTTCTCTTCCTAAAACCAACCAGGAAAATAAAAGACATTCGTAACAGCATGATTTATAGATCACTTTTCCTTGCTTTTCTCGGGAGAAGATCAGAAATAGCCACAAATAGATTTATAGACAGAATAACCCATTTAAATGTTAAATTGCAATCCAATCTGGCATGAACTAGAACATTAGTGTCTGGCTTTCCTGTCTCTTGACACCCCATAGAGCAAAATCTTTGAATTATAATAAAATTGCTTTTCTGCTGGTGATGGGGAAGAGATATTGGGTAAGCTTTTTTTCCCCCCTCTAACTCGATGCCTAGGTTTTCCATTGGCCCCAGCAGCCCCAAGGAATTAACTTTTCAGTGATTTGCCTCTTCCCTTTCCATGAAGAGTTCTGCCATAATTGCTCTAATCAAAAGGCTTGGATGCGCAAGTTTCATCAGTTGGCTTCCTTTGCTCAGGAGTCATACTCCAGAAAGTCTCAAGGAATTAAGGCAGGTGTGTCTGATCAAGAGATCATTACAAAGAAAGGGAGACCACTCAAAAGGTCTGTCTCTTGTATGTTGTTCATCACATCTGGTAGTGTTTGTCTTTCAGATACTTCACACTATCAGTCACTTCTATGGGTCAAACCTTTTAAACAGGCCCGGTCCCCCGTAGTGCACCAAGGCACATGGCTTTGTAACAGGTGACAAAGGACAAAACTCATCAGTCCAAGGGAGTACATGAGGCATTAGTAAAGAACATAGGGACACAAGCTACAACTCCCTGGATAAACCATGGACCTTTGTGTTATTAAAACACTACATTGCATCTACCTAAAGTCAGTGGTTTGATTAAACATATCATTTCAGATTTTCTAGAGAGAAACCTAAATACTCCAGCGAAAGCATCAATGAAGCAAAATTCTTTTACAGCTCCTCCCTGTACTTCATTTAAAATTCCCAGCTAGCCGGTGGAGGCTGCTGAAGATTGGTTGTGTTATCTGGGAAGCTGCAGCTTTCTGCATTAGCTTTCTTACTAATCTATGGTAAAGCATAAAATGCAGATCAACAAAGGACTCTAATATTTAGACCAGCAGTCATGAATCCTGGCAATGACATATGCAGATAAAAATTGCAAATTATAATGAATAATGAGTAGAGCATGTAAGCAAAAAACCATGTCACTATGAAGTCAAGAACATTAGCACATTCTTGAATAGCTTGCTTAAGCGATTTTATCAGATGATCTTTTCTGCTGTTGAGGGGTGTATTAACTCAGCAACAAGTGGGTGGCCATTAGATTTGATTAAAAACATGCTAGCCAACAGGCAGAAGATACACTCATTCAACAAGTAAGCCTTACAATACTCTCCAATTGCTTTTCCATCCCACCACCATCTGTATCAAGATGGGATAAGTAGCTTCTTGAACATACCACGACCCACATTTCCACATGGATTCTCATAATATTTCCCATTAAATTTTCCTCCTGTCACTCTCAAAGTTGAAGCATTCCTCTCCACTGTCCTTCTGCTTGCCATTTTGCCTGGTGTCACCTGTCTGTTAGAGAATATCTCTCACCCATGGAGATTCTTTTGCTATCAAATCCCATATTGTCACTTCCGTTCTCCCAGAAAAACAACAAAATAAAAATAAATTGCATTAATACTTTGCAGCTACCTTGAAAAATCACTCTTAAAGAGAGGTTATGCTTAAAAGTAGAAATTCATTAAAATTAAAATATAGGTAACATAGTTTCAAAAGGTTTATATGAGTGGACAGAAAAATGAAACACTTCCATCTTCCTTTCCTTCAATCCAGTTTAAGAGCTTTGTCTCTTCTAGTGCCAGCTAACTTAAAAGCTATTTTGAAGCTAAACCTGCACACAGAGATTATTTCCACTCTCTTTCCACTCCCCCTTGCTACTTAATGCTGCCACTTTGCATAGCTAAGTGCAAACCTCTCCCATCCTGGCAGAAAACAGAATCTGTAACTGTCTGGAAGGTTACTAAGCTAGAAATAACCCTTTTATACTTTGCATAGTTATGTGAGCGAAATAAATACAGAATTCCATTTTCCATCTCAAAATGGCAAAACAGACACGCATGGAATTAGTACTGCCTGGTTTTCACTGCTCTTAAGTGAAGCTGCACAGTGGTAAACAAATACTCAGGGGTAGATGTGTTTCAAGCGACTGATCCCAAGTCACCATGAAAACTGTGATTATCTTTATTGCTTTGTAAATATATTTACTGTAACCTTATGTCAAAGATGATGAGAGGGCTAATTCTAATAGAAGATGAGAGTGTAAGAATAAAATGGTCATTTTCCTTCTTAACAGGAAGTACTGGGACTGCGAGGCAGGGCAGGGAGAAACCAGTCATGCAGATAAACAAGGCCAACTGGCATCCTTTGATGAGGTGGACGAGGAAGCACTAATTTAAAAACCCAAGGTGAACAACACACCATGTACAAATAAGTTGAAGATGCTGTTGGAGTTGCCAAGTCTGACCTCACCATCTGGAAGTCTTCCAGCTTCTGAATCAGTTCAGAGAGGTCTGTCCAGAAAAATCCGAAAGAGCAGTCAACCACCAAAACACACAGATACCAGTTATATCAAGGATAACGTAGCTGCAAGGCTTGCTCTTTAGAAAGCTGTGTAATATTTTGTGTGTTTATTCATTGAAAACTGATGGAAAAGCAAGGTACCTTTTTTGAGAATCTAGCTTGATACACCACTCCATTAAATCTGAAATCAATGCATTAAAATAAAAGTCAATGGAAGATTTATAAGCACCACAGAACACTTACAAGAATTCTATTTAATTCCTTGTGAATATGTCCTTAACCAGTGCCAGACAAAACACACCATTGTGTTAGCCGAAAGGAAGTTAATTGGAGAATTGAAATCCTTCCCATTACCAGAATGGAAGTCATTCTGATTTACATCATTTGTAAATTAATTAACAGAGATATGCTGTCACTTTCAACACCAATCTACTTGACAAAATAACTTTTCTGGTGCTGGGTTTGTCACTGAGCTGTCTCCCAACCATTATAATTAGCTCCCAGTCAAATGTACTAGCTTCCATTCAACATTATACTTTAGAAACGTCTGACTCTGTGTTCTTTGTGACTAGAAGTATGCTCCCATTTCTAAGGATACAAAGAAGAGCTGATAAGAAGAGGTAAAAAAATGAAAACAACATTATTAAAGCAGTTCAGTCAATATAGTAAACTTAAGACCTAATCTATTAGATCTCAGTCTGATCAGCACACAGGGAAGATTGCTGGCTTTTTTTCCTATGGGAGCTTGCACATTGCTTCAACTACTGTAGAAGAGATATCTCTTCTGGTAATATTAATTTACTGCCATCATCTAAGAAAAAAAGTAACCCATATTCCCCATGTGAGGGGACCAGTTCAACCTAGTGAGATGGTCAGAAATCTGTCCTGCATAAGACAACTAGATGAAAAAGCAAACAGTAACTTTTACAGGGACTTAGCTGAAATACTTAACAAGGGCAGAAATAATTTACTGTCATTTATTGTAACAAGATTGTCCTAGATCTAGATGCATTTTTTATAATGGAGGTTTCATTGCATTTACATGAAAATTTTACTCTGTCATGAATATTTCCTATCTTTGCAGCAGTTCATCACAGGATTAGCTAATAAACAGGTCTGCTTCACTCACTAAAGCTTTAGACTGAAAACTTCACAGAACAGCTTATATGACAGAGCTGTGGTCATGAATCATTTAGCGTTACTATTATAAGCAGTTTTAGAACTTATTTGAATGTTTTAAGCCATAGCCTGAAGTTTGGTATAAGATTTGGGAATCACACACGCACACACACACAGAGATCTATTCATATGTCATGTCACTGAAAACCCTTTGTGGTTACTGAGCAGTAACAAAACTCAGCCTAGGTAGGAAAAAAGTTTCCTGGTGAGCTTAAGAAAAGTGGGCTGTATTTGAACGCAGCAATTGCAGCTCTTCATTTTATCAGCATTAGTGAAACTCTTGCATAATAGACTGAGAACAAGTCTTCAAGAACATGGCAGGAACACGTGGTTCAAGAATATGACAGTGGTCCTGGAGGATTTGCTGATATGAATGATAATACACATTTTACCTCCCCTTATCTTATGTCCAACAGCTAGTGAAAAGGAGGTGCACCTGGGCTCTGCCTCTCAGTATTTTTCATGCTTTTCCTTTCTGTCTTGATCTTGAGTTTTCATCATTTTGTTCTGACACCATTCTCATTTTCAGAAACATGAAAAAAATCCAACAAAACTCCACCACGCTCCCACATCCAGACCAGTTGCCCTGAACACTCAGGTTGTTTACATAGCTTCGAACAACAGTTTCTATAAGCCAAGGCCCCAAAGTTGTGTGAAATCCAGCACAAGTTAAATTTTAGGATTAATTTAACTAGCAGCAGAGGATGGAATTCCAGTTCATGATCCTTGCCCACAGTGTACAATAACAAACCTGGACTCCGACCCACACCCTGGAAAATTCATCTGGAGAGATGAAATTAGTGTGCTGAAGATCAAAAGATATTTGGATAGAAAAATCTGTTACTCTTAGAGGTAGCTTAAAACCCCATATATTTTAAAAAACATTTCACAGCCACCAAGTCTGCTGTTGTACAGCTGTATTTGTAATAAGTGTTTTTAAGGAAACTAAATGTTTTTATGTTGGTGTGTTCTGGACATCAACTTTTTTATTTTATCCATTTTCCATTCCAGGCCTTATGTCTCCTCAAGCACACCAAAAACCCCTCCAGAACTATTGAGTTCTTTGGAACTATAATATTTTCTCTTTATCAGAAATGCTTATACAGGTATGACATGATATTTTCAAACTCGTAGCTAATAAAATTCCTTTCATCTCAGCCCCCTTTGAGGTATCCTGCAGTCATAAAGTTATTAAACAAAAAGACATCTAAGACAATTAGTTGCTAATGTTAAAATAGACAGTTTTCTGATTCTGAACACTGAAGTTGTTTAAATTGTCAAGCCTCCCAGCCTGCCTGGATAGATGAAGAAATTTGACTCACATTTCCTGTATATTCATGCATATTTCCCCAAGTTCACAGACACTTTTGTTCTCTCGCTACCTCAGCCTCACTCCTTGTTGTTGCAGTACTTCACTTGTGAACCCACAGTTTTTGTTGTCCTTTTTGATGCTGGAGGGGAGGGGAAAAAATCCATTGTACTCAAATTCTGCAGAGCCTTATGAATTTTTTCCAGCTTTCTGCATGTCTACAATATGTGTATTTGACCAATAGTCAAGGATTTCTGTAACTATCAGGTAGCATCTAAAGTAGATAATGAGAAAACAGATGAAGAGCATTGGCTGAGCATTTCTATGTTATAGTCACAGAGATTTGACATTGCTTTGAACAGTGCCTTCTGTCAGTGCAGGGATTTGCACCTGAACAAATTTCTTACCAGCTCTCTCATTTTATCAGTTTCTCTGGTTCATCAAAACCCTCTCTTCATATGATAAATGCCAACTTTACCAAGCAAAAAAGCCAAACAGTCTTGGCAAAATTACCATATTCTTGCACAGACTCTCGGGTAATATTTCAACTAAGAACTCAGGGATAAATTAAAATATATCCTGAATTTACCCAGGAAAGGAGTAGCTGCTGCTTAGCACTGTTTAACTTTGGAAAACCAGAACTTCAAAAAGGGCACTCCTCAGCCACATCAGTGACTGTGCCCATCATTAACTGCTAGATAGGCTATGGCACATAGCCACAATCAGGGTTCAGACACTGCTGAGATGGGCCACTGTGTGAAGACAATGGTAATGGGACACCTCTTCAACAACAGCAGCAACAAGATTCTGCACTAACTCTGCTTGGTTAGACAGACTACTGGAACTCTTAGTGGAAAAACAAATAAAATGAAAGGGCTTGATGTATAGCAGCAGATCAGTGTAAGAGATCCAGGCTTGTGGTAAACTGAGCTGCAGCTTTACAAAAGACTTTCTGCGGTGCTAGCTGGCATAACATCAACACCCACAGTGGGGTAGGGCTTAGGGGACACATGGTCATATGTAATTACAGATCAACCAGTTTAGGAGCAATGATATTTCAGGCACAGCTATGATGCACGTAGCACCCACAGCTAAAGGCTGTGTAGCAACCACAAAGCTAAAGGCTCAGCATGCATTTTAATTTTGCCAACTGTGCTCTTTAGTGACACATGAAATGTTTAAATTCAACATAAGATCACATCAGCATAAAGAGGCAGTAAGTACTTAAAGATTTATTTTTTTAAATGTACTAGAAGCTGACATTTGGCAAACAGTAGCAATAACATCCACAGTTCAAGAAGAAAGAAGGGAACAGCTATTTGAAAATAGAAAGTAAAGCCTTTATGTACTGATTTTGTATCTTCAAGCTTCCTCATTTCAGATAGATGACTTGATGTGCCAATAGATTTTCACCTCAAGTAAGCTGTGCTTGGCTGTTGACAAACCCTCGACCTCACAAATCCAGCAGGATTTGTAGTACTTCACTACTTCTGTAAATAGATCTTTTAGCGTGTTTCAAAAAATCCCAAAGAAACATGTTATATATCACTATTATTATTATTATTCAAAGCTCTCTTTGTTTGACAGGCTACCTGTCCTTCCCATTTCCCCCACACAAGCTGATTGCCTGAAGCTTATCACATTTCACTATTTGCTAAAGGCTCCTCCATGCATTTTAAGTGGACAGAAGTTGAAAGAGGTGCTGTCTCTTACCCTTACTAGTTAATTGGATGCCCTTAAGGAGTGTAAAACACAGACTTTAAAAGAGGATACATGCACCTGAGCTGCCAGAGATGGTCTGAGCAGACATACAGCAAGACTGCTGACTACAAAATTTGAAAACATATCCTTACACCACAAGTAGTCACTATATTCTTTAGACTCATTGTCAAAAGGTCACCTTAAGAAGCCTTACAGTTAGTGGCTTCTTAAACTTCTGAAGTACTCAAGAAAGCCAAAGTCAACTTCACTCTTCAATCTCCAAGTAACGTAAAAGGATTTGGGGTCAGTACATCTCCTGCTAGTGTCAGCAGATGCAAGATTTTACCTTTTACATCACTGTCTTTTTGTTCTCTGTTTTCAGCATTACACCTATTAGCAAGGTGTCTTTTCTCCAGAAAGCTTTTGAAAAACTTTTTTTTATGCAAATACATTATAAACCCTTTGAGCTAGTTCATACGAACAGGCCATTTATTTGAGCTTGTTCCTATCCTCTAGTATGAAGATCATTGGATTTGCTAATACTAATACAGTAACTAAGTTATCACATCATCAAAAAGAAAAGTTTTGTCTAGTTTACAATATTTTTAATACCCTAGGAAAAAAAGTCTGATAAAAACATACCTTTTGAAAGTTATAATGGGGAGAATGTTATTTTTTGTATTCATGCAAGTCATTTGCTATCATTTACAAAATACTATGGAAGACAGTCTAACTGTATAGCTACCACCTTGTTTTTTCACATTTCATTTACAGTAACTTTCACCATTTTTTTATTTCATGACTTAATGGAAAACTATGACAAGTTCTTTCAGCTTAGTATATACAGTCAATAGTCTCTTAATAAATTTGGCACAAATTATTGTTAACAGAGGATCAAAGGAACACATATTCAAGGTGGTTCATAAAAGTTGCTTATTAAATAGTCAATAAAGATTTAGTCTGAGAAGTCACCAAGAAAAATACTTGTGTAATGTGACTAAGATAATTAAATCACAGGTTTAAACTTTATTTTTTATAAACTTCTGTTTATAAATGAGGTAATCTTTCCTAAAAAAACTTTATGCAAAGACACCTATCTATTTTGTTTCAGACTAAGAATCTCAGTTATCCTGCTGTATTTTTATCTGATTGTGCCGTCAGACTGCTCACCTCAGGATATTACCGTGTGTGGACTGCAGTCATTAACAGAGGCTCTGACCTAGTGTGTGCTGAAATCACTGAAACCCAAAGGCCTCACAGAAGGTAACATCCACTCTCACCTTCCACTGACTGCAAAAGAGCCCAACATACTCTTGAGAAGTTAGTATCCTGAAGGTTTCTAGAGGCAGACATTCAGTGGTCTGAAGAAAGATTTTGCAATATTTTCCTTCCCTTACCATTATTTAGAGATGAGATTATAACTCTGTCTTAACTTGAAAATAAGATAACATAGCAAGAGCCATATTCCCAAGAGACAACGTATCTGCAGAAATGTTTTTATGATTAGTTCTACTTAAACAGAGCATGGCCAGAACATCAGTGGTAACCCAGAATTAAGCTGAGGCACTGCACTATCTACACTACAGGGTAATGACTTTCCATATTGATATGTTGCATTGGATTGCTTGCAACCTTTCAACTGGGTCACAAGAGTATAAAGAAGGAAAAATTCTCTTTAGGTGCCAGATTAACATTCATGAGAGGAGAACACCATGTCTGGTGATACTGTGACTTGACATAGACTCCTGGTTAAGCTTGTTAACTTCTCATTATCACTATCTATAAAAGAAGGATAAAACTTCCTAGTGTCAGAGGGAAGTTACAACACATTAATCAGTATTTGTGATATTTTCAAACATTGACAACTTATTTATTTTCTGTTCACTGTCCCCCTAGATCATAACTGGAAGCTGTAGTCTATTTCCTTCAGCTGGGTGTTGAACCAGTGAGACAGCACAGGAATCTCTTCTGTCTTTCTCCTGTCACTTGGTGACTAAGAAAGAAATTTCCAAAGCAGTGTGACTAAGTGGCATTTGCAAGTGAAAACAGAACAGCAAATAGAAAATACTGAACGATAACAGCACCTAATCTGCTATTTTAGGTGTCTGTTCTCCCAGTCCTTTTGCTAATTTTATAATCCTGTAACTTTTAACTCAAAAGGTTTCCTTAGGTGAAAACGGTCACAGTGCAAACATCTAGTACTTGGTCTCTTGCAAACAGTTGCTTCTGTGAGCACTTAGCTAGACAGAAAGAAGTAGAAACTACTCAGAAAACAACTATACTTTTTCCTAATATCTCAACACTTTCATAATTTTATTTAGCTTCACCTAAACTAAAGGCTTTTGCTGGTCAAGCACAGGATTACTGCATTACAAAAATGACTGGGCTACTGCCATTTTGCACAACCTATTGGGAAAAATTAAGTGTAAATTAAGCCTATATATAATCAGCTTTTTGTCCTAATCAAATTTAGTTGGGTTTTTTTTTTCCTTTTACAACAGCTTTTATTACATAAAACAACAGTGACGCATTTAACAAAGGTTAAACAGGTTAACAAAGGTTGTGTTAGCACATGTTATCTAGCACATGTATTTATGGGGGGGGGAAGAGAAGACTGATGCAACACAGAGAGCAATATTGTAAGCCCTAGTCTTCCCTTGTTTAAGTGTATAAAATACTTCTACCTACAAGCCAGTAAAGGAATTGATTTAATAAATACGTCATACACATTTTAAAGATTTAGACTGTTTCAGCTCATAGCAGAACACAACAACAAAAACAACAAAAATCCATCCCTTGAGCAGTTATTCCAGTGTGAAAGTGCTTTACAACATTTAACAACTTGAATCTGGACTGAAAAACCTATTTAATTAAAAAAACAGTGCAAGGACACCACTTCTGAAGTTGGAGTTCACTCCTTCCTAAAGCAAAAACTGGGTCATTAGAGTATTAACAGATCTCCAGTGACAATGTAGTACCCTTGGTTATTCAGCTAGTCTTAATTAAAGGACTAGTGTGGCTCCCCAAATCAGAAACTCTAGTCAAACTTTCTCTTCTATCAAAGAACATTCACTACCCCTTTCTCCCAAAATATTTAAGTCTAAGTTGTGACTATACAACCAACAAACAAATCCTATACTGCAGGGCTGTAGTCCTTTAACCATTTCAGTAAAGCATTATACCACCTCAACAAATAAATATCCAGATTAGGCCCAGAGACTACAATGCCAATCTACCAAGATATTCAGCATCTACAAGCCAGAGTTCTCAAGACAACAGGCTTTGAGCCTGTTAGGAAATAAGAAGTCAAACTCATATAAACTTTTTCCAGCTCTCCCTAGAAGATACAGTCTCACACCTTGTCAGATCACATAAACAAACCTGCTGCCTGCTTTGCCCAACACAGAATTGCAGAATTCTACTGAAAATTTACCTGCACAGTGCTGCCCAACAAAGATGACAATGGCTCCACAGGCTCTCCAGCTACAGCTGCCTCGGGTGCTCACACACCTGGAAATGCAAAGGGAATAATGAATCACTGCCTTGACCATGTGGCCCCAATTAGCTGAATTGCTTGAAGGAAGAGAGTTAATCAAGGAGCAACCTATCGGTTGACCTGACCCACCTGTGTGGGTCATGGGTCAGAGCTCATGGGTTTTCTGTGACTTCTACCATGAAAGAGTGTGGAGGCAACATAACATCCTTTACCTCTATTATTTTTTTTGACCATCTCTATTTCTAGCTTATAGCCCGCTTAGAGCAGTAGCTCTACACAAGCAAGAAGTTTGTAATCCTAGATGCTTTTACTTGGTTTTTATAAGTTTTGCCCCATTTATTTCAAAAGCACGTTAATTCCTGTCATTTGTGACTGGTGAGAACCCTAGACAACGGCAATTCAGTCCTCCATTGGATGACTCTGCTTTTGATATAAAGAAGAGTCAGGCCAGGCTATGTTCCCAAAGCCATACACTGAATATACAAGGAAATAGATAGGTGTGATTTTAATCAGCATTGCACTTCAAACACACTGTCACCTAATCCCATTGGAAGATGCAGTCACACTGAATAAGGGAGCCACATCGAAGGAAAAGCAATGCTGCATGGAAATCTGCTGTACTGCTTCAGGCCACGCTTGTGAGGTATTTCACAGTAGTACAAAAACTACAAAGGAGTTAAACTGTCGGTACTTTAGGAAGCATGACATTCTCTCCAAATCACTTACTTCTCGGGGGTATAAGATAATGTCCACCACTGCCCTTATTTCCAGCAAATAGCAAGTCGAGTGCTCTTTTCTGAGCTCCGTGATAAAAAAATTACAGTGAAGAGCAGAGCCGGGCTCTGCCCAGTGCTCGGGTGAGTAATGGTGGCGTCAGCGTGAGAGCAGGACTGTATGCAGACCTTGCAGACAGGCTTTCCAACCACCCCTGCCCCAGCAGCTTTAAATAAAACTTTCTCTTAGGTCCTGCTGGTACATTTAGGGGAGCCTGGGTTCACCAGAAATGTACAGCCATCCCGCATCTCCTCATGTATTTGGTGTTTCTCCTGTCACCACCCAAGCGGCACCCAAAGCCTGGAGAAGACTGCATGGTGACTGCACCCGATGGACGAAATGGCCACCACAGCACTTCACCAGCGAGGAGCCCTGGAGATGTCCTCCTACAGTAAACAGGGCGTTTAGCCCCTGTCACAGCACCGCAATAGCTTTCCAACAGGAAGGGCATTTTTCTGTTTGCAGTATCCACAGCAGAGCCCAGGACTCGGCCTCACAGCAGGGGCAGGAGCCGGCGCATGTCGGACGCAGGGTGTGCTGCGGCACTGGGATTTCCTGCATTTCGTGAGAGACCGAAGAAGCCAAATATCTCCCTTTCTGCCAGGATGCCCCAAAAAATGCTTCTTCCTCCTGAAACTGGAGGTAGAGCGGCCTCACAGGAGGGAGTATTGGTGGCCAGGCCACACACAGGGCAGGTGGCACCGGCTGGCCTGAGGAGGAGCAGGGGGCAAGAGGTTGGGGCACAAGCGAGGGGGACAAAGGCCAGAGGGTGGCCACTGTGGGGCTGGTGTCTCAGAAGGTGGTGGCACACAGGGATGTCATAGAATCGTCTAGGTTGGAAAAGACCCTTGGGATCATCGAGTCCAACCATCTACCCTACTCTACAAAGTTCTCCCCTACACCATATCCCCCAACACCACATCTAAACGGCTTTTAAACACATCCAGGGATGGTGACTCAACCACCTCCCTGGGCAGCCTATTCCAATGCCCAACCACTTTTTCTGTGAAAAATTGTTTCCTAATGTTCAGTTTAAACCTACCCTGTTGGAGCTTGAAGCCATTCCCTCTCATTCTGTCATTAATTACCTGTGAGAAGAGACCGGCACCAACCTCTCTACAATGTCCTTTCAAGTAGTTGTAGAGAGTGATGAGGTCTCCCTTCAGCCTCCTCTTCCTCAAACTAAACAGTCCCAGCTCCTTCAACTGCTCCTCATATGATTTGTTTTCCAGGCCCTTCACCAGCTTTGTTGCCCTCCTCTGCACTCGCTCCAGCACCTCCATATCTCTGTTGTATTGAGGTGCCCAAAACTGGACACAGTACTCGAGGTGTGGCCTCACCACACTATTTCTAATACAAGCCAGGATGCCGTTGGCTTTCTTGGCCACCTGGGCACACTGCCGGCTCATATTCAGCCGCTTGTCAGAACCTTGTCAATGTCGGTGCACAAAGGGCCAAGCTGGGGGACCCGAAACAGCAGCTAGGACAGTGACAAGCTGGTTGCAGTGACCACAGCCTGATGCTGGTGGACAAAATCCCCCAACAGCTCCACTGCCCTCTCCAGCTAGCAGGCAGGCCAGTGGCAAATGGCATGGCTTCTGAAATTCACAATCCTTTTATTTATTTATTTTTGTTGTTAAAAACACACTAAATCTCCAGTTGTCAGTCACTGAAGTTGCCCTTACTTGATGCAGAAAAATTCTTGCAATTGTCTTGTAATTGCCATTCACCATAAGCTTGCGGAATGCTTGCCTTCTCTGACAAGTGAAGCTTTACTAAGGAACAACAACATATAAACAGTTTGATTTCAGACTGAGCTCTTGATGGAATACGATAAACAGAAATTAGGTATTATACCAAGCAACTCTCTTACTGCCTGTTCCCGTGTCTCTGTTGGTTGTTCACAGCTCACTCCCTCTAACAGACATCTCATGCTGTAAGTCAAGCCTGAGCCTCTACCTCTGCAGCCACAGCTCATGAAATTACCTAATTCAGCCACACGGTGAGAGCTGCAGCGATTTCTGCCGTCTAACCTTTGCGTGCAATAGCTGCTTGGAAAGTGAAATTGAATCCTGCCCTCACTGAAGTCATCATCGGATGATGCTGTAGTAGAAGGTACTTTTACAATGCCTGGTTTGGGGTCTTTTTATTAAATCATTTTCTTTGTTTTGAATGATCCCTTACAAAAACCAAACAAAACAAGCAAGCAGCTTTCCAATCTATTTCCCATCACCCCACAACAAAGAGTCAACATCTTCTTACTACTAGTAATGAATCTGAAATTTCATTCAGTGCTCACAAGTTACTGCTACCACCTTGCTCATATTGGTTTTTCCTTCAGTCAAAAGGACATCTTTTTTCACTGCTCAGCCCACTCTCCCCATTACTCCTATGGTACAGAATGAGTCTTGCCTTTACACCACTCAGCATGCTGACCTTCAGTACCTCCTTTGTAATTAAAGACTGGGCTGATTTTGTATACTACTCAAAATTCCAGCAGAAGGCCAATTGGCAAAGGCAGGAGTTGTTAATGAATTAAAATGTGTAAAAAGAAAACATACAAGAAGAAGAAACAAGGACAGGCAAAGGAGGAGTATGAAGCTATTGCTTTGGGATGGTATCAGGAAAGACAGAGCCCAGCTGGAGCTCAAGCTACTGAGGGGCATAAAGGGTAAAAGCAAAACAGTTCTGTAAGCGTGCTAGTAGCAAACTGAGGTTCAAAGGAACTGTGAAGCTGTACTTGGATGCGGGAGACAACCTCTTGGCAGACAATACCTTCATACACACCTGCACAGCTTGAGAAAGGAGGAAATGCAAAAGTTAAGGACTGTTTAGAGAAACTGTGTGTATCCATGTCTAGTGGGATAGATGGGACCCGCGTAAGGACAATGAAATAACTGGGTGATGTGATTTTGAAGCCATATCATCCTCAAAATATGTGATGATCAGAGATGTCTGTGGAAAAAGGCTAAATATTAAAGTCATCTTTAAGAAGGGTGCAGAGGTAGATCTGAGGAACTTAATACAGGCCAGCTTCAACTCAGTCCCTAGAGGGACCATGCAGCACATCTCTTTGGGATCCATTTCCAAAGAAATGAAGGACAAAGTGGCAGAGAGGAAGTGTGGATTTAAATAGGGCAGATCAGCTCTGACCAATCTGATTGCTTTCTCTAATGAAATGACTTGCTATGTGGTCAGGGGGAAGCAGTGAATATAATAAACATCCCTCAGTGACTCCACACATCAAAGCCACCAGTTTTATCACTGTAAAAACTTCTCCCATAAGCTAGTCACAAGTACCTTTCCTCAGCTGCAAAGACACCTGTGTCTGCTCCAGCCTTCCAAGATAATTTGCTTCTCTTTCCCAACACTTGGACCTCCTCACTCAGGTTTGCCTGTTTTAGCTGTTTCATCTCATGGAACATTTCCCAGCTGAGTGTTCTGCAGAGCTGCTTAATTCATTTGTACAACACCTGGGACAGTGATTAGAGGTGATGATCCTCTTGTTCTGTGGACTAATAATTCCTTGTATATTCTGGGATGGGGAGGTGGGGTGCTGGTAGTGGTGTTTCCCAATTAGTAAATTTATCTGGATTTATCAGAAGTTTTCATTCAATACTAAAATTCCTAACTTAACAAGATTTCTTCTGGACATTTTACACCTTCAAGATAATTGTCTTCTTACATTAGTTCCAGTTGGGTGAATGTTTTGGGCAGGTTTTTGTCCAGCCATGTAGATACAACACATCTTATTGCCTTTAGTCAATCACACCCTGCTTTTCTCTTTTTACAGATAAAATAAAATAAAATAAAAAGGCATGCAAATCATTGCCTGTGTATTTAGTTTCTGCTTATTTTTTTATTTTTTATTCTTTTTAGAAGATGAGGATGCAAAGATGATCATTCTACTGAATTCCCTCTTTGGTGTTTATTTGTTCACATTTTACCTTACAAGTTCACCTTGTCTTTTTACAATTAGGGGAGTTTCAGCTTATTCCATTAAAATATTTTAAATCAGTTCTTTGTAGCTCTTCTTTCTAGATTATTTCTTAAAACATCAAAAATGCTCATGACAGGTTGTTTACTTCAGGGAGCTGTCAGTTTTTTAATCATAAAAGTTTAAACTGAAAAAAGAAAAAATATTGCTGTGTTTTTCTAAGCGAAGGTGAATTTAACTCAAATTCTACACTGATTGGGCCTGCACTTATACCGTTGTAAAAGAGGAATAATCAAAGACATCCGATTACACCAGTAACGAGCATAATTGGAAGCAGAAGCCTCATGCATCTACTGCCCTCTCGAGGTTTGCTGAAGGTAAAGCCAGCAATTAAAATATTCCACTCACTGGGGAGTTAGGAATCCGTACTACTATTTTCTCTGTAGCTGTCCTGCTCCTGCAATCCTATACAAACTCAGAATTGCAGCCAACTTGTGGCAGGGCTTATCTGTTAGCATTAAGTACTGATATTTGTCTCAGAAGATAACATCGGCCTTTAACCAAAGCTCTGATCCTGCAGGGGATTAGCACCCACATTTGATCCACACACAGCAAAGTAACCACTTATTTCACTGGGAACAAATTTGCAAAAGCAAATTATTCCATTTCTTTGTGAGATTGGAGGGAGAAGGTGTAAAAGTATTATTTGCTCTTTGTAGGGACTGCAATGTGCAAGCAGTATTTCAAATAATACATATTTTTAGTATATATTTCTTTTAGCAAGGAAGAAAATTGTGTCTAATATTAACACATTGCAGAAATCTGAATAAAACAGATGTACTGTTTCTTCTGTTCAACTTAATTCCAAGTTATTTTCAAGCTCTGCTTAAAGTACATTATGTCACACATTACCAAATATATAATCTCAAAAAATAAATCCAAACTTATTTATAAACATTACTTCACTAGGACAAAGGATATTTTTCATTCAGATGCAACTGGCCTACTATGAGAACCCATCGCTTCATGGGTTTCAGATACTTAAACACAGGGAACGATTTAATTCTTTGTATAATCTGCATTCAGTCTATGATTAAGATGGATCTCACCTTGGAAAGTGCTCCACTCATGTGTTATCTTTTCAGTTAAAATTGTCTTTCAGAAAATAGTCATGTGTTTATACTTGTAGTTTTGCACAGTGCCACAGCGACAAAGACGGACACAGGGAGCAGAGAGCTCTCCGTTCACCTCCTGCAGCTTATGGGACTATTTCCATCGTCCTCGCACAGACCACTTGTTATCTATCTAGAGAAGGTCCTGGGCAACCAGCTCTAGGTGACACTGCTTGAACAGAGGGCTTGGACAAGATGACCTCCAGATGTCCCTTCCAACCTCAACCTTTCTGTGATTCTGTGAAAAGTAATGGGACTCTCCATCCTGCAGTCTTGTTAGATCACATGCAATTACCAAAGCCATCTCATTTTCCACAGCTATCAGGGCTGTATTCATGCTCTCTCAAGAAAAAATCATTCATATCCCTTAGCCAGAAGGAGGTTCTTAGGTTAGTAAGTCACTTAAACAGTCACTTCGGTCGGGAAGGCACAGCCATCAGTTTGTGCATCTGTGCTCAAAAGCATCATGTCAACCTGCGACCAGCACATCTGATAAGTACAAAGTAAAGCGACTTCAGTTATGCCCAAAGGAAAGGAAGTAACAGCAGAACATTTATCTGCTAAAATTTGAGCACAAACATCTTTTTCATTTTAGCCAAATTATAAAAAGAGCAATCACAGCATACTTGGCTCGACTTACCTTTGATGGGCCAAAAATCAGAAAACAGAATTGAGTAAAGGTCTGTTTGCCATGAACATACCGGATGCCCTGTTCTGCAAAGGCTGCGGCCGTCTGCTCCTCCACACATCCCCTGCACAGCTCTGCTCCTGGGGCATTTTTGCCTTTCTTGGAAACTGCCACTAACTACCACCTGTTCTAGGATACCAAACAGGTGCTTCCAATCAAATGAAAGGTGCAGGGTGTCTTGCTAGTGTTTGGGGTTAAGTTGCCTTCCTGCTTGGAAGCTGGCAAGGATTTTTCTGCTCTGATTAGATTGCCAGGGACTACCAAAGTACTGCATTTCAGGTGGCCAACTTCCTCCTGTCACCTGGGCATTTCACTTAAAATTGTTTGTTGTTGTGGAGAACCCCAGACGCTGTCGTATGCTTTCTCACCCATGACAAAGCGCCAATTTCATGTTGAATTTTTGTCAGCAAAGTATTAGTCCTGCAACAGAAGCTAAAATCTCTTTTGTGGCTGACAGCTCATTCTCAGAGAAAACGGCACAAAGTAGACCTGCCTGAGCAAAGTGTCTGTTACACAAGGACAGTTGGGAGGATTAGCTCTGATGGCAATCTCACTTTCCAGACCCGTCTTTCCTCCAGTGAAAAAACACTCTGCAAACAGTTTTAGCTTCAAAGAGTCTGTGATAAAATCCTCATTTTCTAAAGGACAAAATATACACTCCGTTAAGTTTCTGTAACAAGTTAACTCTCTAATTTTCTGCTTTTACAGTGACAAAAATGGAGTACAGTTCCATTGTTGGGTTCGGTGGCATCATATAAAGGGTGTCATCTCCATTCACCTCTTCCTTCTGCAGGAGAGCGGGACCAAGTCTGAAATGAGAAGTTATATCCTCTCATGCTGCAGGCACTGCTCGCGCCACGGCGCTCGATCCATCTGGGCTATTTTTCCCCTCACATTTTGAACCTAACTAGAGAGGCAGCATTGCTTGAAACCACCACCAGCTCCTCAGCAGCTCATAGTCCCAGCTTGGCCCTTTGACTGTCAGCCCAGCTGGCTGTTGGTACCTCTCCTTACAGCCTGTCTTCTGCCCTTGGACAAACAGGAGGGGTCTCAGCAGCTGCCCTTCCATGCAGACAGTGTCCCTGGTAACAAGAAGAGATCTGAGGCTCATTCACTGCTCTTTTAGCTGTTTCATCGCACATCAAAAAGGTGCGGCAAGTAGTATTTTGCCCAGCTATAAACCCTGTACGTTTTCTGGAAAAATTCAATACAAGTCCTTCTAAAAAGCAGCACTAACAAAAATATACTTGCTCTAGGATGACTACAGACCAGCAGTACTGCAAACCACTTCTAACTCTTCTTGATTAGCCAGGTGTGACATGTCTGCAGATTAGGATAGCTCAGTTTAAAGCTGTCCACACATTTCAGTGATTCAAGCCATCCTGTAATGCTGACATCTCCAGCAGGAAAAATAAAAAATCTGTCTCTCATGCTAGCACTCCGTGCAGGTCATACCAGATAGGGTCTTACAAAATCCATACCAGTTCAGAGCCAAGGCTCAAACACGCCTGTGCTACTACAGGAAACAGTGAAATATGTACCAGCCCCCAGTATGCAGCTGAAAAGGAGCTCACCGTTGAATGAGTAGGGGGAAAAAAATTACAGTAGAAATGTAATCTCATCGCCCCCAGTATGCAGCTGAAAAGGAGCTCACTGTTGAATCAGTAGGGGAAAAAATTACAGGAGAAAGGTAATCTCTTATTGTTACTTTACTAATTATATTGGCTACTTTGTAACGATCTAGTATCAACCTAACTTTTCTGGGTCTCCACCTACCTTCAGGTTTTCACACAGCTATGCTCCCTTGCTAAACTTTTATTAATAACCTTTTAAAAGCAATGGAGTTCCACATGCTATCTGTAGACTATGAACTGTGGCCCGTGAGTCACGGCTGTCTCTCCTGAGGCTGAAAGGTCGGCAGCTACACAGGGGTGAGTTCTAACCTGTAAGGAAACACACACCCAGGCAGGGGCCATCCCCACATTATTTCAGCCTCACCTCACCATTATGGTGAACCAAAGCATTATGGTTCCATGCTTTGGAAGTGGCTAATTCCCTGAGGGGTCTCAATATTAGGGAAAAGAGGAGAAAATGACAGGGCTGCCATGCCTGGGCTTTGTGAGACACGGGCTCTGTTTCTACTAAAGTCTATTGGTCTTTGGCCACTCTCTAGCCAGAGAAACCCCCCCGGAGTGTGCACAGTTCCAATGCACTAAGGTAACTGCAGGCTGGGATGCAGCAGGTGTATTTCTGCCCGGGAAAGGCAAAGGGCAGCCCACTGCTCAGCTCACACACATATCACCTTCCCAGCAAACTCTGACCCCGCTTCATGGCAGGTGCCCCACACAGCTGGATACCTGTAGGCGGGCAGGGAATAGGCTGGAAAAGCACAGGCTGGACAATCTGCAGGTGTCAGGGGCAGCCTTCATTGTTAAAGCACGCAGTGATTATTTTGTTTCCTTTTTGCCAAAAATCAATTTTTGGACATTGATTTAATTGTTTATCTTTTAGCATCGCAGACCTTTCTTCAGACAAAAGCTTACACTATTAGGCACAATCTGCTATTTTCAACAAGATTTTACATTAAATTCAGAGCAGAGCAACAGCTTCATTAATTTTTCCATCTGTTCTGTTCAGGCTTGTTGGCTTTCGTGTAACATTTAACTTTTGTGTGAACCCAAAATGCCAAAAGCTAAACTGAGCTCAGTTCTATTGTGCTTCACAATCTGAGAGGGGGATAATACAGTTGTTTGCCTCAGAATTGGTAGGAGAATGGGATGGGGTCCTGGTCACTGTTCATCAACTATTATTTTTAACCAAGGAAAAGAGGGAATATTGGGAAATGCAGTTTTCCAAACACACCATTGACTGTTGGAGGCAGCCGTGGGACCACTCTTCAGTGTCACAGTCCCACAGGCCAAGGTATGAGGTTCTAGGAATTTGACAGTATTTGTAATTTCTAGGCAAATCTGCGTGCCTTTAAGCAATTTAACTTCTGATTGAGCCTGTTAAATTTCCATCTAAACCTGGTACCTTGTGAGTTATCCCACCCAAGCAGGAGATGACAGTCTCAAGTTAACAATCCACTTCCTCTTCCCAAGCAAAAGGAAAGCAAATTATTTACAGTTGGTATTAAAAACAAACAAAAAAAAACCAAACAAAAAACCCCACCCGAAGAAAAAAAAAAGAAAAAAAAAACAAAACAACAAAAAACAGACCAAAAGAGAAAAGATGGAATAAATAGAGAGTAGCTAAAAAATTCCTCAACTCTCCAAAAAAACAGAAGATCCTGAAGCCATAATGTAACATGGATTCAATTACTGTAAAGTATTTCCAAAGGTTCTCCATGTACCAGCTGTGTTGCTCCTAGACTGGTGAAGCCAGGAGGGGGAGAGCCCAAGCCCAGGCACTCACCACCACAGCTCAGGGCCAGCCAGAAACCCAGCAGAGGTTCAGTGACTCTCCAGTGCAAGAGCAGAGCCCTGTCAGGGGATGTCCCTGCCTTCTTTCCAGAATACCTACATCTCTGCGTGGATGGCAAGGGCTCTGGTTTTGACCTTCAGTCAGAAACACATAGAGCTTTGAGGTTTTTACCTGTATAAAGATGGAATCATCAACCACGTTATGGATGATGGCTTTTATTGCTCTAAAGGCTCGTTCCAAATAGGTCTTCAACACAGTTTCTTTTCCTGAAGGGCAGCTCTCAGGCTTACGAGGTGCAGCAAACCTTTACCTATTCTTTAACATGCTAGCGGTAGGAGCTCTGTGTTGTGGGCTGGTCTAAACACATGGGTGGCATTTGGACATAATAAATAGAGTGTAAGTACAGGACTTAAGGCAACAAAAAGAGAAAACAAAAATCAGATTTGTGTAGCACATACATCCTGAAAAGCTGTCCAGAGAAAAAGGCAGCAAGCTAGACCTTATAGACCAGGCACCATGCAAGGACCTCCAACCACAACGTGCTTTTCTATACCATGTCCAAACATGGGCAACAAGAACATCTAAGAACACGACCAGGTGTTACATTGCTGTGAGCCTCCATCTGATTTCATGATCCTGGCAAAACATTAACTTCAGATTCACCCATGTAGCTGAGACAAATGTACTTCCCAGATGGCAACTGCTTCAGGCACATATGTGTCCAGTGAGGAAGTTTGTATGGAGAACAGATTTTTTACTGTTCTAACACTCGCAACCTGCCTAACAAAGCAGAGAAAGCAGCACCCAACTTGTTCCCCTCCCTCTGACTCCCCAGGGATAATTTTCAGTCTTCAGCTCCCCAATCCTTAACAGAACAGTCAGCAACTGCTTCATCCCAGCAGCAGAAGGCTACTTTTTCCAACTCTAAGGTCTTGTATTTTTCATAAGGAGATTTTACCAACTCTTCCTCTGATTTCCAATCTCTGTCCAGCCAAAACCAAGTATTTAAAGAAATCATTGCAAAGCCTGCTATCCCCCTTAAATAGGTCAACCCATGTGATAAGATGGCTGCGTGACATATATATTGCACAGATCAGCAGCATCTCTTCATCAAGAAACCAAGTAATACAGACCTTAGCAAGGACAGCAAAGAGCAGCAATTTATCTTTTTTAAACCACTTTCTCCTGTAGCACAACCCTTCAACATACTATTTTGATTTTAAATATTAATCAACTCTCAGTCATAGGAAACAGCTTACTTCTCCTGGTGTAAATATTAATCAACTCTCAGTCATAGGAAACAGCTTACTTCTCCTCCTGGTGCAGCTCACCTGACCTATGTAAATGGGCAAGAGGCGTTAGATCAAGTAGATGAATGAGACGTTAAAGAAGATTAATAGCTTGTTATACTTAGTAAGCTTCACTACGATTGTATCTTAGATTCCTTGTGCTCATGTAATCTTTTAGACATAAACCGTTGAGCAAGTCTGGGACAAGGACTGGATCCAGCCACACTTGAACTCCTCTGAGCAGCAGTTTAGAAAGCAAGAGGCTCCTCTCAACCTTGTAACTCAACGGGAGGGTCTCCCCAACACATCTGACTTACCCTGTCCTCTATGCAGTAAATAACCAAGTGCACCTTGCCATCAAATCTTGTTAAACCACTGTTGCATTTACTGCCAAACTTCGTTAAATCACTGTTTTATATCAATAAACATATTGTTGCTTACCTCTTAAAGCATCACTCCATCTGCAACACCAAGAGACTGGATAAAGAATCTGTTGCAGGTGAAAGGTGGTTAAAGGGTAGGAAGGAAAGCACACAGAAAAAATCCATTATCATGACTTGGTGATGAATTGATTCATTAGTCAAATGTTATTTAACTGTCAAATAAACTGAACATATGTAGAGTTATGAGAAAAAAAATTAAGCTATTTATTAGCTATGACAAAGTCAACAGGGCCACTGAAATTTTCTCTCCTAAACTGCCACTGTTAACAGTTCATTATCTCCGTAAGTTAAACAAGTCTGATACCAATTATTATATGAATAAAAATGGTGAAGTTATTCTAAATTTTATCATTACTACATTTATTTCCATATTTCATTTCAAGCACCAACAGAAACCAGCACAATAAATATAAAAAGTGAGAGGAAACCATGTATTTTATTTGTATTGAGGCAAAAGGAGCTCGTTTCGTTTAGATCAAAGACATGGAGAGCAATTTGTTTAATCAAGTTTTTGAGAATTTACAGAAAACAGAAAAAAACCCCCCATGCTTATCACATCAGTATATGATCACATTTCCTATGTCAAAACTCTGTCTCTTCCTTTAGACTTGGCACAACGTTTTATTGCCCACTACCACGTTTCACATCTTTACTTGTCAAAATGTCATATCACCCATGTAAACATCTGGTTTATGTGTAAACTTCAACCAGTAAACGGGAAAGCCTACAAACTTACCCACCCCCCCAAAAAATCAAGTATGAACTAAATATCAAATTAATTACATCACATTCTATATAATACTGTTTAAACAAGAACTACAGCCTGTTGAATTCATAGTAAAAAGGATGCAGAAACAAAAAGCAGATGTGCAGTGTCATGCATTAGTGTAATAACATTATAAGGCAATAATAAAAAAGGTAATTTTTTTTTTTAAGTATACTTGCCAAGACCAAAAAAATCAAGGCTGTACTCTTAGTCAGTTCATTTTGGTAGTGTAGGATTTTCTTCTTAGCTCAAGCTAGAAGTGTTAACTTTTTAAGCTTATTCATCTTTTACTGTGTATGATAATAGATACTTTTGTCAAAAATATAACGTGGATTTAAATATTGTGCAATAACAGATTTTTTACTTTTTCAGTTCAAATTCTTTATGTGGAAATAAAGAAAAACTCTGTTCCCAAATAATCAATTAGGGTAAGTGGGAAGCAATATTTGAAATGAAGTACTCCTAAAATGAACAACATATAAACAATAATATCTCTGCAGGAAAGAAAAGTTCGGCAGCCTAAGTCAAGAAACTGAGTTAATACTATTTTTATATGCTTTTTGTTGCTTCTTTGTTCACTTCGTGCTCAAAATGAATAAGCAAAGGTAGTCATATGGCAGTCTGGAAAGCCCGACACCGCCAATGATTTCCTTTATTGTTCAACGTGCCCTTGCAGTGCAGCGCAGAATCAACCCCAACCGTTTGGAAAGGAAACTGAAATCACACCTCCAAGCTGTTGTAAGTGATCTCAAAGTAATTATAGTATCACAGTAATCAAAATGACTGTTCTTCTTCCTCTAATTATAACTTAATTTAATCTACTACCTGTCATTTTTACAAACTGTAATTCACATTAAAACATTTGCTGATAACAAAAGCTTTTCTTTGAAAACACCACTGCTTTACACCTAGTCAGGCAGCTTGTGCATATCAGAGCGCTCTGTCGAGAGAGACACGGAAAAGGGTAAAGGAGGAGGAGCTGAAATATGGCTACAGCTCATCTGTGCCTCTAATGCACCCCAGAATCTCAGGCAGCACTAGAGACAGCAAGTTTCTTCAGATGATCCATAAATACTTGCAAGCTGACATCATCAGTAAGAATGGGTGCTCCAGACTCCTATAAAATAAAAGAAAATAAGAACTGATTATACTTGTTGTGAAGATAAAGCATTTTAAGGCACAATACGTTCCATTAAGTAAACACTTTACAAATTTAGAAAGACCTTAGAAGCCTATCATTGCTGAAATCCTCTGACAAAAAAACAGCAGACTGTACATTTACATAAATTTTCATATGTTTACATAAATTCAGGCATAAACCAGAACTGCGCTCTCTTCCATATTAATGCATCCACAGCGACGAGCTGCAGAACAGCAAGACATTTCCATCGACCATACAGAACTCAGAGTTTTTGACAGCTGCCAAATGCTAACTCACACTTTTTCAGAAGTAAATAAACCTTCCATGCCACAGTTCCTCTATTGTTCCTATCCCAGGGATACAATCAGTATCTGTCAGGGAAACTCAGACACATCAAAATGGTGAAAGTAGGAAAACAAATCCACTAAGGGTCTGATTTGACACTGAATGAAGGTCAACCAGCTTTCTTAAGGAAAGCTGGGCCACTTCTCTCCTACGGCTCTCTGCCACCTCAGAGAAACACCAAAAACATCACCTGAAGGTCATGCCAGTGCAAAATCAGACCACAAAAGACCTAAAAAAAACCCCAAACAACCCTATTGAGTGGATTTGTGCAATTTACTTTTTTACTTCAGAAGTAATTTTCAGAAATCCAAGAAGTTCAAAATGGTTATCTTTTAATTACTGTTTCTAAACAAATTTACGGTCTAAATAAAACAGCAGTTAAGGCCTGTGAAACCAATCTGCCATTACTTCTGTTTACAGATGTAGGAAGAATTCCTATAAATAGCAACAATTCAACCTTTTCCAAGGTCCATGGCTTAGCACCCATATTTCCAAATGAAATCAGAGCTGTCTGAACGCTTACAAAATCTTCCAAAACACAGACATGAAAGTCTTAACGAGGATGCTTAGAACTGGTGCCCCTTTTTGAGAACTGGCCAAAACCAGTTCTCAGTTAATGACCAAGGGATGAATCCAGGAGCAGCAGGAGTTCTTAGATCACTACCATACACTTGACAACCTACACAGCCATTCTCAGAGAAGGCCACTAAATTATTATCAGCTGATGGTGGCAAGATGAGAATAAAGAATGTTCTGCTTCCAAGCCTGCCAAATGCTAACCCTGCGCTCTCAAATTTATTTAAGAAGCCAAGAGGCAATTACAAGTAGTTCCATTCTGGGGCAGGATGTGATTTGCCACCTTGTGTCTTACGCACGGAAGGACAGTACATCATCCTCTAGTGAATAAACCACCCCTAAGAAAAGAGATCCCTCACAATGACTACTAATGGTAATCCAAGGTAATTAAAACCAATGCAGAGATTATTCCTGAAGCCGAACACCTCATCCAACACGTTCAAACAGGCAGCTGCTGCCACCACTGCCACCACCAACCCCAGTAGCTTTATTCTGAAGACTGGGAATCCTTCATTCCAGTAGGTAAGGTGGCAGAGTATTTTATTTGCTGGGGAATGAAGTGAAGACCAGCAAGACCACAATGTACAGATCTGAAAAATTCATCGGAATCAGCTTTGATTTTTCACAGACCACCTTAAGTCTAGTTTTCTGTTGATGCAAAATTTTGATTTAAGTCATAAAATTGAGGACTTAAATTTAATTAGCAGTGATTTGGTGACAGCTAGCTGTGCATTCAATTAGATTTGTGCCATTGACCCCTTCTTTCATTTCAAATTGCAAATTCCTCATAGTTACCAAGACAAAAAAGATTAAAAAAAAAAAAAAAAGATATGAAAATGAATGCATTCTCAAATAAATATCCTATCAAATATAATCTGAAAATTTCAACTGCATCTTCAAAGACTAACCAACACAGTAGAGCTCCATGAAAAGTTTACAGAATATAAACCATTATATAACATAGAAAACACTTTCAAGAAATAAAGCACGTACCTGCTAAAGTTTAAAAAAAATATATTTTCTTACAATACTAAAAACCAAACTAGTCAATTCATCACCTCCTGAAACATGGTTTCAGTGGTGTCTGGGTGCCCTCTGCAGGTCAATGTGGACTAACAAATTTTTCTGTACACTTTCAGTTATGCATAAAATAAAATTACATTAAAAAATTCAGGAAGCTCATGAGAAAAACAAACTCATGAGCAAAACCAGTTCAGTTTACAATTTTCTCCCAACAGTTTCAGTTTGCATTTCATAATTTGTACTTAGTTCAACTTTGTTCCCAAAAACCCCTGCAAATACAGGAGGATATTATGTTGAGCACACAAGCTGCAATTCCACTGGGGAGACAAACACACATTTTCTTGTGTTACCCTAGAACTGAACTGTTTTCTGCATTAAAAGGGAAAGTTGTCTTTTCTAAGATGGATCAAAGAGTTTCACTTGTCCAGCATGAACAATTTTCTCAGAGATCAGTTCAAGATTGTTTTGCATTTGCATTTGGAATAGTGTTTCATTTGTTTACTAATTAAATGAGCAGGAAACACTTGTCCTGTACCTTTGGAAACTTCAAAAATTTCCAGGTAATGTTTAGATATAAACAAGGCCTTCCAAACTACAGGATTTTTGTGTATGTTGTGGAGAAAACATGATGAAAAGACACACTAGCAGATTGCTGGTTGTTAACTTTAGAGGCAAGAGAGCTGGGTTCAAATCGTGCTGTCCCTGACTCGGAACAAAGTTTTCAAGTCTCTTTCCTCTGATCTCAGTGCTCTTCCTTGTCTGAAGTTCCATTAGAACCAACACGTCTCTATGAAGATCTACCTTGACAAAACTCAGCTGAGAAAAATCACTGCCAGAAAATTGCTAGAGAGTGCTTTCACTCATGCCTTAAACACTGTACGCCCTTGAGCAAAGTACTCTAAAAGGACAGTTAGTATGTACTTTGAACTGTCTGATGTCATTACATTTTCAGGAGAAAATGACTCTACAGCAGCATTCACCCACAGCAGTGTTTCACTTCCCACTATAAAAGCTGAATTTGGAAGGAGAACATGGAACTGGGATGCAGCGTTCAAGAATACAAGCTGCTCCAAAAAGTTTTAACTTTTGAACTCTTACGTTAACTTCCTTCCTAAAGACAAGATTTGAAAAACTGATTCCTGGTCACCTGGGCCACAAAAAATACTGAAAACATCAGTACACTGGTACTGGTGCATTTTTCAGTTCTTGCTTATAACTAACTTCAAAATTTATTTTCCCTGTTGCAAAAAGGTCCCTTGGTTTTCATGTGTGTTAAGTGCTCTCATTCTAAGGAATCTGGAGACAACTGTCCCAGAAAAATGGCTATACATGAAAGTAGCCTCACAGAAGCTTAAAACCAGATCATTGTTGTCTGAAAAAATGAAATCCATTTCTCTTAACTTTTGCAATTTTGGTGACACCAGGCACCAAAACTGAATTTCTTTTTCGGTTTCAAAACTTGGCGTTATTACTCATGCGTATGCAATCTGTCACTTGATTTCTGAAACAGGGAAAAAGAACATAAAATCATGCACACAAGCTTCATCAGCCGATTCATACTTACCTGTCCCCACGCATACATATTGTTATGAGTCTGAGAGGGATTTACTTTTGAAAGCAGGAAACGAGCCTTTAAAAAACAAAAGACAGGCAATAAATTAATCTTCTCAAATAGAAGTTTCTTGTACTCAGAAAAAAACTGCATCTGTATGAAATATACCATTTCTATTACTTGGAGATAAAAACGTGTGCAGATATCTCTTCAGAAGAGCAAGTAGCACCTCTATAAAGCCACTCCCTGAATTCTATAGCTATAATCTAGAACTACTAACAACTTATCAATGCAGCAGAAAGTACGCTTTTGTCTTTTTCTAAGCACTAGCAAAGCAAAAGCGAAAACCAATAAAATATTAGTAAGTTTAAAAGAATATTTCTGGTATTTGTTCAGAGACACTAACAAGTACTACCTTTTTTGTCTTAAACACCTCACGCAAGGAATCTGAGAGTCCAAGTCAGGATTCACAAATTAGGCAAAAAGCTACTATTAAATATCTGGTTCCATAAAAGCTTTAAAATTCAAAATTTTCTGTTATAACATACATACATTTTAGCACAGAAATGCACCAACATTACTAACACCACACTTTCCAGATTATATAATATATATTTTACTATACCTGGCTTCCTCCATGCTCTGTATCAATGTATCTGGGCATTGGAAATCTGGAATGGAGAATTTCTTGGGCATCATCTATTGGAGCTTGTAGCAAGTGATGAAAGTTTTCATATTCCGGCATATCTTGGTATCCTGATTTACGCCACTGAGCTATGGTCTGGGGACAGGGGGAAGAAAGAGGTTTAGAAATGATTCACCTGTCTTTCTGAGAGGATATACAGGGCTTTTCAGAGGAGAATGTGACATTGCTGGCTTCTTTTCTATCACTCACTTCTTTCTGTCCTATAGGACGCAAGTTAATTTTTAAAAGCCAAGATGTGCAAGTCACATGCCACTAGATTTTCATTTTTTTTTTAAAACTCTAACAATTTGTGGTGCTTCTGTATTTCCTTTTTTTGCTATCCTTTGTACAATAAACATTTAGCTCACAAGGTCAAGGATACTATTTACAGTTCTGTAATGTGTATGTCGACCTGTCAGGACCTGTCTGCAGCCTCCCCACCTTTTAGGGATGAAGGCCAAGGCCAGGTCACTGATAGGGGCTGCTGTTAGGAAAGACCTGGAGGGAGCCTCACTAGGGGATCCCCCCTCCTTCCCTCGGCAGCTGTTTTTAAGGTGAGGCTCATCCCTGGCTCCTGCCTGAGTCCCACTGCAGCTGTGCCTGTACCTGGCCATGCAGCCCACTCATATGGACCCCCACCCAGGACCTGACTACCCGGCTGGAACTCAGACCTGCCTCATCCCCATCGACTCAGGTGATGCTCTGGACTGGAGGCTGAACCTCCATACCGTAACCGGCTCTGTTGGCCTTGCTCAGGTGGTGTGGGGCCAGGTCCTCACTGGTCAGGCCCCTGCCTGCCTCCCAGTCAAGCTCAGCTCCCCATTCCCCCTCCTTCAGGGAGCACCCCACCCCGGCTGCTGCCTCACAGCATAATACAGAAATACAGGGAACATTTTTCTACTTAAGACATGTTAAAGTTTAGTAGTTATTTTACACAGTGCAGCTATGAGGACATGATCCAGAGCAGTATTTCTCAAACTCTCAGCTGGGAGCCATTTACAGTTGCAGAGCAGTAAAAAGCAGCAGCTCAGTTCCTCCAGGGCAGCAGAGCAATTCACAAGTATTTATATTTTTATATTTATATTACCAGCAAATGTCTATCTACTCAACTGCCAGGAGCAGTTTCATTCCTCCAGGACAGCGCAGATTAAGGGAGACTATAAAACTTGGTGTTCTGACACCCTTAGAGGTCTAAAATAAATGAGTGAAAAGCAGGGGGTCAGAAGGCTGGGAATAACACACTCAAAAGTTGGAAAAATATTGATCTAAAACAACTAACCTGCATACTGAAGCTAATTCATCTTAAACCCATCATAACAAACAGCACTGAAACATCAAGTAATGCCAGGTATGTGTGTGCAGGCACGACAGGTTACCAAACTGCAAACATGACTAGGAGTCAGGCCTCGGCCACGCAGAGGAGAGGTCAAGCACTGGAGTGCTTTAGAGCTGGGGCTTAATGTTCATAATAGAGCACTCCTACAGAAGATGAATATTTATGTAAGAAATAACAGATCTTACCTCTCCATGATAAATAAGGATCTGGAAAAAGGTATCCATAAGGAGAATGCGATCTGGTAAAATGCTGCTGCTATCCAGAAGAACGGGCTAAGATTTAAAAATAAATAAAAAATTACCAACAGATGCAGAAGCGAGCAACCAGGCAGCATTAGCAGCTTTCTGAATCTGTCACTGACTCGTAAGAACTTTTTCAATCACCTACTAAAGCTCCATATTTGCTCGTTTTCATGTTGTACAACTGCAACCCACACAATCTCATTCTAAAGTTATCCAGCCTGATTCTGAATATATAACTTCATGAAAGTAATAAAAATTGTATTCAAGAGCTGAAGCCTCTTTCATTATTATGCATTTTTCTAGTCTTTCAAGTACCTCCATATTTACCTATACAGTGCCATTAACTCGAATGATATTTCAACGTATAAAGATTCAGTAGTTATTCAAGTGTAAGATTTGGGGGTTGTGGGTTGTTTGGTTTTTTTTAGTCTTGTCCTCACAGCTGTTATTAACTGTGCATATACTGTATCTAGTACACCGATACTGTATCTAGTAAATACTTAGGATTTATGACATCTAATGTAATATTTAAGGTTTTAAGTCGCTGTCTTAGGGCAGTGACACTGTATCGGCACTATATGATTTAATTGAATCAGTACCATATGATTTAATTGGACCAATATTATTAGGGATACCAAGAACATTAACTATTCCAAGAATAAATAAAAAAAATATTATTAATCATTCTGCAGTGAGGTGTCAGCTCTCACTTGATCACGCTTCTCCTCTGCAACACCCACATGACTAACTGTATTCATACATGGGAGAATGACCTTACACCTGTGAGCAGATCTTCACAAACCACCTCATTACATTAAACTCCACTATATTAAAAGTCTTGCTTTTATCCCCATGGCACAGTCTAAGAAAAAAAAAATCCTAACGAAAGTTCAAATTCCAACCTGCCAAGATCCTTGCTTTCTATTTTTATTTTCTCTGTCTTACCATTTCCTCACTTGCTCTTATCTGTCAGACTACTGTTGTTGTCTCCTATCTTAAACTTCTTTCACAAGCTTCTTGGAAGATCGTGTTTTTATTTTAGGTCTATACAGAATGTGCCACGATAAGGTCAGCCAGAAGGTTCTGGACCAAATCTTTACCAAATCTGGTAAACACATCAAAATTAGAAGCTTTGGATGAGGGTGTTAAGATTGAGGGGAATTCTGTACGTTTCAAAAACACCCCAACTTTTCTTTCAAACTCTACAGAAAAAGTACAGTTTGAAATAAAAACATTTTCATTGATGATTACATTCTGGTACCACAAAAACAAAAGCAAAACTCCTACAGCCCTCAAAACCTAATAAAAAACTACCATTCTTTAGTTTAAAACATGCTCTCTTCACAGATTGACTTTTCTTCCCAAAACTATGCTATGTCGGAATTCCAAGATATGTGTTGTTCATAGCATGTTCCATAGTAAAGGAATAGTCTTTCTCACGCAATAAATTTTAAAACAACACATTTTATAACATGTAACAGTGAGGACAACAATTATCTCTCCCTCAAAACAGCACCTTTCAACCTACTGTTAAGTTATATATAACGATACCTCTGGAGGTCCATTGAAGGAGTAGGCGTAAAGAATGGGCTGAACCATGATAAGTGACTGGGTTAAATCTTGACGCATAAAATGATGACGGTAGTATGAGCTCTCATCTGGACTGTTATTAAAAACTTGTAAGAAAGGAGATCTTCTCAAGTGAAACATAAACTGCAAAACAAAAACCATCTGTTTGAGCATTCACAGATAAGAAAGGAGAGTTGTACGAGGACAGAAATGCTTTCTACGAACTACATGAGACCAATGCCACAACAAAATTGAACTGCATTAACATTTCTAATTTGTATATGCACGTCTGCCAGTTTTTATATACCCTCATGAGAGTAAGACAGAGAGATCAGAATGGATAAACCTACAAAGCAGCTTTGAATTAAGAGAAAAGTTTCATATTTCTTCTTCTCCAATACTAACTGATAAATAGCATGACTAAATGTTGCCAAACCGTTCCTTTACTGTAAGTTCTACTGTTCCTATGAGGGAGGCTGCTGTGCTTGAACACACAAGGTAAGTTATAGCATCTGAGCAGAAAAAAAGAACATTAACCACAGCAGAGTTGGACTTCGTTAGTAAAATGGAAAAAACAAATCCATTGCTGAATCAATCTCTCCACATGCTCAATCTCTCTCTCCACAACACTTAACATCTTGAGACAAGTTGGTGGATAACTCAAACAGAAATATCACAAATGTCTATGAAGAGTCCAAAAGCAATATATAAGGAGCTATCAGAATGGAGGAATTTATCAGAACGGATTATAGCGTTCTGAGAAACAGAGCGATAAATGGTTCTGATTTGGAGCAAATAAACTATTCAAAGTTTAACACAGTCAAGCTCCAGTTCTCTTCACCAGTGAAGTGTTTCTTTTCGGGTCAGTATGATAAGTTATATAGGAAAGAAACAACAAAGTAAAACTGTAACTTTTCTCATGTTTTCTGAATTTCTTCATTAAAACTGCCCTTAAAAAAACCCAGTGTGATTGCAAACTCAGGTAAGATGAGGATTCCATTACAGGAGAAACAAACCGTGCACACAGTTAGAGGAAGCTTAGCTGCAAGGACAGAGGGCTAAAGGGGACCCAGCAGCACAGACAACAGGAGTGGTTTGTCTCATGTCACACGCCAGACAGTAGCTGGGGGCAGGGGGTCTTTTCATGCTGGTATCTGTGCCTCAGCAGCTCTTCCTTCACCAAGGATTCTCTCTTTATCCCTTACAGACACACCTTCCTTCTACTCACCTGCGGGTAAAGCGAAAAGGTTTCTGAAAATCTGAAAGAGCTTGGATCGTCCTTGTGATAGTCTCCAAATTTCTGACACTAGAGTAAAAGAAAAAATTATCTAAATTAAATAACGTACATGCTTGGTCATGCCATTACTGTACATTCGTTTGTTTTTAATAGACACATGATCTGAGGTGCTTACAGCTCTGTAAGCAAACAGAAAACTAGCAAAACCACTGATGTAATTTCTTTTCTTAACCAGCAGTGATTTCCTTGAGTATGAGACTTTAATTTTTTTTGTTTTTTTTTTTTTTCTCTAAAATTGCTAAGCAGAGTTAGATGATTAAACAGCCTTGGAGAACATGTTCAAAATTAAATTATTAATACCTACTTACAAGTAAGAAATAAAAACAAACAGAAAACCCAACTTTTGAAAATAAAAAAATTCCATATGTTTTTCTAGGCACTTTGACTTTTTTTTTTTTTGCTAAAAATATTTCATCTACAATATCATTATAGGCAGCAGACAGCAGCGAAAGCTTTAATTTCTGCTAATCTCATGCTAGAATTTCTCTCAGTTGCTGGCAATTACCAACTGCTGAGGACTGAGGAAACAAATAAAGAAAATAAAAATATATGTGCTTTTTTTCCATTTGAAATGGAAAATTTTAGTTAATGCTGGATACCCATCTGTGGAAATGAAGCATTCAGTTTCTTTTTCGTTCTGTTTTAAAGAAAGAATCACTGGACACTAGTCATTTAAGAACGATACGCCTGGAGACAAGAAACCAATCTGACTCTTTTAATATAGTCCTTTTTACCAGCCGTATGAGTTGCCTGTCCAGCCACCTCAGCACGTCGGGCCCCTCTTCTGTCTCTGCCCTGTAGACGGCCAGCCGAGCCATGAGAATGGCAGCCGCCTCCTGGTCGAAGGACGCAGCGATGTTCTGGAGCTGCGTCTGCGCGTCTGCCCAGCTGCAAGAGACAACCACGGGGATGTGCACCACGGGGAAAGGGAAGGTGCCCCACCTCAAAACATCCCTTTGAAATCATGGGCAAAGAAAGCAGCGCTAGCAGTTTAACAAACTCATGCTGGAGCTTCAAAAATCTACCGCGCCTCTCAGCCATTAATTAATTAGAGATGTCCCTTATTCGTACAGATGCCGTGCAAACAGTGAAAGGAAATGCAATGCCACTTATAAAAACAGTTATTATAGTAAAAAATATTGATTATGAAAGGTAAGTTACAGAAAACATGTTAGATTTAAGCTAATCACACATTCCCCACAGTAGCATTTTTCTTGTCACCTTCCTTTTTCTTTTCAATTTACAAGGTGCACTACTAAAACTTCCTTTTAACAGTCGCCAAGAAACTTTTACTAATATAACTAAAGTTAGCAAGAAATTCATATCAACAGTAAGGGCAATGCTTTTCTCCATAAATTGAATCTTCCATCATATTAGCCGATCAATAATCTCCTTCATCTTAAAGGAAATGTCAGTGGACACTGAAAAGTGTCTGCATAATATTAAACATCACTTTCTAAAAATTGTGATGTGAATTGGATCAAGGAAGCCACAGGTAAAGGTCACACATGGAAGCACGGGTATTTTACACCGCCCTGAACTGCGGTTACCTCTCTCAAATTAAGTTATTAAGTGATTTTGCCACTCCCTAAGTCCAACCATCTCCTCAGCTTAGGCCATAGAATTTCACTCAAAGCTTCCTCTTCATCTCAAATCCCTTGGGTTACTTCAGAGCACTCCCAAAACGTTATTCTGCAGCCACTGCAACCTCCCAGAGAAGAAACAGCTCACAGAAAGAGAGGGGCAACTGGCTCAAAGGTACCTTCACCACCTGGGGCACTGCATACCCCAGGACAACAGACTGGGTAAAAAAAAAAAAATCTAAAGATTAAAAAGCAGATATCTATCCTGCTTTTTGGAAAATGAGTCATCCCAAGTAAAACATACTTTCTGGCAACTGTGGTCACCCTGATGCGTCTCTGTCCGCTGGAATGCTGGTACTGAGTCACAAACTGGATTGCACCACGTCCTCCTTGAGGAATGGGAGCGTTGTGCTAAGGACAGGAGGAAAAACAATTGAAAGGAAGTGAATCTCAAGAGTTTACAGTATAACTTGAAATTGTTAAACAAATTACTTAAAAATGATAAAATTCTTAGCAATATGCAGCTCAAGTTATATAAATGTGTTGTCTGGTGCTTTTATTACGTTGAGTACCTTTACTAAACATGGCTAATAAACTCAGAGACTTGTTAAGAGATGTTAGGAGCAGTCGCTATCTCCATCAGGTACCCTTAAAGCAACCAATGCTCTCTCCTTCCACACACACCTACAGAAACAGTATTTTCAAAGGAGCTCTGTTACAATTGCTGGTTTAGTTAGATTCTATTTGAACATCTCGTTAGTCACTAGAATTGCAGGCACAAAATTGATAATATTCTAAAATGTTGATTAATTAATCCCAGAAAGTGCCATCGAAATGTAAACTGAAATTTCAAAACTCTAGTCAGTAGAAATTCAGGTTCATACACTGCTAACAAGGTATGTAATTCCAAAAGAGGACAGTTGAAAGCAACTATTGCACACCATGACCAGACCAGTTTTAGAGCTAGTAACAAAATGAGACCAAAATAAATATGCAAAAAGGGACGGGAAAAAAGGCTAAGGTATATTCAAGTTTTCAAGCCTTAGCATAGGTTCAAAGTATGCAATATAGCATACTAAATAGATAGAAACTACATCCAATTCACATAGTTCCTGAGCTTCAAGCATTTGAAAGAAGGGAAAGTACTAGAAGGAAATAGCATGTTTGCTTGTCATGTTTTTATCCTCTTTCCCAATACCCCTCAGGGAGACAAGAAACCAGGCTCTATGCCCCTGAGGCATTTCCATAACAACCAATCTTTACTTGCAAATACTGAGCAATTAAAACAAATTAAAATGTAAACAAAGAGTAAATACCTTGTAACTAAAAAATCAGAGAACTACTGAAAAGCACTTTTAAATACACAGATTACAGCATTTTCATATATTGCAACTGAAATTTATTTTAATAAGTAACACTGAAAAGAAAAACTGGACTTAGATTATGAACTCTATTCAAAATTTATAGAGCTCTGATTCTCATTATCATATTCAAGGAGAAGATTAGCTCATTATCTCTAAACTTTGGCAACACAAAATGGCAACACCATTTGTGTCCCTGCTACCATGCTTGAGGGAATCACACAAATACACAGGTTTCACCATCATGTAAAATAAAATTACTGTGTTTAGCAGACAAGTAGACAAATATTTATTACCTGGTTGACCACTTCAAAGTACAGTGCAAGTGTTGTAGTAGGATTAAGTCCACAAATCTTCCACTGACAAGTACCTCCTGTCCCAATCTCCTGTAGAAAGATTTTATAATACTTTTACAAACCAGAAGTATTACCTTCCTTTGTGAAGCACAGCATCTGGCCATTAGAGGTAACTGCTTACAAGCACTCTGTCACAAGTTTTCTCCCGGCTCACTTACTCAGACAAACACTCTTGCAAAACAACTGCAGTGTTGGATGCAGAAATAATAAAAAAGGAGATGGTTGCAAAACACTAAAACATTAGAAAGGCAAGGAGGTGACATTAGAAAGACGGAAAAAGCAAGTCAGAAACAGGAAGAAATACTAGACTTTGCTTAAACAGAGGTAAGAAGCATGCTGATTATATTGGGATTTTTAGTTCAGAAAGATACAGTCATAACTACAAGGAAAATTTTTAGGCATGAAAAATGCTTGATTAAAACAGGCCATTTGTAAGCACTTTCACACTAGAAAGTGCTGGATTATGCAGATTGTTAGGAATAAAAATCAGACCTTTCAAATATAAGGCATGCATAAGATATATAAAATATAAAGATATATATAAGATATATAAGATATATAAAATATAAGACATTTTGGTTACTTGCAGGAATTGTTTTTTATTAGTAATCAAATGCAAAATTAAAATGCAATAATATTATAAGAAAATAAGTGATGATTTAAGTCTGATGTAAATTTAAAGGAGTTACTTCAGGGGCCTGTCACAGTTGGATATTTTAATCAATTAATGAAACACACATTTGGTGAACCAGCTATACAAATGGGAAGATGGAGTCAAGATAAAGGGGATGTTCTCATGGTCTTGTGTCCTTCTGTTCTCTCAGTCTTTCTAAACAAAGTATTTTCATGGTTCTCTGTTTGGAGAAATAGACATAGCTCCGATTTTAATAAAGCATGGTAACTCACTCGCTACTTGGTTTCTGCTTTGCCAGCATATAATTTCTCTGGAATACTTTTTACGCAATCAGTGGTTTGGTTTGTCTCAGTGGACAAACCAAACCAAGCAACAAGGGTTCTGCAAGCTCGGATACAACTTGAATCTAACCTAGAAGTGAACAGGAGCATATCCAAAAAATAGCCCTTGCATGTATTTAATTTAAAATTGGTAAAAAAGTAAACACTCTTTATTCCATTTCTGGAAAAGTTTCAGTCTCTCTGCAAATCCAGAAATCCTAAATTCTCTTTTTCCGTACTGAGACATTGCCTTCTTTTTCAGCGAAGTTAACTTACGTTTTCTGAGACACATGGTCCTTTAGAGTTGAGAGAGACACAGGGTCCAATTGCTCCAGAAATCTTTACTTCTCTTGAAGTCTTCACATTTAGAAGAAAAACATGCATTAATATGCCACACTAAGAACTCAATCTTATTTTATCATTAGTTAATGAAAACCTTAATGCAAATCAGAGTGTTGATACCTTTAGGAAAGGTTACACATATAATAATGCTTGATACACGTAGAGAAATTTTTCATGTGCTCAGTTTCTGCACTTAATTACGTATGTTTGCTGTACCAATTTCTACATCCAAAACAACAACATGAACACAAATAAAAACATGGAGAAAAGCTGCTGCTATTTGTAAACCTGGAAGCCTAGAAAGTGTATTTTCTAGAAAAGTAACTAAAACATTCAGAAAATGAGATTAAACCTGAAGACGGGTAAAATGAGCCTATACATACCCCACACTGAATTTATACTCTATCTCCTAAACGTATTTAGCTAAAAGCAAAATCCAGTTATTTACATTCTTCCAAAGTAATTTTAAAGTGATTTGTACATTCCTCTAGAACTGGGGCTACCTTTTCCCATTTTCCAGGACCTTCCAACAAAATTCACAAGAACACATACATGAAAAAAGAGGGTCCAATTATTTGTCCTGGCAGTTAAAACTTAAAACAGAATTTTACTGAACAAAAAAAAATATAGCCCTATATTCTTCTCCAAGGCAGGACTGTAATACTGTCACCGAATGTGGAATAAGAAGGAATTAACATTATAGCTAACTCACATGTACAGAATCACAGAACTGTAAAAAGACAGGTAGGCAGCAACAGCAATGTCTGAGCCAACCCTGACACATCTGTTCAGTGTGTTCCTAAAAATTCCTTACGGGGCAAAGATTCCACAGTTCTTAGCCATCCTATTCCCATGCTTTACTAACACACTGCAATTTTTATTCTTACCTTTATTTCTAATGTGCCACCAAATCCCATTTTAAATTGTCCTTGCATGTCTTTTGTGAATACTCTCTGAAAGGTTTGTTTGAATAAAGATGTATTGAAAGAGTCTCCCATTACCATGTAGCCTCTAGACAACAACAACAAAAAGAACAAACAAACAAAACCCTCAAGTTAAAACAGACTACTTATTATGCAATAATTTAGCACATGGTATTTAGCTTATTTCTATCTATTTCTGTTAGTTTTATTTCTATTAAAGGCAAAAACTAATGAAAGTTCTTGGTGAGGCACATTTCTCCCTACTTAAAAAGAACTATCATTAAGTTGATGTTTTGCTACAATGTTAGGGATGAATTTTGTAACTGAGCTTTTGTAACTGAGTCAGTTAACTACTTCTAATATTCAGTATTCCAAATCTACTACCATGCCATTTATCATATACTACTTAAAAACAAAGAGGCACATACCCAGTGTAGTTGGGACAACACTTCATTTCCAGAAGACCCGTCTGATCCAATGCACATGCATATATGTCAATAACATGACCATTTGTTGCAGCCCGGTTAGCCAGGGCTTCAAAATGCTAAATCCAAGATGAAAATACAGTAAACACCAATTTATTACGTGAGCTCTCCTCATCTTCATATCAAATCCTAAACTCCCAAAATTTTTCTAAAACAACATTTTCAGCCTTTATTCACATATTCTAATACAAGCTAAAAGGACATTTTTCCCTAAAGTTAAAATTCAGATTGGAATTTTCAACACCTGTGTTTTTTTCTCATCAGCTAAGAACCTGACTCACACTAGACAGACCAATGGTTGCAATTTAAACTAGAAAATGACCTTGATCTCTTTAAACTTTGCATTTAGTACTTGATCCAACACACAGAATGGAATTTGTGTGTACAAACCGGTGACTGAGATAATCAGAGAAATTAAGTTCCCATTATAATCAGTTAAGATGAATTCAACAGGTTTGGGAGGCAGTTAATCTGCCCAAATGTACATTTAGGATGAAACGAACTATGCCTGAACTCTACTGCCTAACCCTCCTCCAACTACAGACAGTTTTGAGCAGCTCTCTTAGATATATCTAAGACTAAATGTATCATTTAGTCACATGAATCTTCTCTGACTTAAACCAAGGAAACACTCCAAAGAACTTAAATGTAAAGCAAGCCAAAGTCCTAACTCAACATACTGACATTTCTGAAGAAATTCCTGAAGATACAGCACTATTCTGAGACAGGCAAACAAAAGCAGATAATTCCCACCTCTTTATACATCTGCTACTCCTAACAGTGCTTTACAGTGCTGGGCACTGAAAATGTTCACTTACTGGTAAAATGCCTAAACTATCACCCATGACCATCTCTTACCTTAGTACCCTTTTTAACATATTTAGCATTGTCTTTTTCAATGTCGTGCCATGATCTTATAGGTAACTTCAACTCATCCCCTACAACCATGCCAGGTCCCTGCGTAGCTGGTCCTCCAATGAACATCATTATACGCGCACCGGTGTTAGGGAAAGTGCACTGCAGGGAATAGCAGACAAATGAAACCATCAGGTTTTGCTACAAATTGAACAGAAGAAATAGCTATGCAGATATTTATCACATCTATCATAATAACTTTACTTTTCCCTCCGAAAACTTAAATCCAGTGTTAATTCAAATTTTGCCTTGTTAAGATGTATAAACACCTATGATTATTCTATGTATGTAAGAAATGATATCCATCAGAATCATCATAGAAATCTAATATGCATCAATTACTAAGGTTTTTACATATTGATCATGGCAGCTTTTCTGCAACAAAACAATCTATTTACATATTAGCACAACTGTGGTTAAAGGCCTCACCTCGAGGAGCCCTACGGCGATAGAAAGAGCCACTCCAGAAGAACGTAAAGGCCGTTTTCCTTGTGGAACAGGCCAAGGATCCCGCTGTAGTTCACCCAAAAGATCAGTAAGATTCATATCAATTTTCTGCACTGGTTGCAAAAATCTGTAAACAAATACATGGAATTAGTTTAGATCCAAATTGCTAAATAAAAATGTTATCAGTTGCTCACTATCAATACATTAGACACATCTTAGCAATTTCTAATTCTAGATTGTAGCCTGGATTCAGAGCAATATTTTTGTCTCACCAAGATCACACAGTTTGGTATTATTAATTATACTATTATTCGGTATAAGCACACTTAAGAAGTGTGCTTAAGAAGTTCAGCAAAGTTCTTGTAAAACAAAAAGCTGCTAACTTAGTGACATCACCACTAGCCAGAAAGAACCCTATCTCCTCAAAAGCAGCAGATGATGACCTATGAATATCAAAAAGAAACTTGAGTTTCACTACTTCAATGAAAATCAAACATCAGAAGAAATATTAACATATAAAGAATTTTCCATGCTCTCTGCTACAGGCTGTCTACAAATGCAGCTATTTATTGGAAGGCAGAGACAGCAAAACTGTCTCTCTTCTTTGTCATTTTATCAATTTCTTCTATGTCCTAATGGGGGACACAGGACAATCAAACATCACCCCACAATTTCCAAATGGGAGAAGAGTGGAAAAGCAAGAAAAAGGGAAGGCAAAATTGGATATCCACATAAGAAAGGGGCACTAAAGCAGCCATTAACACTTCCCAGCGTACCAACCAACAGAAGCATCATTATTTACATATCCATAATATGCCTGTGTAATGTTCTTGCAGAGTATTTCCAAAACATCAGCCAGGTGATTTTACTATCACCCATTATTTTCTTCCCAGTACAAACTGTAGGAAAGAAACAGGCTGTAACCATTCGTCTCCTAGTAAATTTGTGCCTGATCAAAATGTTTCACTGTCAATTGATTGATTTAATTGTCATAAACCATTAAGTCTTCCAGTAAATCAGTGTAGCCAAGGTATGTTTTTTGGATGTTTTAAGCACGTTACCTGTTAGAAGGTGGTGGCTGCTGCACTTGAGGACCCCGACCGACTTGTGAAACAGCTACTTTTGTAAGCCCTAGCATTTCCTGTAGTCAAACACATAACATTTTATTACAAAATTTGTTTACAGACTATTTGAATTTCTTTATCACCATCATCTTGATGATTTCTTTCTGTTTGCTTTTGTGTGTTACCTGCAGCTGTTTTGCAGACAGGTCCTTTGTTCCTCTGAAGACATAACTTTTGGAAATTCCTTCACAGCCAAGCTCGTGAACTTGCACCATTCGCCCAAAGGTAATGAGACCCACTAACGCCGTTGGTGGCAGGAGACTAAGAGACATTTGCATGGATTCCTTCAGAGCTTGCAAGTCTTCATCTTCCATGCATGTGTCCACAACATAAAGAAATATCAATGGCATCTGAGGGCCACGCTTTAAGAAGCACAAATATCATCACATGAAAAACAAGTCCTGCAATATTTACAGGATCAAAAATGAAGAAGTGAAGTAGATTTTGTAAAAGTTTGAATTTTAATCATACCAATAATGTCAATGTTCCATCTAACTTACCTCCCTCTCAAGTAGTAATCAGAATCTGGGGCTAAAGGGGAATGAAGCCTCTATGATTATGAACTTTGCCTAAAAATTAAATGCTTACTACAGAAGAAAAAAAAAAGATCCTTTCAGGATGTCATGATAGGTTTTAATCATGTGTCATTTATACAAATCTTTTAATATATAATGAGCTTTTCTTGCTCCAAGTGAACTTAATAGTCATAAAGCTATTCAAAATTATAAAATACTCCAACCTGATAATATTCTGCAGCGTTTCACCTCATAATTTTACTCTAGAGATCATCAGATTTTTTTATTCTTTTAAACTAATTTTGCTATACCGTGAGCAAAAATTGCCTTTATGTTGCATTACAAGAGTTGGCAAAAATGTAGATTCTGCTCAGTCTTCATTCTTCTCCCCATACTCTGAATGCCTCACAAAGTCTTACAAATTTTAATCCTTAAAAATACAATACAAATTTGCTGTTGCAAATGTTTGCAATTTTGGGTTGCAGGTCTATTTTTTATTTCTATTCAAGTGACTTCTATGCTAAAATTCAAACACCCAAATTGAGTATGTATTAGCTGTTTTCTCTAAACCAGCTAGCCCCAAAACTAACTCATAATCATTCAACTACAAACAAATTCAAATGATTAATGAGAGATGGATCAACAGTCAGCCAAATTTGAACTGAAATCATTTGAACAAGCAACAGCAGTAAGCAGACCCCTGGCATGAACACAAATTAAACTCCTGCTAAAGAAACAGATCGAACAAAAATATTGCCTTTAGAAGAGACATCTTTTTAATTTTTTTTAAACCAGTCTTATTAGCCACCCTTGTGTTCTTACAAAAATTTATGTCTTCCATTTCCAATCAATGACATATATGTTCAATCTACTAACAAGCACGTACAGACCCACAGTCATTGAAGTGCAGTGAAGAAATAAGATTGACATTAATTATTTTTTGTATATTGCAAGGTTATAGATGTTAAAGATTTCATTTAATGATTTTACCTGTACTACATATTCAATGCTGGAGAACTGAGGTAAAAGTTCAGCTGGCTGGTTCATTTCAGATATGCCAGCATAGGTAGGAGGAAACTGCAAATAAAACCACAGAAATTAAGTATAAGCAAAAGATTACAACTTCTACAAAAACAAACCATATGTATGGACTACTTTCCTCTGCAACAAATGTTCATTATTGCTCTCATGAAAAAAATCTTAATGCAATCTCCGAAGATACAGCTGCATACTCATGCTCTTGCTGTCAATTTCAGTTCGCAACTACAACTTTTATAAAGTGAAAGTGAAAATCCTCATTTTTAAAAACATTTTCTGCATCCTGAATGTTTCATTTTCTTACCTGATTTCTCTGATAACAAAAGTTGCAAGCCCAGAGTTTTGCTCGATAATCCACTTGGCTATAAAAATGAAATAAGAAAGGTTTACATAGTACAAGCAATTCTTTTCCTCCACTAACCCTAGAATAAGTTTAATTTTTCAAAATCAAATTGACTTTGAAAAAGCTTCCTCCTAATATACTGTCTCCTCAAAATAAGTGTAGTCTTACACAGACACATCAGAAAAATTATTGTCTTTAGAGAGGAATAATGGTCTTCAAGGCAATGAAGCAAATAAGAATTTTAAGAATACAGATTCAGCACCTGAAGAGACTTTCTGCATGGGTTTGGGCAAATAGTTTTAACTCTCCCTACCATTGTGCTTTTCTCCTTTCTCAGGCTATGCCTATTAGCTGTCAGAGTCTGGCACTATCCTGAATGTATATTATGCCCTCAAAAAAGTCGTTCTAACTTAACAGCTACCTCTCTAATGAAAATAACATTTTTTTTCAATTAATGAGCCTACCTCCTTTTCTTTTCCATGCTTCTGTGATCAGAATGACACATGAAACTCTTCCTCTGCTTCCAACCTAAACTTACCCATGACTAGTTCACAATCATTTATGCTTGCACCAATATCACCCTTCAGCTTAAACAGTCAGCTTTCACTCTCTCTGATGCCTACTTCTTGATGTATCTATCTATCAATCACATTTTTCAGTTTCTGTTTTGGTAAACTAAACCAGCTAACCTGCTTTGCTCTACAAATGAACTAAGGTCGGTAATAAATATAGTTTATTTTACTTGAAAAAGAAACCATATTAGTAGTTAAAACAATACAGTGTAGTAACTTCTTACCCTAGTTACTTTCTAGAGGCAAAATGCAGGAGTACATACAGGAGTAACTCACCACATGTGTTGTTCCAGAAAAATAACATACCTAATCGTTAATTAAGTACATTGAAAAGACTAGTTAAACGAAAGCTATGTTTGAAGTATATCTATTACATGTGCACATCTGCGTGCAGAAACTTCTAAGATCTAGAAGTGTGAGCTGTATACTCCTGTGAGGAGCACTTGAACTGCCACACACCTGATCGTTTTCATGGTTCAACCGGCACTATTCTAAATATTGATTGTAATGAAAAATATTGACATAACATATGTATTAGGTTTACCATAAAGGATTCAGAACAGCTCGACAGGTGGTCCTGCTGCACAAAACTGGCTCATACTGAATAGGAGGCAAGTCTGGCCGTTCTTTCAGTGGCGTGAAGAGGGCAGCCACTGGGACTACCATTCTTGTGGCTTCCAGACGACTTGAAGGCCAAACATTCCAGCTGAATCTAACTCCATCCCTATCCTCATTCTGCTGGATAAATTCCAGGAAGGTCGTCATGGTCAACTTCTTCGTTTATCACTATAAAAAGAGAGAATCATTAGCAGCATGTTGAAGTGCAATTATTTTTAACCACAAAATACTAAATGCACTTAATGACAGTCACACATTCACACCATGATTAAACATTTTCAGTAAATCATGTGATCTACACACAAACAAAGGAATAAAAATACTATATTCCACAAGAGCACACTTCTACAGCAATGCCAGGAAATAACTTTTTAAGAAGTACACGTGTCATATTCCACTACGTTATGTATGAAGATGCAACTTTCAACAATTGTTTGAACTCAAATTTGGGCATCAACCTAAGGCTTTCAGAATTTTCAGTTACTCACAAACTAGAGCACTGAGGAAACGCAGACACAACTGAAAAGCTCAACAGGAACCTGTGAATACCTGCAAAAGCCAGCAAGAAGTGTCCTCCCACCCCATAACCCCCACAAAAAACCCCCAACACTTAGATATGTCTACACTGCCCTGAATACCTGCTGTTTGCCTCCTAGTACATTTTATAATATATAAGTTTTATAGGTTTTTCCAGCAACTAGGATATCTAAATTCCTACTTCCTAATAATTAAGAACTTACTGCAAAAGTCTAATTGAACCACCTATGAGGCAGCCTGGGAAAATACTCGTAGGTCTCATTTTAGACTGTACTAAGTTAATGAAGAGCTTTAGACATGCTGGAATCCCCCTGAACTGAGGTTTAAATCAGCAGTTCTCACAAACAGACTGATGACCCTCTTAGCCCAGCAATTACATACCCTACCAAAAACTCCTGGAAAACTCTCCATGTGTAAAGACCTAGCTCTCTTTACTAAAATTATAATGACATTGCACCTTTAGCTCATATGATAGTTTAAAACTTTTCAAGTTTGTTTGTTTTTTTTTTTTTATTACAGTTTAACTTAATAGTTTGATTCTAATGCTGACTTTGAACAAAACAGATTAACAACATCCATAAAACAAAGAGAAGACACACATTTCACAGCCAATATCATTAGGAAATAACCAACTGTTGGCATCTGACAAAACCTCCAAAAAGCAGTCTAAAACTGTTCTTATAAAACACTGACTGACAGGCGAACTTAACTCTGTAGAGTAGCCTTCTCTTAAAGCTCTCCGCAGGTGCAATCATTATTACTTATCACCACACTGTAACAGAAATACTATGATAATTAGTCTGCCAACATTGTTATCTGTGTGTCATTGCAATTGCAACACAGGGAGCCATATGGGACTTTGTGCAAAGGGGCACTTCCACCACCACTTTTATTCAAGTTGTTGCAAGGCCGTTGGGCTGAACGAGGCCATTGGCCAGGGAACAGAAATGAGCAAATGCAAGGGGAAAGAATATCTGGAAATCATAATTAGTACAGAGTGATCAGGGACAGAAGGTAATTCAGCTAAGAGAGGAAAGAACAGGCTGGTATCTGAAAAGGATCTAGAATTTAAGACACTTCTCTCCTAACACATCAAAATCCATCCATGTTTTGTGCAAAAGATGAAGAAACGTTACCCCAGAAAAACAGGGTATTGATACAACCACCTGCATGAGGCAACAATCTGTAACCTTAAAAGGAGAGATTATTCTCCCCAGAAAAACAGGGTATTGATACAACCACCTGCATGAGGCAACAATCTCAGTTGTAACCTTAAAAGGAGAGATTATTCGGAAGAAACGTTACCCCAGAAAAACAGGGTATTGATACAACCACCTGCATGAGGCAACAATCTGTAACCTTAAAAGGAGAGATTATTCTGGATTTGGTTATCTCCTGCGAAGACAGAGAAAATTGCAACTTGAAGGCCATTTCAGCCATTCCATAGGCTATGAAGTCCACCAACGCCATCTCCACACACAGCAACGTGAACTCCTGCTTTCTCTACTGGACTTCAAAGTATTCTCTCCACATTTTACTCTACCTACACTTGAAATGGTTTCACACGGATATTATTTTTACCACTCAGTTACTGCTCCACAGAGGCCAATGTACAAACACCAGTGTCAAGTGACTAATAAAGCGCACATATATACATAAAAGATTTGTTGGATTTATTAAGTTAAATACTCTTACTTTCAAGAAAGGTATGAAGGCAGAACCTGCTAATAACCAAATTTTCCTCCATCTTTTCTTACACCCTGTTCTTCATTTCCAAGAGCCAGTAATGCCTACACATTCCACCATACATGAAATGTGAAACTGACGATCTGACAAGTTACATTCAGTTTCCATGGCTGTGTTATAGCTCTCCAGGCACATTTTCTGGGATAGGTGTGGAGAGGTATTACATTAGACCAGAACAGCAAACCCTGCTAACCTACAGACCACTTACCAAATTTCATACACGTGAATGCCACAAAATACCTATTGCCCACCTCAGGAAACCACAGAGAAGTGATTCTCAGAACAGCTGCGGAGCAACATCTCCCAAGTTGGGGTGTTGCTGCTTTGGCTTTGGGGCAGAACAGGACACCCAGGCGAGACCAGCAGCCCTTCCTGCTGTACTTCCTCCCTGCACCACCGCAACCTCCCTCTGTGTCAGGCAAAGGACCCACAACTGAATTGCACAGTCACAGGCTGACTACACCTGGCTACAAGGGCTGGATTCTCAGGTAAATAGTATTTATGTGATTACCCTGACTAGATGCAAGAGTACAGTTAGGGCCTTCTAACCATTACACGTACCAAACATGTTTGATATACCATTTGGAAACATATCCTATAGCTGAATAAATAGTTTTGAAACACGTTACTTTGGAATGACACTATTTTGAAATGCTTCTAGATGCAACTGCAAACAGTAACGATACTTTGTTCAAAACAGCTTATTCTAAAAGCTCCTCCTTCATCTCAGCACCTTTTAACATTTACACACCACACGTAAACGTGCCCCAATACAGAAGAACATCAAACTAATACCCACTAATCCTTGGAAGCACATACAAACAAAATCAAAATATTTCTCTCTTTGGCGCTTTAAGAGTTCCATCATTGAGAGATTAGAGTCCCTCATGTGACTATGAATTTAAATACCACTAAATTAGTACAGTCCACTGTGCACTTTTCTTCCAACAAACCTATTCTTTCTGTTTATTATGCATTAATAATCTGGTGAAACAAAAGAGATTAATAACAAGCCTTTAATTTTGTTTTTATGCCAAAATTAGCATTTCAGATACAAGATACTAGTTCAGTTCTAAGGAGGAACTCAAGCACAGGAGGAGAATGACTGAGTACTCATCCAAAGCAAGCGCCAGTTGTCAAACTGACCACGTAAGAATCTCATTTTCACTACTCGAACACAGCCGTCCTCCAAACCTGCTCTCCCAGTCTAAGGGATTTTTGTTTTTAAGCAACCAGCGTAGGTAACAACCCACCTAAATTGAGACGACAGATACTCGAAGGCGGCAGGGCCCGCCTAAGCCCGGGTCCTGTGCAGCTCTGCCCCCCTCGCAGGGCACCCCGGCAGCGGCACAGGGAGGCGGCTGCAACGGGGCAGGGGCAGAAGGACCGCTCCGGGACAGGGGAGCTCCGGCCGCCCTTTACACCCTCCGCAGGCCGTGCCTCGCCGGCCCTGCCCGGGCACCGGCGGCCCCAGCTGAGGAGGGGGCTCCCTGCGGCCGCCCCGGCCGGTCTCCCCCGCGGGCGGACGCGGTAGGGGGCTCCCCGCCTCCGGGCCCCGGGAGGCCGCGGGCAGCGCTGCCAGACGGCGTCCCCGGCTTCCCCCGTGCCCTCCCCTGCCCGCCTCGGCCCTGCTCACCCCGCGTCCCGGCCGCCGCCGCCGCCGCTCTGGCTCCCCCCCGCCCGCACGCAGCCGCCCCGGCGCTGCCGACGCAGCCAACATGGCTGATGGGAGAGTCCGCGCCACGTCAAGGGGCAGAGAGCGGCGGGACGGGGCGGGCGGAGCTCACCCGGTTACCGGAGCCGCCCTCACCCCTGGCGGTGGATGCAGGGCTCCGCTGCGGCTCGGTTCCCCGCCCGCCGGGGGCCGTTCCCGGGGAACCCTCCGGATCAGGCTCAGCCGGGCTCCCGAAGCCCCGGGGTTCAGCCTCCGCGGAGCCCCTCTCCCCCCGCCGGCCTGCGCGGCAGCCGTTCGCTCTGGAGGATGGTTTACGTGTTTCTTCCTGGGGGAAAACAAATAGATCTTGAAATTATACTCCCGGTGGGTTTTAGCCTGAGACAATACTTTATGTCGCGTTTACAAATACTTTGAAATACAACACGTTTATTTGCTGTCTGCACCATAACTTTCACGTAGCCCTAACTACAGTTTTGTTCACTTTTTTTGTTAGTGTGGGTATCTTTTTTTTTTTCCTCCCCCCCTAAACCCAAGTTACAGTGACACTTGGGTTTCAGGGCACATCAGAATCCTTCCACACAAGCCGGCCACAGAAGGCCAGAACAGTAACTTCTGTCTTTCCCGAGATATCTCAGTGCAATGATTTTACTACAGAAGATACCTTCTGAGGAAAAGGCTCCTTCCTGCTATCATTTGCCCTGAGGCTGAAAAAAACATCCATTTGTGGCTGTGATGAACCGACCTGGACGTGGGGCAGGACTGGAAAACGTTCTGCTGACTACCACGTCATCCTTCTCTGCAGCTCTGAAAACATGGTTGGTATGACCACCAGCCAAATCTAAATGACTAAAACATCTGTATCCTCTTTTCTTGCATGTCAAATGTAATTACAACAGAATTTCTATGCTATATGTACCTCCACTATTGTTTGCCTGTCCTAAAAACATGAGCAGGGAAACAACAGCAGAACTTAAAAGGGAAGGATTTCAAATTTCCACGTCCACAAATCTCACTGCCTTTTGTGGGAGTATTAAGCAGGAGCTTGCCAAGGACACGTAATCTCCTCCGTTTAAAAAGAAAAGAAAAAAAAAACAAAACCAAAAGACAAAACACACAGAAAAAACCCACCCAACGAAGCCTCAACAGGGCAAACCTCAAACAGATGCACAGAAAGCCATTCAGTGTTACAATTTCACAAGGACTGAAATACTCTGTGAAACGTTTTCAGAAAGTTACACTAAAAAAACCAGGCAAGTCCCAAAGTCAGAACAGCGGGATGAACTCTATAAACAACAAGAGAAAAAGACACAACTGACACTTGAAGACACTTAAAAAGGAAGAAAGGAAGAACAGGAAAGTATACTATTCTCAAAGTTCACTACAAATAAGAGGTATACAGTATTTTTAATCAGTCATTAGCACAATTAAATTTCATTACATAATGATTCAATCCAGTGCCGTAAACTTCAAGAAACATCTTGCAGCTGTTACGATGGTGCAAACCACAGACAAAAGCAAGGAGAAGCAAAAAAATAGAACAGAAAATAGGATCCTAACACAGTATATACTCTTTATAACAGAATACTTCATTATATCCCACTATTAGAATGTACAGTGGAAGCATTTCATTTTTCTTAATGCAGAATTTTTAGTTTATGTGTTAGATTTCTTTTTTTCAGGCAGTGGTGCATACCCACTGATGGCAACTCACCCTTTCTCTGGAAAAGTACTCTTCCATAGTGCCTTGGCAGTTGAGGAGAAAGAACATTCATGTCCAGTTTCTTTTTCCTCTTCCTCCGCCGAGTCATCTTTGCCAGCCACTGCACCAGCATGCTTGGTAAAACTTGTTAGGAACTTGTTTATTATTCGTGGAAGACTACCTGTAATAATTAAAACTATGTTACTTTGTTACTCCATTTTAAAAGTATCAATCCAGGAAAAGTAAGCTAGAAATAAAAAGTATATTTCAATTATATCTTATATACCTCATATATAACTATACTTATGTCTTTTTGTTCATAGCTCTTGACTTCACAACAAATAGAAAAAGTAAGTTCTGAATATTACCAAAGTATTAGAAGAGAACTTTTTACAGCTGGACTCACCAAAGTTTTTGTCTTGACCATTGGTCAGCTTTTCCAGAGATATCACTGTAGTTTCAGTTAAAAGCAGGTTTTATTTCTAGTGGTGCTGCAGTTGTTGCATACTCAACTAGGACATTAGATCCGGGTTTCAGAATTAAACCTCCCTGTTACACGTAGGTGGTTTTGGAAACACCTTAAAACAAACAAAAGGCAGTAGAGAGGAGGAGTTAGGGTAGATGTTTGTTCAGAACGGCTGAAATACAGCCCTGAAGGGGAAAAAAACATTGCTTTTTTTGAACTTATGTCAGAGGCATTTAGAGTCTATCTACTAGATGGACTGCGGGTAGCACTAAACTGACTTTGCAGGCAGCAGGAGTAATAACAATAATGTAAGAATAACATTTTGCGTAATAGGAATTTCATAATACAGCATTATCTGCCTGCTTTTTCTCTTAACTGAGAAGCAGCCCCCATTTAGTGCTACGTTGCTTTTGATGTGGCATGTGGATGCTCCCACGTAAGGGTGCTCAGATAAACCCATACAGCAGCAAACTGAGAACTCGGGCGTTGACCCTTCGGGCAGGAGGAAGAAGCCTGTTCCCATTCGTACCAAGCACCTGATCTCCACCACGGATCTCAAAGCGTTTCACGGAAGGGAGAGGCGTTACCGTTACTGCATGTCCACGGGGGGGATAGAAAACACAAATGGACGAGTTTTAAAGAACCACTTGCAAAAACTACGGTATATGAAAATAATGGCCTAATAAAATGGGTTATTGAACGTTTACACCGATTCACCACAGCAACAGACCAGGTTGGATGGGCAGTAAGTTGCCAGAACCACTTCCCGCGCTGCTTTTTGGCCCAATCTCCTTTTATTCCCCTCCCCGGTTCTGCCGGGCAGCCGACACTCCCCGCAGCGAGGCCTCGGCTCCGGGCTGGCTGCCTCCCGCCGCCGCGGCCCCGAGCACACGGTGCCTTCAGGCCGCCGCTTCCACCTCAGGGCGCAGGGCCCCGGAGGCCCCGCCGCCTCCACAGCGCCGTGGCCCCCGGCCAGGCCCAGGCGGCCCCTCGCGTTCTCGCGAGAGCAGCCGCCGCCGCCTCACGCCGCCTCCCAGCCGGGCCCGGGCCCGTCGGGCGGCCACCACCGCCGGGTTGGCCATGGAGCCGGGGGTGGAGGAGCTGATGCCGCGGCTGCTGCCAGTGGATGACTGTGACTTGGCCGAAGACTTCGACCCCACCGTGCCTCCCAGGACGCCCCAGGAGTATCTGAAGCGCGTCCAGTGAGTAGCGGGGGGGAAAAAGGGCCGGGCTCCCGCCGTCCGTGGCGGCCGCTGGCCGGGCCCGCCGCCCTCACCTCCCCGCCAGAGCTGCCCCGGCCCAGCTCGGCGCTGGGGCGCACGGGGGCGGCACTGACCGTGCTACCGCTGCCGGCGGAGAGAGCCGCTTCCCCGGTGCTTCCCGGGGCCGGGGGGCTGAGCCCCTCGGCGAGGCTGCCGCTTCCCGCGGGCCGGCTCGTTGCTCCGCAGCCCGCCGCGCCTCCCGCCGCCGGTTGCCCGCAGGAAGGCGGAGATCCGGCCGCGGGCGCTCCCGAGGCAGGGTCGGATGCGAGCAAACCTCCGGGAGGCCAGAGCTGCCGAGTAGAAACAGAGAAAACTCCTCTTTTTAACTCTCCGGCTTTCCACACCTGAAGGTTTCAGCGGGATTTCTGACACCCGGCAAATAAACACCGGTTGCAGAAAGGGGAAAAACGTAGCCACTTGGTTTTATTTTGTAGGATTGAAGCAGCTCGATGCCCAGATGTGGTCGTGGCGCAAATAGACCCCAAAAAATTGAGAAAGAAGCAGACAGTAAACATTTCAGTAAGTTTGGGAGCTTTTACGTGTTTTGAGAGGAAAAAAAAGCGGGGGGGGGAAGATGTCAATATCATAATGCTTGTGCTAATTTTGGGGAGTGCTTATAACTAAATAGCACTGCTGGATTTTAAAAGCATCTACAGAATTAAGTTAAATGTCTGGGTTTGAATAAATTCCCGTTCAACTGCTGGCTACCAGCAGGCTTTATAACTGATTTAAATTGATAATATGCATACTGTTTGATACACAGCAGACTGTTTTACTGTCTAAGGAAATAAAATGTTGCATTAAATTCTATAAATATTTAACCATAAAACCTGCATAAGCTTTAGAATAAAGGTATCTCCATACCTATATTTAGGTTTAAATATATATATCTAGGGTAAGGGTAGTAACTGCAGCTAAGCTTTACTAAAGTTAGATGAAATTCTAGTATTATTTCTTTCCTTTTTGGTGGAGTATTTTATCAGAGCTTTTCTTTACTGCCCAAGCAGATTTCTCTGTTGTGACATTGCCCTGCCAGCTTGGTTTTTCATCTACTTTCAAGTAGTTCAAGAGACCAAGTTTGCCTTTCTCTCGTGAAAACTGTAATCTGGAATTTCACTACTAGATCGCTCAAGAAAAGTTTCTAGTATGACCATGTAACTCCTGGGGAACCATTCTTCTTCATGTCACCTCTCTGTAGAGGCATTCTAAAATATTTGTAGAAGGAGCCTTTTTTGTATTTTTTTAAATAACTCTTGTGCTATTCTTTAAAGAGGTTATGTCTACTTACTGTCAGAGTTAATTTCCTAAAAGGTGCTATTGTCGTCTTTTGTCTATTTCAACTTGTTATCTTTACAAGTAGAACACCTAAGGTTCATAGCATCTGTCCAAGATATGGAAACAGCATCTGGCTTTTTCTGAACAGGGAAATTAAGGGAGAATGATTGCTTAAAAAAAACAACAACCCTTAAATAATTTTGAACCTTGGTTTTCCTTCTTACTTGCATATGAGAAGAGTCGAACAGAAGAAATTTTGTCTAAACCAATTGTTAAGTCAGTTGTGGATGTGGCCATGAAATGACCTTTCTTTAATGAAGATTTAAAGGATATTGTTTACCTGATAGTAAACATTTACTGATTCTCTTGTTCTTAAGGATTCTTCTTATAAAGCTTTCTTTACATTGTAATTATTGCCAGTGTTTTCTTAGATTTCCGGGTGTCAGCCTGCTCCTGAAGGATTCTCTCCAACGCTCAAGTGGCAGCAGCAGCAGGTGGCCAATTTCTCAGCCGTTCGTCAGGTACAAACTGGTGTGTTGTGAGGGGCTTGCACTGTCCAGATGGAACACTTATGGGGAACAACCTTCTATCTAGTATAGAAATGTTATGACTTTATGGTAGGACAGATGTTTGTAGGCAAATATTTCAAATTCTTGAAAAAGAATTGAGTGTATACTCTGTGGCTTTCAAATCTCTGATCATACTCCTGAAAGAGTCACGTTTAACAAAAAAATTGGGTAAAATGTATTTGTAAGGTTGTAGTGTTAGCACAGACCTAAATCCTTCCTACTGCATTTGCAACCTGCTCTTAAATAACAGAACAAAAATGGAGAATTGAGCAATCTCTATCTACAGTTCAAACAGGGTGAAATGCAAAACATAATGAAGATGTGGGTCGAGATCATTTATGACTCCAGTAAATGAGCAACTGGGTTGTATTTAATATTAAGAGGTGTGGGAAATAGTAAGCCAGTTATGCCTCTACTCGATTTATAGAATATCATAAAATATACCTTTTATACATTTTAAAAATAATGAATAGCAATTATGGCTAGGATAAAATATCTGTGAAGTTAAACTGTAATTTGGCTTTGTTTTAATTACTCAGAGCCTGAACAAGCACAGAAATCACTGGCGGTCACAGCATTTGGACAGCAATGTTACTATGGTGAGTAGAATTTGTAACAGTGCTGGGGTTTGGTTTTTTTCAGTCATTAAATCTGTGGTTAATCTTGCTTTACAGTTTAAGCAACAACTTGTGAATATTATCAAGTCTTTTCTTCAGTGTCTTCAAGATAGCAGTATTTCACAGTTTTCATTTATTTTTATTTACATCAGCCAAAATCAGAGGATGAAGAAGGCTGGAAGAAGTTCTGTCTGGGTGAAAGAGTGTACTCAGAAATAGATGCACTACCTGATAATGAAAATCTAGGAATTGATTACATGAAGGCGAGTATTTCTAATTTTCAGCTGCTATTTTCAATAACTGCCAAAAACAATCCTACTATTGATTACCGCTTTGTGTTAAGTAGAAACTAGGCGAGTCCAGAAAGTCTCATTTTAATTCCCTTTTAAGTGGAAACTGAGTGAATCGGAGAATTAGTCTATCCCTTCAATCAAAAAAAAAGTTCAGAGTTCCTTCATCGGTTATCAGCTAAAACACTTGCTGCTCACTCAACTGAAAAGCTTTCTACATAGTCTGCTTTAGTGTTTTATTGAATTGTGATTTCTGTTGGTTCTCCTCATACATGCTATTCTACAAATGTCCACTTCACTGCAAAACTTTAACAAATAAAAGTAAAAAGTAAGGTTTAAAGCAAATTTGACTGAACCTTACCTTGAACTTGCTTGAAGGTGTTTTGTTTAATGGATTTCAAAGCTCAGAACAGACCTTCAAATCACTGCAGATGTCTGAGCATCACATTAAAATATTAGTGTGTTCTAAATTAGAACAAAAATATTTATCATAATGTCTGCATTTTCCAACTTGATTATTTGCAGGTCGGCTTTCCCCCTTTGCTAAGTATTGTAAGCAGAATGAATCAGGTAAGCTTACCTCTTAGAATCGCATAGTGACATTGCATAAATCATTCTAACTATTGCAGCAGACATCTGTTTTTCTCTGCTAGAGTAGGCCATTGTTTATTACAACTGCTATTCATTATACACTTACAAGGAAAACACGTAATCATTCTCTCACCTTCAGCTACAAACAACTTTACTAGCAAACACTTACTCTGACTAGTTTTAAGAATGTTTTGTCCTTGTAATTACTCTGTAGAGCATCTAATGTGTGAATTTTTGCCGAGTGCTCTATTAGGTGCTTGACAGTGTCTTAAGATTTCTCATTTAGTATTTTAAGTGCAGTCCTTCAACCTGATTGTGAACTCTTGTGTACACTGCAAGGCTAGAAGAATCATGCTTACCTTCCCTTTGCTGTTGTGTTTCCCATTAGTCACCTTTATACACAAACAACTAGTCAGTGTCCTGCCTCTTTCCTGATCTGTGGCTATTTACCCACAGCTTTGTTAAGACAATTACTTCATTTTCTATAAAGTTCTTTCCAGGAACTCACACTTTACACTTGGGTTACCCTTATATATACTTCATAACGTATATTTTTGAAAAGTCACATTGTTTTTTTTTTATGTAATATATTCCTTCATGTAGAAGGACAGAAAAAAAAAAAATTGCAAGTATTGTATTGTCTCTTTCTGTTCCTCTTTTGAAGGCAACAGTAACCAGTGTCTTAGAATACCTGATAAGCTGGTTTGGAGAGAAAAAGTTTACTCCTGAACTGGTAATTTTTCATTTATTCTAACTACTTGCACGTGAATGCATTAAACAAGGGATAAATTGCTCATAGTTTTCCATGAAATTATTTTTTACTTTCTAAAGAGTTCTCTAGATGCATGTATCATTCAGTTACTTTCAAAACTTTCTTGATTTGGTACTAAAGTATTCACAGAACTTTTCTGAAGGCTAATTACAAAACATAACAGGTACAGATCTATCAAGTACTGCCAAAACCCCCTACCCTTGTGCTCTCCACACTGACTCAAGCCACGAGTTTAGACGAGCATCGGCGCTGGGGAGAGAAGAGGCTCAGACTGCAGCAGCTTTGGTTCTGCCCAGTTTAAGGTGTCACTACTTTTGAGTCTCTTAAAGGCCTTTCGTGTTCTGTCCCTTTCTGTAGGACTGTTTTCTTTTTAACCAATATGCTGCAGAGAATATGCACGCTGACTTGTAGTTTATTCCCATAACAAAAGCCATTAGACACTGGAATTAAATTAGGAAGTTACACTGGTAGCAGAAAGTTCTGCAGTAGCATTCAGTGAAGTAAAATGCAAAGGACACATTTTCACAGTGGTGCAATTTTTAAAGTTGATCTAACAGCATTCATGCCACAAAGATCTGACTTGATACATTCACGCTTCAGGAATGTCTTTCCACAGTTTATGAAGTTAAAAATTAATAGCTAAGTAATAATATTAAGATATTACCAAAATAATCCTTCCCTCAGACTTTAATAGTGTAAGCTGTGTTAATTTATATCTTGGCCAATATTCAAAAAAATATGAGGAAATCCAGGAGTACTGCTCACAAGAAGCTTACCTAGAGGCACAAAGTTCCACTGTGTAGTCTCTAATTTGGCTTTCAAACTTTTCAATTTGGGCAGTAGCACTTAAATGCAATTTTGTTTGAGACCTCCGCTCCAGGCCTGCTCAATATAACAAAGACTGCACGAAACTTAAAGGAAATGCTCATATTCTAAATTTGTTATTTGAATCCACGCAGGGCAGATGGCTCTACGCGCTGTTGGCGTGCCTTGAAAAACCTTTGCTACCTGAAGCTCACTCCCTTATTCGGCAGCTGGCAAGACGATGCTCAGAAGTCAGAGTACTAGAGGTAAGATTTAATATAACATGGGGCAAAGGACTTGCTGAATTTAGCAAATATTAGAAGGATGATTTTTCAGTTCTTGAAGTCTTGGTACATTTTGAACATTTGTCCTAAGTTTGCTTGGGAATGAAGGGAATAGTACAGGCACGTAGCATGGCACGTTACAGCTTTTCTATTTGACACTGGTAACAAAAGAACTGTTATAGTATTTATTTCTCTTTCAGGAGAACAAGAATGAGGAACAAATATCAGCTCTGAACTTGATAATCTGCTTAGTTAGCAGGTAATACAACTTACATACCTGAACCAGTAAAGTATGTCCAGAATAAATGTGTGATTACTCCTGTCCTAATCTAGATCATTTAACGTGGAAGTCAATTAAAGTACCCTGGGTCTATGTAGCAAACATACTTAGCTAAAAGGACTTCAGATAAACCTAAGAATAAAGTGAGCTTATTGGTTTCCTCAGATGAGCCCCGTGAACTGCAACACTAGAAACACTAAAAGAAGAACTAAAAAGCAAGGGGTCTAACAACTCAGAGCAGAGTTAAGGAGAACGTTGCATTAGAGGTTTCTTACCATGTTCCACTTCTCACCACCAGGTACTTCGATCAGCGTGACTTGGCTGATGAGCCTCCCTAGACTGTTTGGAGAATATCAAGTATTTTGCGTTGCCATGGTACGAACAGGATTATGAGAGCTCACAGGAAGACACTGCACTACTCAGACCTGAAGTACTATACAGCCCCTTCAGATCACCCTCACAATAACGCGTTTGGGACAGCCATGAATAACGTCAGCTCAGCTTTAGCATAAGATTGTCAATGTCTCCAGTATCACCATCACTGTAAAGTGGTCAATGAAGTGTCTGGCATCATCTCTCAAGCTCCTCTCTCTGTAAACTACATTCCTGGTTGGAAATTTCTACCATTTAAGTAATCCTGTGGACACTACTATTAGGTGAAGTCTGAGATTACATTACAAATGATAGTTCTTCAGCTAATACCCAACCATTGAGGGCTTTTTTAATAAAAGCATTTTAAAGAGCGTTCTTAAACATTATGGCTTTTCTCATTTTTCAAACTATTTAACAGCAGCCTTACTGTAGAAATCTACACAACTAGGACTGAAGGTGGTTTTTTCAAGATTTGGTTCCTGAGCTTAAGCTCTGCCAAGCAGTTCACCTATGGCCAGTAAGTTACTGAAACAATAATTTTAGTAAAACATAAACATAAATACTTCCTGAGTAGTAATACTATTTTTTTAGTAAACAGTGAAAATTACAGAGCTGTATTCAATGCTTTTAATAGAAGCATTTATTAAACAGAATGAGCAAGTTTGTTTTCTGTATGCTATCTTAACAAATACAGTAGCTCACCTATTTATGTATTTAATGTGGAGTGCTTCACCAAGAGTATCAGCTTGGTACATACACAACTCCCTCTGGTTTTATTTATCTTCAACAATTAAAAAACAATGTTAAAGGAACTATGAGTTCTGCTGAAAGCAGCAAATTCATACAGAGTATTAAATTCTACAATATACAGAAGGCAGGTGTCATTTAAGTCCCTCCCCTCACTAGTAAAAATCATCATTAACCACAACATTACTGATAAGCCTTTATGGTAGTCTTAACTGTCAAGCAAAAAAATGAAAGTGAATTACAGTAACTACTGGAGTTAATTCCGGAGATGCAAGTAACAATGATTCTGTCATGTAATGTAAATGTAATGACATTGGAATGTCCATCTGTTAGACACACAGTCAAGTTATTTCTAGTCTAGTTACATTTTCAGCATGTTGAAAGCAGGATGAGTTGGCAACTGAAGAACCTATGAAACGCAAGAACACTAGCTAATTCCCTACCCCTACAACTTCAGACAAATCCCAGTTATAAAGGTGAACAACCACCACAGCCCTGTAAATGTAATGACATTGGAATGTCCATCTGATAGACACACAGTCCAAGTTACTTCTATTCTCTTTAGTTACATTTTCAGCATGTTGAAAGCAGGATGAGTTGGCAACTGAAGAACCTATGAAACGCAAGAACGCTAGCTAATTCTCTAGCCCTACAACTTCAGACAAATCCCAGTTATAAAGGTGAACAACCACCACAGCCCTACTATAAACTACTAGTGTAAGAAAGCAGCATTTTCCATCAGTCAAACAGCTGATCCCCGCCGAGTACCATACCGCTGGAGTTACTTTCATCTTTGCTAGTTCTATAACCAGTGGGACAGTCCTGCTCTACACCATTTCCTAGAACTGTCAAGTTATTCAGCTACGACTGATCTGAACTGGCATTCACAGTGCTTGAAAAAGATCAGAATTTGGTCACATCTTAAGCTCAAGCACAATAACCTCCTGGTTATCGCATTATTACAGCTTGCCAGCCTGTAACAGCTATGGAGAAGAAGCTTGAGCCATTACAAACTTCAGACCTTCCCTAGAGCTTAGGGCAGAACAGCTTCCAGTGTTCTTGGCCACCATGCAGCTGGAGAACATACGCTTCTCCCAACACAGGAGGTGGCTATGACAATCAAAAGTGCTATTTTAACATGTTAACTTTTCTGGTTAGCCTGTTATTTACTGGTCTGAGAGTAGAAACTGAATCACTGTCACAAGGCATTCTCACTCTTCTGAATAAACATTGTAAGTTTCTCTCAGGATTCATTGGAAAGTATAAAGCTTGAACCTGCCGACAGAAAAGTCTTAACAAAATTAACAAAATTAATTAAATTAATTAATTAAAAGTTTTAACAAGATGTTTTCATGCTTACCTATTTCTCTCAGGATTCATTGGAAAGTATAAAGCCTGAACCTGCCGACAGAAAAGTCTTAACAATAAAATTAATTAAAAGTCTTAACAAGATGTTTTCATGCTTACCTACAGCAAGATATGTATTGTTACACAAATCTTGTAACAAGCAGTATCTAGCAAACCCCAATGTCCTCAAGAGTCCTGGTGGTGTCTTTATAGCTTCTTGGAGGCCTAATCATCTTCCTGCACACACTCATTACAGAAGTGAGCCGTAGCTAGCAATTAAAAACAATTTCATTAATGTTAAGTTTATGCACAACAAGCTAAGCCAAATTTCCTTCTTTGGCCAATACAGATGATCTTCACTATAAAATTATTCTGACACAAAAACCAGCTGCTAATTTTCAGGTGGTAGGAGAAAGTGTTCAACTACATCTAAGTAAGTTCTCTTTTCCACTGCTCCATATCCCAATGTCCTCAAGAGTCCTGGTGGTGTCTTTATAGCTTCTTGGAGGCCTAATCATCTTCCTGCACACACTCATTACAGAAGTGAGCTGTAGCTAGCAATTAAAAACAATTTCATTAATGTTAAGTTTATGCACAACAAGCTAAGCCAAATTTCCTTCTTTGGCCAATACAGATGATCTTCACTATAAAATTATTCTGACACAAAAACCAGCTGCTAATTTTCAGGTGGTAGGAGAAAGTGTTCAACTACATCTAAGTAAGTTCTCTTTTCCACTGCTCCGTATCATTCTTGCAAAGGAACTAACCCTCCACTGCACACTGTTACTGAAGGCTGTTGGTTCCTGTGCCCATGGCTTCCTCAGAATAATACAAAAGCACTTGCTGCCTCACACTTCAGAATGAATTGGGCATTCACATCAGGTGACACAAACGACGTTAGTTTCTTATTCCAATTTTGTCTTGGTCAGGCTTTTACTCTGCCCTCAAAGCACGCTTCTAGCCTTCCGTATGTGCTGGTTTGGTAATTAAAATATTTTCCCGAAAACTTTTGAGTAGACAGTTTTCACCATGTGGAATTAGTACCTTGGTATAGAATAGATTTCATGCCAAGATGCAAGGATAGTGTTATTCTGATGAACATTTATTACATATTTTGGAATTGTGCTGCACACTGCTATAATTTACAAGCTACACAGAAAGCTGAACCAAGATAATGAATCCACAGACTTTTTAAGGTAGATACCCAGATTTGAATGTGCTCTACATCTTCTGTATCATCACCTGAAATTTACCTGCAAGAAAAAGCAAAGTCAGATCAAAGTATGACCATTAGACCTTGTTGTTCCAAGGAATTATTTTCTTGTAATCATTTTGTTAAGAGAAATACTAAGGAACTTTCCAATCTTACAGTTTAATTGTGAACAGCCTAGCCATTATTTAAATTTAGCATTTAAATTCAGCTCCAGATAACAGCTTTTTCTTTTCTTTTTTCTTTAAGCTGATCCATGTTCCCACATCACAACAGTCTTGTCAGCTAAATTTAAGATTCGTGCAAAGTTTGTGGAAATTTTTAAATCCACCTTAAGCAGCTTGGGTAGTTACCATTGACTTCACTTATTAAGAAACTTAATGACTTCTAGCCCTAGAGAAAGAGCACGTATCTACCTGGTTTGATCTTCCCTTGTTCAAATAGCCTTCTGCAAGTACACCCATATGCATTTGATGCTTCCAAATGTAAATCAAACTTTTTAGTTTTGCTTTCCACTCAATGACATGGAGGTTCACCCTCTGCCAATTTTTTTCTACACACTAACGTATTTAGTGACAAGCCATAGCCTGATTTTCATACTGAGATCAAATGAGCTAAAAACTGAATAACTCTGAGAATTACTTACATGCTGGCATTGATGAAACTTCAGCTGTTACAATACTCTTTATTCCCAAATTCGACAGGCCTCCTCTGATTAGTCCACAGGTAAATGCTAAATACTAAATATAAAGTTGCACTTTAAATCAAGTGTTAGGGGTGAAGCTTGTTACTAAAGATTGAAACTAAGTACTCTAGAACAAGACTTAACACTTGGACAATATAAAACTATGGAGGTTTTGTTCATGTGCTTGAGAGACTTCTTCACGTCTCTAAGAGATGAAAGTTCCAGTATTTGGTACAGCAGAGCTCACAATACAGATTTCTCTTGTTAGAGGCACTATCTTGAGTTACTTGTTTCTACTTCCGTTCAACCTGTAGGAACTTAATATCCTTAAACCAATTATTCCCAAGACTTGGCTGAAACGAGCAGTTGGTATTTAAGTCAATGAAAGAGAAACAGTCCAAAATAGCATTCTCACACAGGCCACATCTTAGAATGCAAGGGCCTGCAGGTATTTAGAGTAAGTGTTGCAAAACAGAAGAAACGTCTCACCAAACATAAAAAAATCTGAAGAACAGTAGCCTGCAATTGCAATAACTAAGATCATCAAGAATTAAGAGACCATAAAATGGAACTGAATGCCCCATTTCTTACATCCACCTGAACCCAAGTGCTTTATAAGAGCTTTTGCAGAGGCACTGATTTTACATACTGTAACTCAGTATCTACACTCAAAACTATTTTTAATTGGTGGAAGATCTTTCTGAATGTTTGTGTAATCTCAGAAGCTTGTTCTAGGTAACAAACAGTAACTTCCAAATGTGTTTCTGAAATTTTAAAAAAGCTTCTGAAAGCACGTGCTTTCCAAAGCAAAAGAATTTGTGCGATGGTGGCAGAGCAGCTCCTACCATCCAGTAACCCCAACACAACAGCAGCAAGTTTCACAACAACTATGGCCGTTTCTGGAACCATAAATCAAATCCACTGTTCTGAAACATGGTGCATTTCTAAGAAGCACACGTTTAAGAGACTAAACTTTAACTGCCCTTTTGAAGAGTTTGTATTCATTCAATTACAAATTTTAAAGTTGTTATTAATAGATCAAGATAATTCAAACCAAACTGGTAGATCCCAAGAATAAAACTAAAGGGTACCTTTGGTGCATGTTCTAAATACTGCTTTCCTGCAGACATTTGTGTCAAGAGACGAAATTTATTGTCTTGAAGGACATAAATACCCTGTTTGAAAATGACAAAAAAGGGTTTTTTTAGTTGAATATGCAATAACATGTAATCAACATTTTACATGCAGGGATTTGGCTTGTAGATACAAACGTTCTCAGGTTGAAAAATGAAACTTTAGATTAAGGCATATGTGATTTAATTTTAAACTGTATTATTTACTTACATGAAATATCAAAATAAAAGATACTTAATTGTGAGTTTATGACAAAACCCCAAGATAATATTAGCAGTTATTCCTAAAGAACGTTTATTTACATTCTTCTTGGAAGAGTCCTTCCAGTGCTCAGAAACAACAGTTCCATATTAGAAAGTCTTTTTTAATATATCAAATGCATGCTGATTTTTTACATTCAAATTTTAAATCTTCATTTGGTATTCAATTCACTATTCTTATTCTCAAATTTTGGGAGAACTATCTTCTTTGAGAGTGATACAGGCAACAACACCCAGCAAATGATCAAATTAAAAGTCTAGTGTTTCCTACATTACAATTTTGTGCCACAATATGCATTTTAATAAATTAAAAATGAATACAGTATAGTTTCATCTACACCTTTTTTGCTAATGACTGTGCTACTTTGGAACTTCATAGCCCTTGAAATGAAATTAAGGCTGCGTATACAACTAAGATCTAAGCTCAATACAGCAGCTTCCTTTGAATTAAAAAACATATTTCAAAGGTAATTATTATCTATTAAAGTTATTTCTTGATAAACAGATATCAAATGCATGCTGATTTTTTACATTCAAATTTTAAATCTTCATTTGGTATTCAATTCACTATTCTTATTCTCAAATTTTGGGAGAACTATCTTCTTTGAGAGTGATACAGGCAACAACACCCAGCAAATGATCAAATTAAAAGTCTAGTGTTTCCTACATTACAATTTTGTGCCACAATATGCATTTTAATAAATTAAAAATGAATACAGTATAGTTTCATCTACACCTTTTTTGCTAATGACTGTGCTACTTTGGAACTTCATAGCCCTTGAAATGAAATTAAGGCTGCGTATACAACTAAGATCTAAGCTCAATACAGCAGCTTCCTTTGAATTAAAAAACATATTTCAAAGGTAATTATTATCTATTAAAGTTATTTCTTGATAAACAGATCAGTGAAAAATAAAACATATTTTATTTGGCACAATCCTTGTACAAATTCTCTTGTTCCAACTCTGATACAACAGGAAAACGGCCATAAGAAACCAAGTCATCCAAAAGCAAAAAGATTTTTTATTCTAGTAAAATGGACCCTTAAATTATTTTGATCTTTAAGAACAGTGGCTGTTGATACAGGCAAGGACATAGATATCAACATGCAAATTTGAGAAGTTTTTCAGATTCTTATACAAGTACATTCAATAAAATCCAACTAAGGCTTTCAACTGCTGAAAACTATAAAAATCCTCCAAAATAAAAAAAAGTACTTCAAAGGAGCCATTCTATTTAAATAGATGTTGCACCAGCAATATCACTTATTAAAGTTATTTCTTGATAAACAGATCAGTGAAAAATAAAACATATTTTATTTGGCACAATCCTTGTACAAATTCTCTTGTTCCAACTCTGATACAACAGGAAAACGGCCATAAGAAACCAAGTCATCCAAAAGCAAAAAGATTTTTTATTCTAGTAAAACGGGTCCTTAAATTATTTTGATCTTGCTTTAAGAACAGTGGCTGTTGATACAGGAAAGGACACAGATATCAACATGCAAATTTGAGAAGTTTTTCAGATCCTTATACAAGTACATTCAATAAAATCCAACTAAGGCTTTCAACTGCTGAAAACTGTAAAAATTCTCCAAAATAAAAAATACTTCAAAGGAGCCATTCTATTTAAATAGATGTTGCACCAGCAATATCACTTTCTCACACTAGTTTTCTACAAAAATTTATTGGGAGATACATAAAAAAGTTCCCGTCAAGTGTTAACTGTAACTGTTACTGTTCTGTCAGTTTCTAACTCTGCAACAGCACATTCAAACAGGGTGGCAATAAAGACATCACAAGCAATTATTAAATTGTATTCTGAAGCTACAGGCCAACATGAACCTTAAAATTCTGTTTTTTAAACAAAACAAATAAAGAACATTTTGGGTTTCTTATCAGGTAATTAATTCTAGTCCAAGAAAAACAAAAAATGCACTAGTAACTCACAACTGTTACTGATTTTGTAAGTGAAATCTTATTCTACAGCATTAATACCTGATGATTAGTCCTTAGGTTATCTATTTGTTTTTTGAATACAGTTGTCCAAAAATCTTTGCAAATGAACTTCATAATATCTAATTCATCCTTGAACCTGGCAGTATCTTTTGTGAACCTAAGAGATAAGTGAGAAATATATCAATAACGAAGGTACACACAACTTGACCAATTAAAGAGAAAAAGAAAAAACAAAATAATGGTACTATGCAACATTATTTTTGAGGCCGTTAGAGAAATTAGTTTTCCAACCATTGTACAGTATCATTCTAGCATCACTCTGCATTCATCAAGTATTTTAACTTAAGACCAACACAGTGTTATCTTAATACCTGCAACGTGACAACAGAATAAATAGTTTTAACTATATGATTATTAAAGACAGTTGAAGTACAAAAAGATGCCAAGCACTCCATCAGTTTTATCTTCAACTAAATGTCTAAGGAGAAGATAAACAAAAAGCTCACACCTATACAACTGCTTGGAAGGAGTCCTTTAAATACACAAAAAAGCACTAACATATAGGAACAAACATGTGAAACTTGTTCCCATTTCCCAAAAAGGGACCTCTTTCTTGTGCTTATTTCAGAATTCTCGCTCTTTATCCTCCTTGAGGGTCTCTATCTGGCACTACAGCACCACTTTGTTCAAGGAAAGCGTGAAGTTGTTCAGAAGCCCAAGAGTGTCCACACGACCTCAGAACAAGGGCACTGAAGTTGGATGTGCAGCAAGTCATTCTGCACTCCCAAAGGGCCCGGGGAAACAAGGAAGAAACGTGCTCTGTCGCGAAGTTCCAAGGACTGAGAGTGCTTCAGAAAAATGAAATAGAGTAACCAACCATAAAATTACGTTTAAGAAAGAAATTTGAAGGAGAAGAAAATCATGAAACGTACCAAAAGTAGAAAACATGCAAAAGCAGGTCTAAAAAAGGCACAACTAAAAGGATTTTAAGTATTAAAAGTAACCATATACCCTGACTCGGTTGTCATGACGGAAATCACTGGCAAAATACATACTCCAAAACTGTCCAGTGGTATTCAAACGGGGGTCCCCGCAAGAAAAGGAGGATGCCAGCACGGTCAGTAAGAGAAACACATCCGCAGCGTAACCCTCTGTCCACCCAAAGCAGCGGCCAGCTTCCCACCCAGCGGCCGAACGCCCCCCGGCCCCGGGAAGGAGGGGTCGTGGGCCCTGGCCGGGCAGAGAGGGGGAAAACCCCCGAGGAGGAGCAAGGCCCGCCAGTCCCGGGAGCGGGCAGAGGGGTCGGGGGACTCACCTCTCGATGAGCCCCTGCCCGACACGGAAGCCCATGCTCTCCAGCTTGGTGGTGCACCGGCCGTTCTCCTGCAAGACACAGGGCGCCGCTGCTGCTTTACACCCCGCCGCTACCGGGCTGCCTTCCCCCCCCGCCTGGTCCCCCCCGTCCCAGGGCGGCCCCGGCCCCACTCACTCACCCCTTCGCCCTGCTCGGCGGCGCGGTACAGCCCCGCCACCATCTCGTTGTGCAGCAGCAAGAAGAGCGCCTCGTCCGCCATCTCCGCCCCGCCGCGGGGATACCACCCGCCCGGCACCGCCGGGCCCCGCCGCCGCCGCCGCCGCCGCACCGCCTCTTCCGGCCCCCGGTCAGCAGCTGATGCTCCCGGGCGAGGCGGAGCGCCGGCCTGACTGGTTCTCCTCGCCGGCGAACCCTTCTCAGCGTTCCCGCCCCGCCGCCGCCTGGGGAAGGCCTCCCGCGGGCGGCAGCCTCTCCTGAGGCGGGCCTTTCACTTCCAGAGCCCGCTGCCTCGGGCCATGGCGCGAAGTGAAGGGGGGCCGGAGCTGGGGAGCTGCACCCCCCGCACTGCTGGGGGTTGAAATGGGAGGGTGGAGGGATGGGGGGTGTTTTATCGCCTCCGGGAGGTCGCTCGTTCACTCGCTACCCCCTGCCGCTGTGAGGCGGCGCCGGGTTCCGCGCCCGGTTCACCCCCACCTCTCTACAGGAACGGCACCGCCCGCCCCGGTGAGGCGGAGCCGCAGCTAAACGCCTCACCGGCGGCAGGAATAACGTCCCGTTAACGGCGTTTCACAGCCGCCACAGGGGGAGCCGGCTGGCGGGGCACGGCACAGCCCACCCGGCTCCGAGTGACGGGCGGCCGCCAGGCACCGCCGGGCCCCGCGGCCATTCAGCGGCCCGCGCCAGCCCTCAGTAACGCCCGCGCCTATTGGCTGGCACGGCGCGGCGGCCTCCGTAGAGGAACGGTGATTGGCCCTCGCCTCAGCCGGCGGCGTGCGGGCCCCACAGAGAGTGGGGAAGTTAGGATGTGTCCCCGGGTGGGTGGGGATAAACGTCCTCGGCGTGGCTTTCTGATTGGGCTGCCGGAAAACGATGCCTTGAGTTCTCATTAGCTCTGAGCGATGTCAATCCTCCGGTTGATTCGCAGGGCTGGGGTGGCCGAGTCTCCGGCTAATTGGCCAGCCAGGATGCCAATCTGCCTGCGTGCCCTGATGATTAGCGGGCGCCATCCCGGCGGGGTGTGCCCTTTCCTCAAGTGGCCGATTATTGGCGGTCGGAGGGGACCACTGAGAGGCTATTGGCTGCGCCCTCCCGGCCCGCGGCTGCCGGCGTGGTAGGCGGGGCCCTCTTCCCTCCCCCCCGCCCGTTACCCAGCGGTGCCTTGCGCTGGGCCCCGGCTAGGCCGCGCTGCGGGCGGGATGGCGGTGGCGGTGCGCGCGCTGCAGGAGCAGCTGGAGAAGGCCAAAGAGAGCCTCAAGCACGTGGACGAGAACATCCGCAAGCTCACGGGGCGGGACCCCAACGATGTGAGGTGCGGTGGGGGGAACGGCCCGGGGCTGGTGGGGGGGATTGAGGGATGCGTGAGGAGCGGGCCAGGCCGGAGCGAGGGGAGCAGGCGTGTCCCCTGTGGCAGCGGCGGCGTATGAAGGGGAGGGGAGAGGCCGTCGCGCCCTTCCCCGGTCCCTCCGGTGTGCCCGTCGTGGGGGGGGCGGAACGCAACCGTGGGGGTGGGTGAGAGAATGGTCGTGACCGCGGGCAGCCCAGCCGGGGGGGACCGGGGCAGGTAGCGCTAACGGTGCCCGCTGTCTCTTGCAGGCCCCCCCAAAACAGACTGCTAGCCCTCTCAGGCCCTGGTGGAGGTAGAGGGCGCGGGAGCTTATTGCTGAGGTAAGGAGCTGCCCCCCCGCCGGCGGGGGGGGGGTTGTCCCACCCCTGTACCCGGGGCATCGGTTTGCCGGCCTTGCACCGGGCTGTGTTGGTGTTTCTCGTCCCCTTGTGCCGCTGTTTCGGTTGGCAGGCACCGGAGCCTGGCCTACGGGGCACGTGGGGTTTTGTAGCGCTGCCTGAAACGTAAAGGACCTTCTGGGTGTGGGTTAGAGCAAGTTTAAACTGGCGGGTTTCCCTCGTCCTTTCAGCCATCAGCCTGAAAAATCAGGGGAAGCGTCAAAGTTAAGGGAGGTGTTACGTGGTATCCGGGACCTTGTCAAATCATTCAAAATCCATCTTTTGGTAATTAAGAAGCTGGTAGCTCTTTCAGGAAGTTGAAGCTGACAAGAATTTTAAAGCAAATGTAGCTTAAACCTGTAATGTTTTCTTGTGGGTTTGCCTTTTTTTCCCCTTTTTTTTTTCTTCTCCTTTTTCTCCCTTCCCCACGTAGAATGAAAATGTCCACTTTTGTTCAGTGGTTCCTATTTACACTTATAGTGGATATTTTGTTGAATTTCAATGTTAAACTGCTGGTTAATACTTAATGCATGTTGAAAGCTACTGCAAATATGAACACTTGAACATATTGGGGCTGCTTGATTTAGTGTAGCTGGTCAATCAAATAAGTGCAGAAATTCAAGCTTAAATTAGTTGGTCCACAAGCAGTATGTTTAATGATTTTATTGGACTAGTAACAGTAAATGATGATAGAGCTGAGGAAAATTTATTGTTAGATCATGACCACAAAGCCAAAATCCAGTTTGATTGTGCAAGTTTAAGGTGGACCTGGGGTTAGCTTAACTTGTTCTGAGATCACAAGTGTTTTCTTTTTAGGCGTGGATTCTCGGATAGTGGAGGAGGACCCCCAGCCAAACAGAGGGATCTTGAAGGGGCATCCAGTAGGTGGGTGCAAAAACTGGTGCAGAGAGCTTGCTTTATCTGAATGAGAACTGATAGTATTGAATTTAAAAAGCTTAGATTCAATAACTGTTAATAACTGATGACTTTCACTGTCTTCTTCAGAGATTACATATTCAAGATTTCTTGGAAATATATTTGGATGATAGCAATTGACTGTGGTGAAATATTTTTTTTTTCTTCTATACTTTATAGCAATAATATAAAGATAGAGCAATATGAAGGTTCTTGGAATTTTCTGTTTTGCTTGGTGTACAATCTGCTGTATTATATTCTGCTTAGTAGCACCGAGTTTTTTTTACAGGAGACACAAACTGAATTATAACTGAGACCTCCTGTTCAATAAATTGAATGTGCACAGTGTGACAACAGACTCAGATTTTGAGCTGTCGCATTTGGATGCAGCTCTGTCAGATGAGACTGATTACAGTGAGCTTCGTTCTATGGGCACTTACGTGCAGTGGTATTTCTTGACTAAAGCAAGGCTTGCTTTTGAATTTTTGAGTTAACACAAAATGAATACTGTCAAATGACTTTACTGGTAGCAAAGGGCTGTACCGCAAAGCTGAGAGTGAAAGCTGAAAATAACTTTTATGTAACACACTGTCTGGTTACTCTTTGTTAAAGCCTCAGTTCATCCAAGTTCTCGGGTCCTAAGCGCTCTGTCCCCTCTCACCTGTTTTCTTGGTATTTGGCTTAAATAACATTTCCTGTTTGAAAAATCGCACCAATGTTTGTATCTTCATGCATTTAAATCGGTCTTGCAATCCCTTCATACGGGTAGCCATTTCAGAGATTCTGGAAAAAGAAAAGTGCAAACATTAAAACAAAAATAAATTCCAAAGGTACTCTAAAAAAGCCAAATACAGTAGTAATGTGGGCTCTTCTCTTTTACTTTACAGTTCAAGTTGTATTAAAACTTAAACTGTTTTCTCTCACTGATTTTTACCAGCAGTAGGTTCTATCTGTAAAATGCTACTTGCTGATCATTGGAACAGTGGGGAGATTTTTACTGTAAGCTTTGGTTCTTCTGACTAGATATGCAGACCTGGTTCTTCTGACTAGATATGCAGACCTGTATTTTTCTCATGTTAGAACAGATGCTGTCCTAAATATGTCTTCTCTAGTGACCACTAATGCTTTTTCTTCCTCAGGCTGGGCGGAGAACGTCGGACAAGAAGAGAATCACGCCAAGAAAGCGATGGAGAGGATGATGATATTAAAAAGGTAATACATGATAAATGGAGCTGTGCAGAAAGAAACTTGCTTATCTGGAACATGAACCAAGTAGTTTGTTTTTCTTTGTTTTAGCCAACTTTGCCATCTTCTGTTGTGGCTACCTCCAAAGAGCGAACACGTCGAGACCTTATACAAGATCAAAATATGGATGAGAAAGGAAAACAAAGGTATGCAGAAATGTCTTTTTAAGCACTAGCACGGTACTTCTGAGTGCTGGGATAGGAAGTAGCTTCAGATTTTAAAAGTATTACACAGGTGCTATTACGTAACAAAGCTGATGTTGAAGAGGTACCATAATGTTATAAAATTTATTTAAAACATATTCTCTCAAAATACTTCTCAGTAGTAACAACACATCATTCGTTTCATGTAACTGAGAGGGGTTTTGCTTCTCAGGCCACCTACAGGAATAGATTTGCTAGTGCTATTGTTACTGATGATCTTTGAGTCAGACAGATACATCACTTGGTTATTTAACAGTTTGGACTGTTACAACTGTCTTGGTACATCACTTATTTTGTCGGCTGAAGGAGGCTTTTGGCTGTGGGTTTTTCCTTTTTTTTTATTGCAGCAGTTCCATCGTGTTTCTTTTCTCATACTACTTCTGGGCTTATTATTGTATGTACAGTCAGGCCTTCCTTTTGCCTGCTTCTTTTTAGATTCCTCCTCTGTTTATCTCCTTTTTCCTGTATTTTATTTGTCAGGGTAACTTATAAAAATTCTTGCTGAAATGCAGCTCTGTTGGAAAGAGGTGTTGGTAAAGCAAATTTGCAACTGTGTCCAGCCTCTTGGACTCCATTCCTTGCAGTCTGCAGCTTCCCGAGTGCAATAACACTCCATACCTCAAATAAGTAGAAGAATGTGAGCTGGAATAAGGAACTATAACGAGTGTCTCTAATAAGGAGCACAGATAATTTAGCACAGGAAAGGCACTTTGCTTGCTTTTACAGCACCACTAACAAGTTGCCGTTGCTTTCATCACTGGTTTCCAACTGCTTTCCTCACAGAAGGATTTCCAGAATTCTTAGTGGATTTCCTAGAGCTTCAGTCACCAAAAGTTTGTTTCCTCAGAATTGTTTTACACTTCAGTAGTCTTCTGGGGAGATGAGAAAACGCGTATTGATCTCTGGGACTTGTGACAGAAAGAGGCTCTGTCAGAGGACAGCATCCATTGAATTCTTGATTTTGCTCCATGTCTTCTGGGATGTCATTCATATACAAATACACTTTGAGGAATCTCTAGCTCTCAATTCTTTATTTGTTCCTCTTTCTGCTGTTTAATATACAAGTGCCTTTACCTTTCCATATCAGGTTTGTACCACTGTAGTAGAGTGGTACTGAGTGAAGAGAGTAGTATTTCTTTTCTCTCTTTTCTCTCAAGTCCAAGATAAGAGAATCTACCTCTTGCTGTAAAGGCTTAATTTGGGATTAAATGGAAAGAAAGAAAAGGTGAAATTCAAGAAATTAGCTCTTGTTCAGAAGAAAGGAATTCCTTAAAGAATTTTACTTATTTAAGTTTTCTCAACACTTAATTGGATGAGAGCAATTCTGGTTTCATCCCACAGTGCAATGCCTCATTGTAGAAGATAGTGTTATGCAAACTGTGACAGATAAGCTTTCACTCCCCTGTGGCTCCATTTCTCCTTAATCCCCCGAGCTGGGCACGAAGGGGAGTATGTTTTTCAGAAAGACAAATGACCTTCCAGTTCCTTATTGATACCTCACACTGTATTTAATCAACCTTTTCTTCAGTACACTCTGCTTTTGAATTTATTTTTTTTTTAATATTGCCTGTGTGTCATTATTTCCAGATGTAAAATGTGCAGGCTTCCAATTTTCCCAGTGCTAACTGTGCCATATTATGGAAAGAGCTGTGTCTTACTCTTAAACAGAATATGATATGTCACTGTAAATTATATCCTTGAACTGTTGGCACAGTCAACATGTGTTCTGTTGCTAATGGCCTTGAGTAATACTGAGCCTTTAAAAATAAACATCTCTGAGGTGGAAAGTTTCTCTGATTGTTTATGCAAATAAAAATTGTGGACTGAATCTCAACCTTCTTTTTTTTTGTTTTTATTCAGGAATCGACGTATATTTGGCTTGTTGATGGGCACACTTCAGAAATTTAAGCAGGAGTCCACAGTTGCTACTGAGAGGGTACTTATTTTTAGTTCTATAAAACTGTGTCACTGTAAATTATATCCTTGAACTGTTGGCACAGTCAACATGTGTTCTGTTGCTAATGGCCTTGAGTAATACTGAGCCTTTAAAAATAAACATCTCTGAGGTGGAAAGTTTCTCTGATTGTTTATGCAAATAAAAATTGTGGACTGAATCTCAACCTTCTTTTTTTTTGTTTTTATTCAGGAATCGACGTATATTTGGCTTGTTGATGGGCACACTTCAGAAATTTAAGCAGGAGTCCACAGTTGCTACTGAGAGGGTACTTATTTTTAGTTCTATAAAACTGTAAATAATAAAGCAAAGTTGTGTGGTTAAGCTGCTTCAAATAGGAATGAAAATTCCCCACAGTGTAGGTTGCAGGTGCAACAAATGGGTAAGAGTGCAAGTAGGTTTTTGTTTGGTTTGGGTTAGTGGAATCGGGGTGGGAGGCAGGAAAGGGACTCTACCAATTTCACGACTTTACAACACTATTTCTGACCATTGCAGAAGGGAAGAGGCAGCGTTTTGTTGATTGTTTTTTTAATTGCTGTACAACTTCAAAACATGTAAAACACAAAATAGTTTCTTTTTTTTCTTGGTTACATTTTTGGGAGATTATTTCAAAGTAAATGGAATTTAATCAGGTAACTATTTAATAGGTCACAGGCTGCTTCTGTAAATAGTGGGGATGCAGTATTGCTGAGCAATGCCCATCCTGATGTGTTCCAGATGTTTAAATCATAACCCAGTATATAGAAATGTATGGTTGTATTATGCTATCTGTTTGACTACAGAGAGCTTCCCCCGCCCGGTATAGAAATCAAGAATTCCTGTTTTTAGTAAATGGATCTGTGATTGTACTGAAGTGGAGGCTTTGCATAGTTCAGTGGTAACTTCAAAAAAACTTGTATATGGGATGGTGGTAACGTTATTCTTAATATGCCCTTAGAAATAGTGGAGGGTATGGTGTTTGTTTGCTGTTGCCCTAAATGGGTTATTCAGTTAATTCTAACAATCTTTAGATTATGGTGTTTGAAAGTTCTGCTTTCAGCAGTCTGGTAGAAGCAGATACAAATTCTTTAAACTTAAAGCCTTTTCTGTGTAGCGTTAGCGCAGCTGGCTTCCAGTGTTGGTATTGATTGCAGGTTCAGTATTTGGATATCCTGCTGTTTTATCTAACCTGTCATGTAGGACATGAGAGAGGACCAAAGTTCTCTGTTGCCTGCTTGCTTTTAGAACAAGAAACTATTGATTAGGGTGGTCTAGAAAAATGGACTCCCTGTCTAATTTATATTAGTATGTGCTTGCATTTAAGAGAGTTTGAGGAGTTACTGCTCTTTGCAACGTTTTCCTGAGAATTTGCATAGACATTGTTCTCCTCAAACATCAAACTTCATACATAAAAATTTCTCTTACAAATAAAACTATAAATCAAAGTAGAGGCCTAAGGAGTTTTATGACGCAGCTATTTTTTTTGTCCAGGCAGTAAATTGTATTTTTTTTAACAGACAACTATTGTACAATCGAAGCATATTGCTGTCTAGGACATACAAACAGGGCATTTCTGGATTGCAGTAATATATCTAATTAGTGATGAAGTATGGAAGTACTGTGCTGGAATTATTCGGAATGTAATTGGTTTTGTTGGTCACAAATGCCAGTCTGCAGTCCTTAATTTGCCTCTGGGGACGTTGACTTCTTTTTCCTCCAAGTGGAATACCTGAAATCTATTTCTTTGGTTTTTTTCTTTTTTTTTGGCTGTTGCGGGAAACAAAACATAGAATCATAGAATTGTCTAGGTTGGAAGGGACCTTAAAGATCATCTAGTCCAACCATCAACCTCACTCTGACAAAAAAAATAAATAAGAAATTCAAACATGTTGAAGTTTGTATTGAAAATTCAAATCCAAATTGAATGATAGAAAAGCAGACAGAAAGCCACAGGGGCCTATAATTTTATAGCTAACCTACAAAAAATTAGGTGCCAGCAAGCAATGACACTCTTTTCTTTCATTACCTGAAACTCACGAGATATTTCTTAATGTGTTTTTAGGAATGCCTTTAATAGTGTAAATAATTCAAAATTTTAATTGGACCAAACTAGAACACTTTCCTGATTTACAAAAAAATATAAGATTCTTCTTTCTTTATCTTAGCAAAAGAGACGACAAGAAATTGAACAAAAACTTGAAGTGCAGGCAGAGGAAGAAAGAAAACAAGTTGAAAACGAAAGGCGAGAACTGTTTGAAGAAAGACGTGCTAAACAGACAGAGCTGCGGTTACTGGAGCAAAAGGTTGAGCTTGCTCAGTTGGTGAGTTTTAAGTTTTATGTTCAAAGATTGTCTTTTTTGAACAATTCTTGTGTATCTTAGGGTTATTTTCTTTCATTTCTCAGCAAGAAGAATGGAATGAGCATAACGCTAAAATAATTAAATACATAAGAACGAAGACAAAACCCCACTTATTCTACATACCGGGCAGAATGTGTCCTGCTACACAGAAGTTGATGGAAGAGTCACAGAAAAAGATGAATGGTAAGTGGCCTTGGTGATACAAAGGCCCTTGTTCTTGCCTCCCTGTGATGTTTGCACTACAAGTTTCTTTTAAGTCTCTCTGCTTAAATACATGAATTTCATGGTTAGGAAAAACCGTATGTTCTTGCACGGGTGTTCATCACAAATGAAACCTTACTCTTTCAGTGACTTATTTTTATGTTGGATGTGCTTTGATTCTCTTACAAGAAGTCAAAAGAGGTGTATGAATAATCTCAGAGGTATGTGCTTAAAACGCAGTCCTTTATATCACCTTTAGTACCCAGATGTATGTCAGTGCAGCAGCTTCATTTTTGCAAAGGTAGATTCTGTGGATTGAAGACCCAAAGAAATGCAGGTTCTTATAAAGGAACAGAGAAGCGTTTTCTTAAGCACAGCACTAGAACTTTTTTTTTACCTTAATGTGTGTTCATTTCTGTTTCACAGGATGGCTATACTTTTCTTTTGGAAAACAATTTAAAATACTGCAGTCGATGGTAGTCCTGCTGTTCTTTTTTATTAAAATGAGAAAGTATTGGGTTGGTTTTTTTTTTAAGGAGCTCATCATCATTGTGTGGGGTTGGGGAGTAAGAGGAGCTGGCTCACCTGTCTGAATACCTTACATTATTTAAGCTTTCTTAATACCTAACCAGCTTTTTGCTGATTCTTACTGTCTTTTGTTTACCTTAGGAGGTATAACCTTGTTAATATATAAATACCAGGAAATTAAGGTATTATTTTGATACACTGTTGGTTCAATTGATTTTAATGAAGTCAAAACCTCTTTTTGTTAATTTAGATATAGGGCTTTGCTGTTCTGATACTCAGCTATCCCCTTTGCTTTGTTTTCTTAAGGTTACTAGCAGTCTTTTTCATTATGCATGAATGGCTTGCTACTTCAGAATGAATAAGGATGCTGTATTTATCAGTTAAAACAATTTGATAACTTACTAGCTCATAGTTAAGGAGAAAATAGACTTCATTGTCTGTAGATTATCTGAGACTACTATTTGGTATTTATTCCCCAGCACTCTTTGAAAGCAGGCGAAATGAATTTGCAGAGCAGATTAACAAAATGGAGGCCAGGCCCAGAAGACAATCTGTGAAGGAAAAAGAACAGCAGGAGGTGCAGAATGAAGAAAAGAAGGAAGAACAGAACAAGGAGCAGGAAGAGGGTAAGGCGGCTCAGCAGGTGGAAGAGTTGGAGACAGGTAATCAGCACAATGATGTAGAAATGGAGGAGGTAGGGGAGGAAAAGGGAAAAATAGGTTCAGGGCATAGCGATGGAGAGAAAGAACAGGAAGAGGATGAACAGAAACATGAAATGGAGATTAAAGTAGAAGAGACTCCTGAGGTAAGGGAGAATGACAAGCAAGAGGATGGTCAGCATGAAGAGGTCACAGTGGTAAAAGAGGAAAGTGAAAATGTTCAGCCAGTGGATAATGAGCAGGATGTGGCTGAAATGAATGAGGCAGATAGTGTAGAACCTGTAGAAAACGAAAATGGCAAAGAAGCGGAACCAGAAACAGAGTCGGATGTTCAGCCAGAAAAAGTGAGTAATGTTCCTTCTCCCGAGAAGGAGAAAGGTACTAAAGCAGAAATTGAAGCTGAACCTGAAGAAAAACAGGAAAAGGCACCTGAAGCTCAGCCGGAACCTGTGGCCGAGGCTCTCTCTCAGCCACAGTCTGTGCCACTGCCACAGTCACCGCAGTTGTCTCAGGCCACTCAGGATACAGAGCCCCAGGCAGACAAGGATGAAAATGCTGTGGTGTCCGTAAAGGTGGTTGAGGCACAGACAGAGCAGAGTCAGGCACCAAGTGTAGAAATTAAGAATAAGACTAGGAGTAGAAGCAGGGGTAGGGCAGGGAACAAAACTGGTAAGAGTCATAGCCGTAGCAGCAGCAGCAGTAGTAGCAGTAGCACTTCGAGCAGTACCAGTAGTGGCAGTAGTTCCAGCACTGGCAGCAGTAGCAGTCGGAGTAGTTCCACCAGCAGCAGCACTACAAGTGGGACTACTAGCAGGGACACTAGCAGCAGTAGCTCTAGCACTAGTGAAAGTCGGAGTCGAAGCCGAGGAAGAGGGCATAACAGAGATAGAAAACGCAGGAGGAGCACGGACAGGAAGCGGAGGGATGCTTCAGGAGTAGACAGAAGTCACAAGTCCTCAAAAGGTGGGAGTAGAGATGCCAAAAGCTCAAAGGATAAAAGTTCAAGATCTGACAGAAAGAGGTCTATATCAGAAAGTAGTCGGTCAGGCAAGAGAACTTCACGGAGTGAAAGAGACCGTAAATCAGACAGGAAAGACAAAAGGCGTTAACAGAAGAGACCAAGCTTCCTTAGCCTAATCTTTGCAGCAGAAGATTATTTGAGTGAAAGGATTCCTTGTCAGGAGGAGGAGAAGGCTGCCTTAAGAATTGCATGCTGTAAAAAATCTTTTGGAAAAATGCAGACTGTTTACCAGGCATTCTTGTACTTTTTACATAATTTTGTAAAAGGTTACTTACCAAAATTGTGTGAAGTTCCTGAAAATGTAAAAATAAAAGATTAACACTCCTTTGCATCTTTTTTTAAATATCCTGTACTCATTAAGATACTCTGTATATTTTAATAGGTGAACCTTTAAGTAGGTGTGATCACTTCTTCTGTATCATACACTTTTTTTTTGTAGAAATAAATGTGCATTTTAAATAAATTGTTTGAGATGTCCTGTTGACAATTAAATTCCCCTTTTAGATCACACGTAGGGTGGCAATGTTTCAGGAAATGTAAAATTCTGATTTTTTTCCCTCTATTCTTTGCAAGAATGGGAATCTTAAGACCAGTAAAGGGAGTAATCTCTCCAGTGCTGGGTAGGAAAGGAAATTGATTTGGATCTATACCTTTTGCTTTCTTCTGTAATCACAAGCTCTTGCTCAACTCTATCTTCCAGTTTTATAAAACTTTCCTATCCGTAGGCAAGCAGTGATTAAATGGCAATGTTAACTCTGGCTGAGACAGTGGTATTCCAGACTGACTTGAGCTCTTATCTACCTTCTTCAGGTGCTTTGGTAGTATTTACATCTATGTTCTGGATACAGTTAATCTGTTTAATGATGTTCCTTGCTTTGGTGGCCAATGGAGGAAAGACTTCAGCTTGCTTCTCAACCAGGATTCTTTTTATTTTAGTTGCAGACTAATCTTTGATCCCTTCATACCACTAGGAATAATTACAGTGCAGTGTTGGAGTTACCTGGGACTACCTAATACTAATGTTGTGTGCGTGCAAGAATGCTTTCTGAATGTATTTAATACAACTTAAAGTGGTATGGTGTTATCTATGAAGGTGAATACTGTTTTTATATAATTTTGTATGGAAAACAATAACATCTGTCGCTCTGTTCTGTACATGTGCAAATAAATGTGGCTTTGTAGACTACTCTCTCGACGCCTGTGATGTTTTCTATAACACGGGTGTATTACCTTAGTCTTTCTACGTTTTAAAGCATGAATCTTAATTCCAGGTGGCTGTACCTTAGAAGCTCTATATCCAAAATTGTTCTTACTGCCTTTAATTAATGCCTATTAACTGAATATGAAACGCTGCTATAATCCATCTTGTCTCAGCAGGAAGAGAAATCTCATATATCATATGCCAAATCGCAGACCGGGAAGTCCTAGGAAGATTTCAAAATGGAAATGACATGTAAGCTTATTCTAGTGAATGAAATTCCATATATACCCCATTTTTCTGGAACACAGGGCAGACTTTTGCAGAGTTCTAGTTTTGGAGGGTGTCAGTTTTTGGATTTCTGCATTTGAACTCAGAGCAGTGGCAGAATTCTGTGTTCCAAAGTGCTGAATTTAGTGGCTTAAAGAAATGTGTCTAGCAAGGGATGAAGTGGAGCGTTCTTTCAGCAGAAATAGACACAGAGGGAATGGTCCTCCAGCATCCTCCTTCTCAACAAGTTCAATACTTTGTTCTGATTCTTCAGTCCCTTCCCCATTTCAATATCCTTTTTCCCTCTGCTTCTCTACACCTGAGAATCATTTCTAGTTCTTGTCAGTAGTCTCCAACCATGTTTCCTTCCCCTCAGAGGAATGTGGTGCTTTACTGTTGTTGTGTTAAAGGATAAAGGAATTTGGCAGCAAATGAACCCTGTTGTGTTCCAGCTTGTGCTCGGATACCAGAGGGGCTGGGGGCGGCTGGGCTTAGATCTGAGTGATACCCAATTCAGCACTCTAGGCCTGGTTGTGTTCAATGTATTGAACTGCCATGAATGGCCTATATGTGCTTTCGGTCTAGCTGTGTTCAGTGAAGTTCTATGACCAGATTTAAGGAGATTGGTCTCATCCAATGAGAACTCTGATGGCTCGATTAATGAATAGTGCAATGTATTGAAGCAACAGAAGCGCAGATTCTTTTTGGATGGCCGGTCATAATATGCTGTCTGCAAAGCACGTGCAAGTAACAGCATAAACCACCTCAAGTAATACAGTAGCCTGAAGCAACTCAATCTAGAGATTTCTAAGTTTCCTGGGGAAGCACTCAGTGTAGCCAAGTGTTTGAATCTCACCCAATAGGTGTCCCTATTGGGGGAAGGAGAGGCTCAGCCCCTCGACTGGTCCCAGAAGTCAGCAATGGTTCATGATGGTGTCTTCCTTAACACCCCTCCATTCTTAAGCCATTTTTATACTGTTATTTACCTTCCAGGTGGAGTTTGAGTGACTCCAGTCATACAAGTCTCAGTGTAAAATTTCCTCACTTTGTGTCAAAAGGTATAGACTAGTGAAGATCTAGAGCACAGACTCAGTGAGGGGTGGTCACACCTTGGAGGTGGGTAGCTTTTAGGATGGAGGTGTGTTATGGTGTTATAATGACACTATAATGAGCAAAGTTCAACCTAAGGGCATGATTTTTTACAAAAAATAAGGAACTGTTGGCTCAGGGTAACAAGTATGCAGCTTGTTGGTTTTCATAGCACTGTAAGTTCCCATTCCCTGCGCTGATGCCCAGAGTTTGGCTACGGTATCTCACACTGCCCCACTCTCCACACTGGGGTTTTTTCCCCACCTTAGAATCTGCTGACTCTAAGATTGCAGGTCATGCAGCCCAGGGAACTACGGTGGAATACATTCCCTGCCTATCAGCTGCACTCCACCCTGGAATTTTCTTCAACACTGTACCTTTTCTTAAAATGTGAATATAACTGTAGTTATTAAGTCACCTCCAGTAATTATTCTACAACTGTGCTTTTTTTTTTTTTTTAAGGACAAGCAAAAGTTCAAACGCCTTATTGAAGATGTTAAATACAGCATTTATCACAAGGAACAAAATTTATACTGAGTACTTGAGTAAACTTTACTGCTTCACGTCTCAACTAACTTCACATTTCAGATTGCCTTTGGAAGCCATTTACATTTTGTTGATTATATTTTTTTCCTTAACATTGAGTATTTTTAAAGTTTCTTATTTTGAGCTTAGTTGAGTGTTTCAGTGCTGTAGTGTATTTACAGGTTTTAATGGCTGATACTGCAGTCATTGTGCAAAGCTAGAGAAGTAGGTTGCTAGTCAGAAGCCACTGGTTTCAGAGGAGCAGAGTTGAGAAAAACAGCATGGTGGGTCCTGGTAAATTAAATAGGGGTTGGATTGTTTGTAATGTCTCAAGTTATATTACAGGCAGCAATGTGTTTTGACAAGGTGAAAATAAAGGGTGGTTTTTTTTAGTATGAAACTGGTGATGCATTTGATAGTTTAATGTTTGTTAGAAGAAACTTACTGCCATGGTTAAACTGTGCTGTTAATTAATAGCCTTGTTAAATCTAAGCAGCTCAATGCAACATAAATATCAGTGTGTGATAACTTCCTAAGAATGGAGTTTTCTAAAAGCTACAAATTCTAACCAATATTCCACTACAGAAATCATAGGAGATAGTGGTATACTATCAACACAATATTGCATGAAGATCTGTCTTTATAAAGCAGTAGTATTTTTAGTAATCATTATGATTGCCCTCAAGGTCCCATCCTCTTACCCTTAAACAATTTCAGAGCTGTGGATAGGGCTGAGACCATGGGTGCAATTTCCTTCCTCTGTTCGCAGTCAACTCTTTCAAATAGCTGGCAATTTCTAGACTGAATTTGATACAACAGCTTGGGATTTCTGAGATTTAAGTGCAGATAGCATAGGGGTAGGAAATGATTAAAACATTTTCTTATTTCCCTTCACTGTAGCAGTAAGTAGAGATCAAAGGAAAAATCTCTTACTATCGTGTTCTCTTTTCACTCAAGTAGTGTGGGAAGAAGAACGATCAAGAAGAGGAAAAATTAAGAGTGAAGTTGAGACGCTTTATGTGAGTGGGCAACATACCATGTATGCTGTCTGCCTGTCCGATGGAGTGCTGCCATCAGATGGCCCCTTCTGGCTTTAAGCATCACTTTATAAGGTGGTTGTTTGGGAATTTTTTTTGGTGCTTTTATATCATTTACTTGGTGCCTCTCCTTCAGTCCTGATGCACAGATAAACTGGAAGGCCCCAAGAATGTCTTTTTTCCATGATGCTTCACTCAGAGTCCTTGTCAGAGTAGATTTTTATGCAGATTGTTCATTAATTATAAGCTGAAACATGACTTTGCGTAAAAGGTACACCTCTTCAAATTCCTGCTAATTTACTTAAGGTGATGTCTTTGTGCTTAGAACTGCTTCATTGTATGTATTCAAAGGAACACTGAAAATAATTTTTTCTGCAGAAAGTAGGTATTGGTGAACTGAACGCACACAGCAAAAGTAATTTCCAAAACCAGAACATTTGCAAATAGGTTTCTAGAACATCTTTAGTTTATCAGGAAAGTAATGGGCTTGTGGTTAGGTCCCAGTTATAATTTTGAGATTCTGGTTCAGCTGCTGATTTTTTTAGCAATTACTGTGGTGCAACAGGACAAACCTATTCATTTTATGAATGTTCCAGACCTTTAAACTGAGTTTCACTGCTCAAAAAAGTATTTATCTGAGACTACTTGTATTTATGACAGGATGAAAAGTTGTGGCACTGGTGTATGAGTAATATACATAGATCTGTGTTTTGGAGGATATAATTTTGCTCTTTCAGAATATTTTTTTTTCCTTCATTTCAATTTTAGAGCAAACCTGTGTTTTACCACAAACCTTTTTCAGGCAATTGTTATTAAGTGTCAGTGTTCTATTATATGTCAAAATGTGAGGCATTCAAAGCTTGAAAATGTATTATCAAGAGTCAAAGTAATATGTTACAAGTTCTATGATTTTCTAGAAATGCACTGTTAGTTGTCACGCTTGGAACCATTTTTGTAATAGGGAAGCAATAATGGCTTTTTCTTGTTATTTGTTATTCTGGCTAAGAAAGTTGCTTTAAATCTGGATTATGAACAACTGTTACCTGTTTAGATTTGTCTAACTGGAAGAGTGAATTTGTGTTCCTTTTCTTCCTTTGATATATTAATTTTAAAAAGACGTTTGTTTTTTAAAAATAATGTAAAAAATAGTGTAAAAATTGATCTGTATTTTCATCCAAACATCCCAGGTCAAGAGAACTTTATTTTTAAGTGCCTTTGACATGGACTATATTCTTCCATGTATTAGTGCAGTATTCTACACTGTGAACCCCTACATTCTGTATGGAGCTTTTTGGTGCTAATCATAAATATATAACCAAAACTGTATGTACTGTTGTTGTTATAAAGTAAGTGTTGACTTTTATGGACTTAGGAGAACTTTTACCAACTTATGATTTGCTTTGGGTTCTTGACTGTTATAGCAGATACTGAATCGTCTGGGAAATGCAACATCTCTTGTACTTACACAAAATCACGTCTTAAAAGAGCCATCCAATGTGCCAGCTACTCAGTTTATTTATATTACAGCATTAATTCTGAGTCGATCCTTCTGTGAATTTTAATAAATCATAAGGGATCTCTGCATTTCTAGCTCAGTAGTTAAAATTACTAAGATGTCACTGCAAATAAGTTAATAGTATTATCCTAATGAAAGCTGTCAGAAATAGATCCTACTCTTTCATTAGCATTGCATGGATAAGAGTACTCACATTTGTAGCTTCAGTTCTGCAGAACAGAAATTAACTGAAGTCTCACTCTGCTATAAAGCTTTAAACTTTGTCCTTTGGAAGCCAGCTATGATGAATTCCATGAATCTTTATCTTTGACTTTAGTTCAAAGGTGATTAGAAGTTATGTTTGTATAACATCTGCACGTATAGGATTTACACCTAGAAGAAAAGAATATTTGATATAAATATGACTTATTGAAGTTACTGGAGGAACAAATAACACAGACCAGCAGTCAGAGCAGTGCTCATCAGCCTTTTAACAGCTTCAGACCTAGAAGAATCATTGTTGAGACTAAACTACACAATGAGCAGTGTCCAGAACAACTTGAAAATTGCAAACGTAGATTAAACTGAGTAGCTAGAATGAGCTGCAACATTTTATGTCCATGTAAAGATTTAGAATTATTTTGGGTATCCATATGAAACTGAAGTCAGAGCCATTTTCAGGGCTATTTTGACAAATACAGTAACAATATGCAGATCTCAAGGTGTGAGTCTGGTCATTTGACCTCACACACAAACTTGTTGAAGTACATAATTTTAGGTGTCAAAATACCTGGCTTTTCCATTTTTAGGTGAATCAGCTCCACTTTGCCAGGCTCAAAAAGGGACTGTTAACTTTTCTAGATCCATTATTGGATTTTGTGTCATCTCCATGGTTGTTGTGCAACATTATGAAATACTCTTTTGACCAGTTGTTAAATTGGTGGGATAAAATTTTTGTCTTTTTTTTTTTTTCATCATGCAACACTTAGTCTATAGAGTAAGTTCCTCCAATATAAATTTCTCGTGTCTTCCTTTTCACTCATCTGTCCTAATCTGTAGAAACTTGGGAATAGAAAGAAAAAGAAAGAAGAAAAAAAAAAAGCCTGTCCTATTTTTCTTCTCACCAGGTTTCTTTGCATTTGTCACATTTTAGCTGCTTGGTATTCCATTTCTCCCCTTTCACTTCCCAGAGGATCACAGGGAAGGTCACCAATTACTAACCCTCTAAGCAATACAAGATCCAAGGGAGTGAAGGGGAGAGACTGCTGATGCTGGGGATGGGGCTGTGCTAAATGTAGTCAGGAGCGAGTGGGGGCAGCTGATCTCTGGTATAATTTTCCCCGGTGCACAGGACAGCTCAACGGGGCATTACCCAACAGCAGAGGCAGCTGGTGTCCCGGGTCATAGGATAGGTCCGTCTGACTACCAGGTCATGTGGCAAAGGAAGGGGCCAAAGTGTTAGATTGCAACTGGAGGGGCATGTCATCTACTGTGATTTTTTTGTTTGCAGGACACTGCTGGTTAATGTGACCCTGGCTCATTTTGTGCCCTCTCTCGCAACCTCTGGTAGATGATCTGTTTGCTGGCTCGGTAGATCGGGGTAGGCACCAGTAGACCAGCAGGTTTGAGTTGTGGAGGAGGTGGAAGGGGGAACTATGCTGCAAACAGGGTACAGTTTAGGTTTGTGGAAAGAGAAAGCAGAGCGAATTCTGCGTGAGTCACACTCAGGACTGAAGGAGGGGCAGGTGTACTAGGAAGCAAATATCAGGTTGGGAAGGAATGCAGGTTCTTGAGTCACTATCAAGAAGAGCGAGAGGAGAGGCTACACCGTTGTTAGATTGCAACTGGAGGGGCATGTCATCTACTGTGATTTTTTTGTTTGCAGGACACTGCTGGTTAATGTGACCCTGGCTCATTTTGTGCCCTCTCTCGCAACCTCTGGTAGATGATCTGTTTGCTGGCTCGGTAGATCGGGGTAGGCACCAGTAGACCAGCAGGTTTGAGTTGTGGAGGAGGTGGAAGGGGGAACTATGCTGCAAACAGGGTACAGTTTAGGTTTGTGGAAAGAGAAAGCAGACTGAATTCTGCGTGAGTCACACTTGGGACTGAAGGAGGGGCAGGTCTACTAGGAAGCAAATATCAGGTTGGGAAGGAATGCAGGTTCTTGAGTCACTATCAAGAAGAGCAAGAGGAGAGGCTACCCCACGCAAGAGACTGGGAACCAAAAGGTGAAGCCCCTTTTGTAGGTAAATTAGACATACTGTGTTGAGGTGACCAGGGAAGTGCAGGACAACGACGTGAAGCCTTTGAGGCAAAGCTGACTTCTAATGAAAACCACTCTGCAAGATTTCATTGATAGCACAACATCATACCGATATCACTAGTGTACGACTCCCTCATAATTACTACTTTAATGCATAACCTGTCTTTATTTATTACTTCAGCATTATTTAGAACTCCATACTGGGTAACAGGTTGCTAAGAAACAGGGAGTTCCTTAAAAAGCATGACATATCACCTGCTTAGCTTTGGTATATTGCTCTGTGACACATGATGTAGAGATAGCATGTGGATTTTCTAGTTGTCTTAACAGCCTGAAAACTGCCAAGCACCTTTAAAAGACTTTGGAGTTGAGTTAGTATTCCCCAGGCGGAAGGATTGTACTTAGCACGTAGTGCATGAGAAAACTCCAAAAATTTCTGTTCTGAGTTCCCAATGACCCCGTATAAATAATCTAAAACACATCAGTGCACACAAAATATAGTTTATCATCCAAAAAAGCTAGAAAATTGTCAGCAGCTATATTAGCAATCATGCAAATCAATGTAAGCCTAAAACTGATAGTCCACCTTAAAATCAGATGGAAGATGTATATTAAAAGTGCATTCATAATCCAGAAAAAATCCTAATACAGCTCTTGTTGCATTTCCCCTAACACAATCTGCCACAAACCCAGTACAAAAGAGCCTGATAGAGGCTAAATTCTGATGTGACCAGAACTAGTTTCTTTGTATTCAAAACATCAGTGTAGCTTTCAGAACATAGTTAATTATTAAACCTATGCGTATAATCAGGACACCTGACTTTGCAGATTGTGAGCTGGTTAGCATAGTGTACTTCTGTTTAAGCAGATGAGAGAAGGAAAACAGGTTCATAAGTTTATTTGCAATGTTTTGTTGTGTAAAGAAAAATAATGTAGAATATTCTTGCTAACCGCACAGTTTCAGCGCGTTCTAGATTTAATCTAAAATGTCAAGGTTCTTGGACCAGAGAATTTTGTTCTTAGTAATTTCATTTTTAACAAGTCTGCAGAGTACAAAGGTGCTTTCGGAATGGAAGAAGTGTGGTGATCGGGAATGTGAGAGTAAGTAAAAAAGTTTTTTTTCTGTCAACAGGAGTCTATGGTGTATGTGCAGCTATTACGAACTATGTCAAAAATAGCAATGAAACAGACTGAAAATGAGTAGCCGTAGAAAATGTTTGTTGTAAGTATACTAAGTTTATAAGCAATCGGCTTAAACATTTCCAACAAAAAGAGGAAAAAAATACTTGCCGGATTGCGTTGTGTAAGTATGGAAAGATCAAGGTTCAGTAAAAATGCTCTTGAATAGCTGGTTTTCCTAGGATTTCCTCAAAATGGGCAGTATAAAGTAGCTTTAAAGTATTTTTAACTCATTCTTTACAGGTACAAAATATTTTTTTAAAAAAATCGAATAAAACTGGTAGGCTATAAACTGAGAAAAAAGACTGTGTATCTTGTGTTTACAGTACATTCACAGCCCGTTCTGCAAAATTCTTATTTTTTCTACTGTAAGGAAACTGGTTGGGTTTTTTGTAATCCTTCTCACAAAAGACACTGTTAATATACCCTCTGCACTTATATTTTTCTTTAACATGAAGGAAGAGCAGTAACTAGTTATGGAGTTCTTGGGGAGTAAACAGCTCTGCAGGAGGCAGAGCCACTGAATCACAACTGGGTAGCGATAAATAATGCCCCGTTTTTTATCCATTGATTACCGTTGTGAAACCTGTCGTAATCATATGTAGTTGAAGTTGTTTCGAAGCTCTCTCCGTTGCTTTGGCAGCCTTAATTATTGCACTTTCAGTGGGGGTAGCTCATCCTGAAGTAGAAGAGACCTTAGATTTCCTTTGCTGATGTATCTTTATTTTCCTGTGGAGCCACAGTGACTTCAGCAGGTTCTGGATGCACAGAGATGTCTGTCTTTGTGGAACAGCATGTGGACAGGGCTCCAACCTGACCAGAGTACATCAGGAGTGGTTTCTGTGGGGAGACAAGGGCAGAAAACAAAAATAATTTAAAGTCATTCAAACTGAATTGGAAACGGGTTTTGACAATGTATTTAAGGTTTATATTGCTTAAACTTAACTATTTTGTCATAAGATAGATGTCTCCAAAATAGAGGACAAAATCCCTGATATAATTGCTAGATTTAACTTGGAATTTCTAAAATATACAATTATAAATATGCCTGGGAAATATTTTTAGTTGTTTAGATCTGGCTTTTGTAGTTGAACTTGCTAATTCTCCACACACACTTCAGCATTGAAAGCTTCCCTGAATAAGGACTGGAAAATGCTCGTATAGGACAAGAGCTTTTCTCCACGTGTCTGCAGTAAATGGGAAAGAAAACAGGATAGCGCTGCTTTTTGCATTAGTTGCTCTCCACTTGACGATATAAATGGATTAGTATCATAATAAACCACATATTGATGTATTAACAAACATTTTAATTTATTATTATTTATATATATCAGACTTCTTCAGTAACCTATCTGACTTCAGATGAAATGGCTGCAATATTTACTTGTTTCTTTCTTTCCACATACTATTCCAGCGGCAATGAGCAGAGTTCAAGCCACTACAGACTTCTTAGGGCCTGATTGCCGGTATCTTAACTTCAAAACGGGGGAAGAGATAATGGTATACTCCAAACTTTCAAGGAAAAATGAAAATTTGTGGACAGGAAGTGTAAGTACTTCAATCTGAAAGACTTTCCCCGTAAATAATTTGGATGGTATCATAATAGTGTAACAACTGCAGTCTGCTTGCTTCTAGGGACCTTCCATCTCTTTTGTAATATTAACCAGTCAATAGGATTTGGGAGATGGATCATTAGTGCTATCTCTACACAGAAAGGGAAAATCAAATCTTGGCAAAGATCACTCATGGAGAAACAAAGTCAAGAAAAAGAACAGAAAGAGGAGCCTACAGAGGATGGCAGCAAGGACAGGCAGCCTGGGAGAATACAGAGAAATTGTCCGAGCAGCCAGGGATCAGGTTAGGAAAGCTAAAGCCATGATAGAATTAAATCTGGCTGGGGACATCAAGGGCAGCAAGAAAAACTTCGATAGGTAAGTTGGTCACAAAAGGAAGGCTAGGGAAAGTGTGGGCCCACTCCAGAAGGAAACAGGAGACCTGGTCACTTGGGACTCGGACAAGGCTGAGGTACTCAACAACTTTTTTGCTTCGGTCTTCACCGGCAAGGGCTCTAACCACACCATCCAAGTCTCAGAAGGCAAAGGCAGGGACTGGGAGAATGAGGAACCACCCACTGTAGGAGAAGACCAAGTTCAAGACCATCTAAGGAACCTGAAGTTTAAATGCTCTCATTCCTTTTATATTTTTTTACAGAAAGGAAAGGATTTTGGATATTTCCCAAAAGATGCTGTGAAGGTTGAGGAAGTTTTTATTACAGAAGAAGTTGAAGTGCTCACCAAGGTAAACCAACATCAGCACATTTTCCAGTGTACTTCACAGCAATTGAAAAATCTAATATCCAGTTAGAAATTCAAGTGTGGATGCATATTTTATTTCAGATCATTTAAAACATGGGGCGGTTTTTTTCATTATTGCTCCATTTGCATGTTTATTGTCCTCTAAAATAATTTTTATCTAATAAATGATATAGAAGCATTAGGAATAATATAATTACAGTCCTTTGTGTAGAGTTATGCACACGTCTAACTACACAAAAAGAAAGAGAATAAAGGTGTATTGTTGTGCTACACAGAGCTATAGAAAATTACACATGAAAGCATTATAAAAGTTAATATTGTTCTTTTAGGAAACTGATTTCCTTTGTCTTCACGGAGATAAGTACACTTTTGAAAATGAAGATAGCGCATTACATGATCACAACAAAGACAGTGAATATTCATCACCTGACGCAGAATCAAAGCTGCATGAAAATGAACTCTTAAAACATGCAAGAGACTCCATGCAAAAGGAAGAAAGAGTTGAATCAATTTCCGAAAATGATTCCATGGAATGTCACACTCAGGAGGAGTCTGCAAGTGACAAGTTGGTTAGAAAAAATGAGAACAGAAGAGGTGACGCTGAAGACCCAGAAATGCAAAACAATGTCCCACCGGAACCTGTTCCAACTCAGTCTAGTTGGATTGCAGGATGGTTCAGCACTGGAAGTAACAACAACGAAGAGCCCTTAGAAGCCATTACTGAATCTTTAGAAGAAAATACATACCGAGGCAGAAAAATAGCGGTAACTGCTGAAAATGACTTACAGGAGCCAAATGATAAGGAAGAACAAGAACCCCCATCATCTGCCTGGTTTCAAGGTGGACTGACGGACTTTCTGTATTTTGGTGAAGAGAAGGCGGATGTTGGTTTGGCATTGGAAAAAAATGATACACAAATCCATGATGTTTCTGATATGCCAGGACATTCCAATAATGAACAGGAAACAGCAGTTACAGAGTTACTGACAGAAGAAGAAAAGACCGAAAGCCAAGAATCCACATCAAATTGGTTTAATTTGGGTTTAAGTAATGTTCTTAATTTTGGCCATGCTGAGAAGGATGTAATTCCTATGGAAGACCAGCCAAGCAGAGAAACAGAGAATGAAGCAAATAAGAATGAAGAAGTGCAGACTTTAGACCACAGAGGATCACACATAGATGAAGAATCAAAGGAGACAGTTAAAGCAGTGACAGATGAAGAGATTTATGCACAAGAAATAATAGATTCAAACAGCAACATGCCCAATCCGGAAGAGATACCAGCAAGTGTGCGTACTCTGAATGATACCAAAAGCACCTCAAATAGCATAGAATCATCTTTTGATATACTAACACATGACAAAGAGAAGGCAACTGAACCTTGTTCAGAACAAGACTTGGTCTCAGAAAGCCAACTGCTGAAAAACACTGAAGATAAAAAGAGAAATGAGGAGTCGGAGAGCAAACATGGCCAGTCAGGTTGGTATGCAAATATCTATAATAGCTTTATTAATTATAATATGGACACATATGATAATCAACAGGGACATGAATCAATTGCATCAGATCAGATTTCTTCTTCTCCTAGCCTACCTCAGACTTGTGATCCCTCAGATACAAAAAATACAGAAGAAAAGCCTGACATATCTGAAGAACAGAGCCATTTCTTCTCTTTTAGTCATTTTTCAGACATACTGAAGTTTCGGAGTTCAACAGCCAAAGAAGAGCAAGTGCAGAATTTGCAAGATAATGTGCTTTTTAGTGAAGAAACCTCTCAAACTGAAAACAATGATGAAATATTACAAGGAACTAATAACAGAGCAATGAAAGTACAAGCAAATCAGAGAGTTAGTGAGGAGTCTGAAGAAGATGAGGGTGCAATCCAAGAAAGCAATCTGTTTTCCTCACCAGCTGTGCAAAATAATGAACGCAGTAATGAAAAAGCAAAACGTTTTGTCAAATTAGTTGACAATAGTGATGCTTCCCAGATTTTATCTGTCGAAACACTAGTACAACCTGAAGTATCTCAAAGACAGTATGTACCCTTATTTAGCCATTCCAGTGCTGAAGAACGTGTTTCTAAGAGTAGTGAAAGTCAGGAACTACCGGGAACTGCAGATAATCATCCGGGCATCGGGAAGACCCCTTGTGACAGTGAGCCAAGTCTTACTCTGGAAATATCTAAGAGAGGAAAAAAACTCAAAAGCTGTGATACAGAACAAAATTCAGCATTGAAAAAACAGTTCAGAATGGATGGTGATGTAAAAGAGAAAATTCACAAACTAGAGAATAAAAACAACCCACTGTTTTTTTATGAAAACATCAAAGATTTCAGTCAGGATATTTTTAATGATGAACAGGATCAGAAATCTGAGGAGTCACAAGAATTGACTCCAGGCCAACCTTCCTCTCCTCACCCTTCATCTAGTGGCTTCAGTTTAACAGGTGCCAAAACTTCAGAAGAATCTGGCCACTTGGAAGGCATATGGAGTTTCAGGATGGAAGGTAAAAACTGCTTGCTGAGAACAGTACAGCTAAGCTTCCCTGAGGAAAAAGGTCTCAGTATGAGCCTTGATAAAATACTATGGTTAAACCTAACAAATCAGATAAAAGTAATGCAGATACCTCCAAAGAGAATGATCTTTCTTTTCAGCTGGCAGTGCAAAGTAACAAACAGGGCAGTGGAGGAAAAAAACAAACAAAATCTACCAGATTAGTAAAAAATAAGAAAATACTTGATGATCTTGCTGACAGCTTGTCAGGAGAGAAGCTGCAAACTGAACAAACTTCTATGAATGTGCAATGTCATCAGAAAGGTGAAGCAGAAATAACACTGGAAGATTCATGTTCCAAACATGAGCTTCTGGTACCAGAGAATGGATCAGAGGACAGTCTCAATCCAGATCTTAGAAAGAAATATAAAAATCACATGTGATACAAAGAAAAGATTATTCTGTATCATCAGAGTTAGGCCCATCAATTCAAGCTGTTATGACAGTGCAAGATACAAAAATATAGAAAATGAATCTGAGTTTTGGAAGGCAACATCAAACACGACTTCAAAAGGCACAGTAATAGCAAAGTCTTCAGCTGAATACAAGTCCAAAAAAAATTTGCAAAGAAAACTTAGTGATAACAAAAGCAACAGAGCAATCATGTGATATCAGTCTGATTGAATGCAAACTTTTACTCTAGCAGCCCTCTAAAACAGAAGACAATTTTTAAAGAAAGAAAAAAAAAATATAAAAAAACATTACAGTTAGTGTCTCCTAAAACGCCCGAACTAGAAAGCCAGACTGGTATTAAAAAACCCAGATTGAATAAATCCCGCCAACCTGGGATTACTGAAAAACCTGGTTTATAAAGTATACGTTGAAAAATAAGATACTGCTGTAACTGAAAGGATGCAAATTAATTGCTTCTACTAAAACAAGATAGGAGAGGGAAAGAACAAAAGAACCTGGTAATCAGAGAGAGTCAAAGTCCAGAAATATAAATAATTAAAATTATATTCTAACGTAAATGGTTCCAGGCAGTATTTTTATCAAACCATCAGGGTTCTATGCAAATATATTTAGTAAAACTAACAATTAGGCCTGTAGAAGTAAGTCTGAGGATACACGTTTTGTCAAAAAAACCCCAAATGAAAATAGGGATGACACTAGGACTAGCAGAATTAAATACTGCACAGAAGAATGAAATAGAGTTAAGAGAAAAGGAATCTGAACAAGAAGAAGATACTACTAAATCTGTAGAAGGTGCAGAAAATGATGAAATCAATTTATAAATCACGCAAGATAAATTTGAGGAAGGACACCTCATCATTTTAGAAAAAATACTGCTGCAGAATCCAATGAAAACAAGGAAATTGACAAAATCCTAATAGGGCAGGCAGCATTCATGTCCCCAAACCCAAGCAAAACCAGGCAAATATTTTGTGATAAACATGCAGATTTACCAAACCCATTGATTACATTCCAACAACTTTACTGAACATCAAAACAAAATGTTAAGCAAGCCTTAGAGCATCTCTGTGAGGGAAGAAAACTGATGCACCTGCACCAGCAATTCAAAAAGATTCATCATGAAATCACAGCTGGCTCATGTAAAAACAGTGTTACGCAGAAGAAACAAGTAATTGCATCTGCACAATTTTGTCACTGGGCAGGAAAAATGTATGGAAAAAAAAAAAAAAGAAATGTTCTTCTAGAGGTGCCAGAGCTTTTGTCTGCTGTAACAGTTCAGTGTGCAGCCCTAACTGCAGCTAACCTCACTAATGCTTCACTAACAGTGATTTAGCAAGAATAAAATATGCTTTGTTTGAGGAAAAAAGATACAACAGAGACAACACTGTCTCCTTCTGGTGATTTAAAATCAAGAGGTAGCGAGCCTAACTCACAGTAGTTGGTGACTGATCTTTGGTATTGGTATTGGATTTATGATAATGGTAACAGTTTAAGAGGCAGTTACTCTTTCTGGCTTTTGACTATTGGATTATTTGTGATGTGTATCTTTGGCCAGTACTAGTTTGAATCACAGAATTGAAAAATTAATCAATTTGTAAATTTGGGGTTTTTTCTATGTGGGTAAGCAAGGTGTGAGGTTTTTTGAAAGCTGTATTTTATCAGCTTCAGGAAATTGATTCCAGGTTACTGAGAGTGAGGCAGCGAGGTGCCTTCAGTCATACTTCTGTATGAACATGCCTGTGGTTTCTTGTATTTCACAGTGAAGTTTGTTATCTTGTGGGAAGTCGTTAATCTTTAATCCTACATGGCATATTTAATTGTTCTTTTTGTAAAGCTTTTCCCACTTCTATTTGGATATATTATAAGAGCAAGCTCTGCAAATCCTGAACAGGGAATCTATAGGCTAATTATCAAAAGCGTATTTTTTCCTGAACATTGATTTTAACTACTTTACTGCAACACCAGTTTTGCTTAAATCTCTATCCTCCAAACTCTGAGACCATTATTTGAACGAGTATTTCTTAAATCATAAATCTACAGCACATTTTTACTCTAATGCAGCACTCTAGAGTTTGGCTTGAAGTTGAGGAAAATAAAAATATCAAAATATCTGTAGAGGTTAATAGCTGAATCCTCTGAAAATAAACATGATTTCCCTTCACAATTATTTCTAGGAGTAGGCAGTAGAAGAAAGCTACTAGAAAAAACACGAGAGAAGGAACTTGACATGAATGCAGCTGTAGACAGCGAACGTGGCAGTGACCAACATTCAAAAGCAACAGTGATTCCTTCAGTGAATTCTGAAGTGACTTCTATCTCAGATGCCATCCAGAACTATGTTCCAAGTAATGGTAAGTGTTGAGTTTCTTAATTTTAAGGAAAATAAATTTAAAATATTAAAAAAAACTTACTTGGAATTATATTGAGTTGCCAATTGCAATGTAAAATCTTTTTTTTTTTCCTTCATGAACAAACCAGAAGGAGGTTGGATGTATCAGATATTCCTGTGCTTGAATGCCCTTGAGATCCGGGAATCAATAAAATCTGTATTTTCAGCAGTGAAGAGCATTATCACAAAGGTAAGAATTCTTTATATGATATAGTGTTGACATTAGTGCAAAATTAAGCCAGTTACTGGTTATGGTGTGCAATGAAACTCTTAAAAAAAAAAGAAAGAAAGAAAAAAATATCCTTTTAACAAAACCCTCTGCGGTCCCCTTACTTCTGGGGGTATCTGATGCTAAATGAGATAGAGACGGAACAAGAAAATGTCAGGTTAGCTGCTGTTCACCTGCCTCTGTTGTTTGCACTGTGGAATCTGATGAACTTAGTGTAGTGGTGGTTTGGTTTTTTTTTACAGCACAGCCAGAAAACACCTCAGTGATCAAAAATATCAGCATTTGGGGTTTTGTTTTTTTTTTTTTTAAATTCATAGCTCACTCTAGTTCCCATGCCAGTACTGATTAAATTTGCTTGGCCTTAGAAAGCTTAGATTAGGATAAATAAAACAAACAGAATACTTCCATTGTTTTTAAAAGTAATTTCAAAGCCTTGATTCACAAAGATTGCCATAGTTCATAATTGCATTAAAAATACTTTTTTAAGCAAATATATAAAATACAAAATGGGAGTACGACTGCTATAGGGATGTCTTAAATATCAAAATGTAGGGACAGAGTACAGGTGGAGCTTACTGGACTTAACTGCACCAGAAACAATGTGGCCAGAGGAATGTGAGAAAAGATAGACAGTGTTGCACTGTACCCTCTAAGCAGAAGAATAATATCAGGTAAAGTGGTATATGGTAAACTTAATAATTTTGGTATTTTGGTTTAGCTTTGTTTAGATTGGGTAACCAAAGTTTAAGAACCACATACATCTGTTCCTGATTTCCAGGGTACTTACACAGATTCTGCCTAAATTGCAGTTTTGTTTTTTTCACGATCTCTTAGGTAGTACCAGTACATGTTAAAAAAAAAAAAAAAAGAAAGAAAAAAAACATCAAAAACTGAGTCCTGGTGAATAAGAATCTGCTGCTGTGTGGCATGGGTGCTACTGTCTCTAACATCTTCCCTCACATTCTCCCTGTACTTGGCACTGGTGAGGCCCCACCCTGAATGCTGTGACCAGTTTTGGTCCCCTCACTACAAAAAAGACATTGAGGTTCTGGAGCGTGTCCAGGGGCCCTTCTCTGGACATTCACTGCCCTTAATGAAGCTGGGGAGGTGTTTGGAGCACAAGTCTTATGATGAGCATCTGAGGCAGCCGGAGTTGTTTAGGCTGGAGAAAAGGAGGCTGAGGGGAGGCCTTATTACCTTATTGCTCTCTACAACTACCTGACAGGAGGTTGTAGTGACGTAGGGGTCAGTCTCTTCTTCCCAAATAACGGGCAAGAGGACAAGAGGAAACAGCCTCAAGTTGAGACAGGGGAGGTTTAGATTAGATATTTGGAAAAATTTTTACACTGAAAGGGTTATTAAGCATTGGAAAAGGCTGTCGAGGGAAGTGGTGGAATTGCCATCCCTGGAGGTATTTAAAAGACGGGTAGACGTGGTGCTGAGGGACATGGTTTAGTTTTTGTCAGTGTTAGGCTGACGGTTGGACTCGATGATCTGAAAGATCCCTTCCAACCTAGATGACTGTGTGTGTGTGTACCAACAGGCCCAGTACGATCAACTTTTAACAAACGTAGCAGAAGTAGTCTAGTTTAAACCATGTCGAAGTACTCCCCGCGCGTCCCGCCGGGGCACCGACCCAAGGCCTTGCGCAAGGTCCACCTGCCGCCCTCCCCGCCCCCGCCGGGCAAATGTCCGCCCCGCCTGCCCGTCAGGGAACCCCGGGCGCTGGAGCCTGGCCCTGCCCCAGCGATCCAGCCCGGACGGTTTTATTTTTGTAAAGACCTTCGCAGGGGCACGGATGGAGGCGGGAGACGTCGACGGGCAGGTGAGTTTCCCTGAGGGCGACTTTGAGGAGGAACAGGAGCAGGTTTTGGGGCCGGCGGGGCCACGTCAGTACCGGAGGCCGGCGGCGGGCGTACGCTGAGGCGATCCGTCGGTCCTCCCCGCCTCTCTCTCTCTCTCTGGGGGGAGAGGGCCCCGGGGACCTGCGGCTCCAGCCGGCCCGATGCCCCCCAGGCTGGGAGGGCGAGGAGAGGGCAGCCTGAGGCGTCCCGGCTCTGGGCTGAAGCGCCCCCCCTCAGGCCTATCCGCCACCGTCGCGCTCTCACCTCCCCCGGCAGTGGTATCTCCCGCTGCGTCCCCCCGGCGGTGGCGTAGTGGTACAGCCCGCCGCCCCCTTCAGGCTCCCACCTGGACCCGCGCTGTTTCCCCCCCCCTTCCCGCAGCAGCAGTGGTTTTTTCCTACACCCTCCTCTTCACCCCCCCCCTTCCGCTTCTGCAGTGGTACAGGCCGGTTGTCAAGCGCCGAGGCGGAAGGGGCCGCGCGGCGGTGGGCTCGTGCCGCCCGCCGTAAGATGGCGGCGGCCGGGCGCGGAGATGCTGTGGAGGTCGCCACCGCCAGCCTGTGGCTGGGCCTGCGGGAGAGCGCGCAGCGCTACTGCGGGCTGGCCTTGGAAGGGGCGCGCAGGGTGAGTGCGGGACCCGCCTCCGCCCCCCGGGTCGGCTCTGGCGGACCCCCCCCCACCGCGAGCGCCGGGGTCTTAACGTTGCGGCGCCTCGGCCTTGGACTCTGGTCTGAGAGGAACGGCCCCGCACCGGCGCGCAGGGCTGCGGCGTGGGGAGGCGGGCAGTGCTTGGCCGGCGTGGGGGGCTGACAGCCGGCGGAGAGCGGCGCGGCCGGGGGCGGGCCTGGGGGGGACCCCGGGACGCGCGGGGCCTGTTGGCGCTGGCTCTCTCTTGGGGAGTTACAGAGCTCTCAACAAGCCAAAGCCGTGAAACGAACGCCCCCTGATTTCACACACACGCACACCCTTCTTGGCTTGCGATAGGGGTAGGCTGGCCGCTTTATTAAAGCCGTCGAGGTGAAGGCTTTACAGTAGCACTTCCCAGGTTACACGTAGTAAATGCCCAGAGAAGCTGTGGGTGCTCCATCCCTGGAAGTGTTCAAGGCCAGGCTGGATGGGGCTTTGAGCAACCTTGATCTGGTGGAGATGTCACTGACCATGGCAGGGGGGTTGGAACGAGATGATCTTTAAGGTCCCTTCTAGCTCTAACCATTCTATGATTCTAAGTGTGAGCTACATTAAGCGGGTTATACCCTTCAGAAAATAGTGGTATCCGTTTACAAATAAAACGTATGTGTATTTTAGTATTTAAAATGTGTTAAATCATTGATTGGGTTCAGTATGTTGTTTTAGCATGAAGTTGGTTGAGCAGGTTTCTCTACTGATCAAATTTTCTACTAGTAAATCATAAAAGACGTATCAGTATTGATTCTTCTAACAATGAAATGTGTAGACAACTCAAAGGAGAATTTGCCATAATTGGTAGGTTCAGAAGGAAAAGTTTTCAGAGCTTTATCTAGTTGTCATCATATCTTGCTGTAATTTTTCTTATTTTTTTTTTCTTCACTTGGTAAATGTACAATTTAAAAACCAAAGTCTTCTTCTATTTACTTACTCTGAATTTTGGAAAAATATAGATGTACAAGCCTTAGGAGTAAACCAAGTCAATGTGTAATATCTATTTCTGTTGAAAACATTAATCTCTGTTTCTTTAGTTGAAACCTTTTACTTTATTTTTCAGGCTGTGGCTTCACTGCCTGAAGATATGAGGCCTGGTCCTGATCTGTATGGTTTCCCGTGGGAAATAGTGATTTGTGCTGGCGCTGTTGGAGCCTTTACAATTCTCTTGTTCCTGTATAGAAGTTATCAATCAGTAAGTGTTCAAATTACATGCAGATGTGTGGAGTGTTTTAATGGTTTGAATTGAAATTGTTACTGTGTTCAAGATAGGTAATCCTTCAGAGTTTTAAATCTGTTGTGATTCACTTTAGAATCCCTCTAAAAGAGAAACTGAGAAGTAGTCTTTTGTCAAGACAGTAAGTGTTTGGACGTGTACCGAGTGACTGTTGGTATTAGAGGAAATGCAATGAAACTCACTGTAGTAAGGCTTCCTTTTTCCTTCCCTTTTTAATTTCTACACCAGACTTGCAAAGTCAGCCCTTAAATTATTTTCACAGGATATAGAGGTTTTCCCCAGGCCGTATGTATTGCTGAGTGTCTGTATGTCTCTGTGACTACCGTGGCTATAGCCAGATCAGCTCAGGTCTTTCAAGGTAATTGTAAGCAAAAGCAATCCAGATGGGTTCCCATCATGGGAGGCATTTTAAAACTCTTTGGACAGTGACCTTGATTTATTGGAGCACTGAAGCAATTTTACTGTGTGCTGTTTGTGAGCACTAAGCTAATAACTTTGGGAAATGCAGCACCGAAACCTTTTAACGCACAAATCAGATTATATTCTGAGGGTAAAGGTTGTCTTCTATTGTAAGTAAGGATCTGAGTAATAACAGCTGCCCACCATACTGTCCCTACTAATGAAATGAGGTCACTGTCCATAATGCCATATTTTAAAATTCTCGACAGGTTTTGCATACTTTTAAATAGACAGAATGTCATTTTGGTCCTAGGTGTAATGATGCTCATGTTGGAAGATATGTTGCATACTGGTTTAGTTTTTCAGATATGACCAGCTGCATTTTTAGGGTTCTAGCATCAACCTAGATCTGGAAAATTACCACCTTACTCTGCAGCAGTAGTTCAGATTGTCTGTGTTTGTATAAGTTAATGTATCTATAATTTGGATCATTCCTTCTGTTTTCTAGCAGCTAGGTGGTATGAAAGAGGCTTTTCAGCTGAAATCAGTCAAGCAGCGACTCTTGTTTTCCTCCTGCATATGTCACTAAGGCAGAAGTTTTACAGAAACAATTACAGAAGTTACTGATAGATTTTTCAGTCGTCCGTACTTAGAACTGCATTGACTACTCTGAAGAATTAATGGTTACTTGCTCAAAAGTAATGGGGTTGGGTTTTGGCATGGATGATGGGATAAGATGTGCTTATAACTTTCTTACTCTTTTTTCTATTATTTGGACTCCTCCTCGGCCATTCTGTGGCTTTAATTGAGGAGGAAATGGGAAAAATCTGAAGGACCCATTGTATGTTAGGCACGTGATCCTGGCCCAGCCTTGAGAGGAATGCTGTATTGTAAAGTTTTTGTGAGTTCAGCCAAGTTCTGCATCTCTTGTCTGGGCATTTGTGACCGATTTTGTCCCACAGTTTGTTAGATTTTGATTCTGGGGCACTAGACTCTGCGTGGCAGCTGCTGATTTGGCACTTCCCACTGAGTTGCATCTGGGCAGGATGCCCATCAGGTAGTACCCTTACTGCAACTCTAACTACGATTTATTACAACGTGGGGTTTTTTACTCATAGAAAGTTAAGTCTGAGCTGGCCTTTGGAGCTTCCCCCTCCCACCCTTTTCCTACTCTTTTGGCTGTACATGTCCACTACCACTTTGTGTTGGTAGTCATGGTTATGTGATGTCTATTCAGGAATGTGTTATAGAAGTGATCCAGGTGTAAATTAACCTCCTTTCCTCTTTTCCCTCTGTTTAATTAGAGTGGGAGGACAGGGCAAACACACATGCATGGAAGGGATAAGAGCAAGGATGCAATTGCCCATTTTTAACAGCAGCCTGTATTTATAGACCTTCCATGGTTAAAACTGTTGGAACCACAGCTTAAAACATTAGCTTTCAGATACTGTGCAAGTATAATTGATCAGACATTTTGAGTATTTATTCTTTTTATTTCAGGTTAGAAGTCGACTTTATGTAGGTAAGCTTATTTTTCATACTGTTTCTTTGGAGTATGACTTTTTTTTTTTTGGTCCTCCTTTTATTTGTATGTTGCAGCAGTTAACTGTCTATCTTTTTTTTTTTAGGAAGGGAAAAAAAGCTTGCTAATAAAATTGCTGAACTAGTTGAAGAAAAATGTGAAATTCTTAAAAAACTCAGCCTTTGCAAAAAACAGGTAATGATCCTCATTTATTGCATTCAGATCTGGCACTGAAATTTACCAAGTACTTAAAGTATTAAACTTATCTAAAAGTAAGATGTTTAAAGCATTTTATAGTGATTCTTCAAGTGCTTTTTCCTGTCAGTGCCTTTAAGTGCAAGTAAGGTGTAAGCGAGTTCTGCTTTTAACTCTTAATATGATATATTTTACTGGAAGCAATTTAAAAATGTCTTTAGTTTGTGCCACTGGGATAATCTGCTAGGGCTATGGATTTCCTGATTTCCAGCAAGGTGCATTTGTGAATGTTTAGGTGGTGGCTATGTTTCAGACTAAAGCATTATAAATTGATGCCATTATTTAAGCAATATTTCTTATAAATTCTCACATAAAGTATTTCCTTTTCAGTTCGAAGATTTAGAATTGTCTCTGAAGGATGATAACGTTACGAAAGAATCAACAGATACATCTTTTCTTGAGGTAAAAAGATAAATGGAAATTGTTATTTCTACAACTTAAGGCAATATTTCAGGAAAATGCTGCCCGTATTAAAAAAAAAAAATCAAACCAACAACAAAAAACCTGAAACAAAACCCCCGAAAACTTAATTGTTTTAATTGAGAGTGTTGTTATTTTCGTCCTGGGTTACTGAAAATTACATAGAATCAAGCCATTTAAATTAAGATAAGTTTTTTGTAACATTTGCATTAGAAATGACTGATAATAGAGCAAATGGAATACTAGACAGTATTTAATTTTTTTTAAAAAGGAAGTTTTCCCTATTTCTAGGAGATGAGAGTAGTACATGAAGTATTTTTTCTCACACGTTTTGATTCAAATATATTGTATAGGCTACTGGAGAGCAGTTGTAAACAAAAATTACCACTACATTGTTTATATCTCCCAAAGTGGGAATATATTTGTAAAAGAGTTCTGAGAAAGTGAATCAGATACCTAATGAGCTCTATGAAGTTTATCTAACAAAAAAGCAAAGAGATTTATTTCATTCTGCACCTCAGATCCTATAGAGCTAATTGTTACAAGTTTTGTTAACATGCAAAAGTCTCTGGAATACTTTGAGATTTATTTGATATGGTGAAATTTGTTAAACGTACTTTGCTGTCATATTTAAAACATACTTGTCATCTTCACATGTAATTAATGTTGAATGTTTTATGTTAACTGTCAAAACAACTCGGTTTAGGAAATGCATGAAAAACTGAAGAAGTCAAACATGGAACTCAAACAAGAAATAGAGAATCTAGAAAAAGAACTGGAAGAAGACAAATCTAAGCAATCAGAAAATGATAACTTGGTAAGAGTAAATAGAATCCTGTCTTTGTCATTTAAAAAAAAATTCTCTATGGAGAAGACAAACTATTCTCTTTGGGTTTTTTGAAACAAAAATTACATTTCCCATTTTGTTTCCCCTCATACTTCCTGTAGCATATTAGAAAAATGAGACCCATAAAGGAAAATACTCAAAAAAGCTGGTTTTACTGATTTGGCAGTAGAACCTTCTCAGTTTGAAAATTAAAATAACTTTATTAATTGCCTAGACCTTTTCAGTCAAATCTGTGGAAAAGTCTATATGACAACTAATAATTTTCAGGTGGCTGAAAATCAGAAGCGAGTGGAGTCTTTAGAGAATGAAGCAAAATCCATCCAGTCACAAATCGATGAGGTATGTCCAGTTTTTTATAGTTTCTGTTTTCAAATCTTTGTAATTTTTGTTCTCCATGTAGTTACTGTTTTAATATTTTTTTTCTATTAAAGGTGCAGAAATAATATGCTGTGTAAACCAAAAGACTTCTGTGACTTGTAGACTTGATTTACCAACTTTGAATTTCATGTAGTGATTGGCATTTATGGGGAAGTACAAGTTTCCTTGTGTTTTCTTTGCCTGCTGACTCCACAAAGATAAATAGCATTGCAAAACTAAATCAGCAAAAACTGGTGAAATTGTAGAAAAATGTGAGGATATGTATATAGCACAGCTAGAAATCCTAAGAATAAGTCCAATAATATCATCGTGTCCCTGCTTATATCTTCACCTATACCTATACTCTATAAACAACACACTTTTTTATTTCATTTAGGCCAAGTCCACCCTAAAAGTATATCAGATTAACACAGAGAGACTCAAGACATCCATTCAAGATGCAGTAGATGAAAACAGCCATCTCCAGGAAAGTGAGAAACAGGTAGGTTCTTCCTAGTTATTGTTAGAAATACTGTATTTTTTTATGATACTATGTAAATATGATTTCTCTAAGGAGCTTGTCCTCCATGTGTTTGTTAATAACCCTTGTGTGTTCTGGTAAACGGAATGAGGAAGGGGACATGGCTTTAAAATTATTTTATGTCGGAATAACTTTATCTAAAATAGTCCTGTTTTGAAAGAAATTTAATAATTGGGGTTTGTGGGGAAACATGCATAGAGTTCAGTGAGAGAGAGCGAGAACTTGGTAATGTAAGACTAGTAAGAATTTTGCTGAGACTTACAGGAAAGCAGCAGGATTTGAGCAAGTCCACAGGTGGGATCCTCCCCAGAGGCAGAGAGAAAATGCCTGTACTTGATCCAGAAAACAAAAGAAATTAAGAAATTGCAGAGTATGCAAAAGGCAGGTAAAAAGTTACTGCGGTACCACTATGGATGAATTCATGGAAGGTCAGGCAGGTAATACAATGGGGCAGAAAAGACTGATCCCAGATTTTAACTGTTTATTTTCCTCAGTGCCATAGCCACTGCGAGTGGATGAATTCATGGAAGGTCAGGCAGGTAGTACAAAGGGGCAGAAAAAATCCCAAATTTTAGCTGTTTATTTTCCTCGGTGCCATAGCCACTGCGGAAATGCTAATTATTTTTAAATGTTCAGCATATGTAATACTTGTCCTGTGTGATAACTAGTTTTACGATTAAATTATTTTTTTTTTAACAAAAAGGTGTTCTCTCTGAACATTAAGTGTTCCATGGAATGTTTTCGGATTTTGAGGGTTTGGGGATTGTTTGTTTTAATGGTTATGTGCTTATTTACGTGTCTGACTGATGATCTTGTTATCTGAACAGTAACCTGATAGATACTGGGGTGGGGCAGGGGTAGAAGTACAGACCTGTTGGTTTTTAGCAGTCTCAACTGGGGCTTGCTTTAGTCCTCTCTATCAAAACACTGTGCCTGTCAGACTTACTGATTCAGGGGAAAAAAAAAAAGTTACTGGAAATAGAAAATTTTCTGCAGGAAGAATATTTCAGTTCTGCACAACTCTGTTATCAGTAAAACTTTGTATTTTTCTCCAATTTTAGGAGGGGTACATGTTTGACTACCAAAAAAAAGGCAATTTTATTAGATGCTGTCAGTGGAGAAACAATAGATTTGGGTGTTATCACTGAGATAAAGTTGCTTGAGAATTATTTTCTTTGTTTCTGTGAGAAGGAAGGATCTGGTCTCAGTGCTTTATTTCAAATTTGACAGTATACTTATTAAAAAAATTTTGGGAGGCAATATGCAAAGTTTTAATAGAGAGGGGTTTTTTTGTGTGTTTTCTCTGGTAATTTCTCGATTTCAAACAGAAATCATTCTGTGAAAAGAATCTTCTTTTTCTTTCACTTACTAAAAAGTAGTACTTAGAGTAAGATAGTGCTGATAATTACATTTTATAGGCAATCATTTTATATCAAGCAAACCTGGGAAAAAAATCAGTAAATGCAACTCCCAGTATGTAATTAACTTCCCAGGTTCCTAGATAAAAATAAGTATTTTTGCATTCCTTCTAGATAAAATGGCCTGGGTATAGTGGTTCTTAAACCATATTACTTAGGATTAATTACTACACTTTGTTGTTAACTGAGCTTTGCAGATTTCAGTAATTTGAGAACATTTGTGTATAATGTATTTTGCTGTACTTTCTAGCAGATAAATAAGTTGATAAGATGTGATGGAACCTGATCAGGAAAGAAGAGAAAGTATCTACTTTTGTTTGTACTCACTTTTATGAGGTTGTTATGAGCATGAGAGTTAGTTTGCTATATTAGAATATCCGTATCCTTTTTTTATTTTCCTTTCTTACTTTTTTTTTTTAAGATGGAATTTCACTTATGCTCAAAAGGTAACAAAGGTGTTATTTGTTCACAGAAACTAGAATACTTTCTTCCTCTGTCCATTTGCACTAATGGGTCATAATCTTCTGGCACATCATAGCTTAAATGTTGTAACAGATGTGCTGTCTCAGATTTATGATGTGTCAGAGAGAGGATTGGGCCTTTTAGTTTGAACAAGGGAACTGTTAATGAGCTCCAAACTTTCTTTGCTTTGTTTTTTTGCAGGAGCATTAGAAATATATATTGCTTTAGCTTATTGCAAGTCCTTGCTATTTCTCTTTGTGATTGTTACAGGTATATAAAGTCACGTCAATTTATTTTCTCTTTGGCTTCATGAAGAAGGAATCTCTTAAAGTTTAGCTTCCCTTTGAGGGTGACATTTAATGATAAAAGTAGATACCTGTGTACGTCTTCTGAGCAGTATTAGCATAAAGAGTATTTTTGGTTTATCCATAATACCTAGTTTGCCTGATGCTGCAAATTCATACATGGCTTTTATTGCTTGAAAGGTGCAGTTGTGTGCCAAGTGGGGTTCATCCAGTTCTAGTCACGTACCTTTTGTTTTATGCCTTCTAGTTCTATCTTTAAGTAGTGTTCAGGCTTGCTTCTCTGTTTGCATGGCAGTTCCCCTGTTTAACTACCATTTTCTGATTTTATTTTTAGTATAACTGGCTGTTACGTTCTTGTTGCTCAACCTAGTTATTCCTTTCTGTACATTCACTGCTTTTAAATTGGTTGCCTGTTGTGCAACTTTAAGCAATATTCTTTTGACAGATTCTCAGACAGATTTTCTGTACCATACCCCATGTTTTTGTACTGCATGTTTTGTCTTAAGAGAAATTTGCATCAGTTCGATTTCATTCTCACAATATAAATACATTGTTTAATTAGTTAATATGTTGCAGTGGTTATTTTTAATGAGCTGGTGCTTAGGTGTACTAATACCTTTACTGCTGTAAAGTATTTTTGTGAAATGAGATTTTACTAGGGGATATCTGTAAAATGTAACTGTGGAATCTACCTGTATTTTAGTTAACCATAGTTAATTACAAAGATGCAAAATAGTAGGTGTCAATTACATAGAGTTGCTCTGACTTTCGTGCATAGGGAAGCCTTTTTTAAAAAAAACCAACAGAACAACAAACCTTTAAGAGGTATGGAGGAGAGTTGGAGAAATAATAATTTTGCAACTCACGTGAATTTAAATCAATTTAATAAATAAATAAAGTTTAGAAAGCTTCCTGGTTTCCCTTACCTCACTGCCCTCTTCTAGGTTGAAAAGACAGGTACAGTTTCAGAGTTGTGTGTGTATATTGGAGACTGAGTGTTCTCTCCATCTATTACCAAGCGTTTGTAGCTGTTACACGAATTGTCACTATTTTACATCTATTGCTATCATCACATCAGAGTTTTTTAACTGAGAAGAATATTAACTGAACTGTTCTTATAAATGTTTAAAAATATCCTAACAATTAATTGCAATGGAGAGCTATTGCAGCTAAAGCAACTGGACTATAACATAGAAGTCTTTATTTTTCAACTCTTGCGCTTTAGCTGTCTTGTAGTCTATGTTAATTCTTACTGATGGATGAGAGGTTAAAATTCTGCTTGTGTGTAGATAATATACATAACAGGCTCAAGTACTATTCATCCTTGATTCTTCGTTGTAATAGACAATCACACTAATCTGGTATTTCCCTTTTTAGCTTTTACAAGAAGCTGAAGGATGGGGTGAACGATTTAGTGAACTAAATGAACAAACGAAGATGCTTGAAACTTCCAAAGCAGATATAGAAGAAGTATTGAAAAATAAAGAGGGTCAAGTCAAGGTAAATTGTGACAGCTAGCATTGAATCAAATTAGTCAGACTGATGCTAATCATTGAGTTCCAAGGAAGTCTAACAACCTCTTCTTGTCTTAATATGCATTAAGCTGTTTTGGGTTTTTGTTTGCTGTCTCCATCCTCTAATGTCATGTTCCCTGCTAAGTGAAAAAGGTTGCTTAGCAGCACAACAGAGCAGTCTGATAACCTTTGAAGCCAGCATGTTAAATAAGCAAAAACTCTCTTAGTTCTGATGGAGTATTTGCATTTTTTTAAAAAATCTGGAGTGTGGGAGTTGAGAGTGTATTCTTACATGTGTGCACTTTGTATACACAAGCCCTGCTAAAAGCGTGCATACTTGGCCATCTGAAAGGTGTTCACAAGGGCACACCTGCTGACACGCAGGTATATGTTATAATAGAAGAGTAATATCAGACATATACTGTCTTGTATATGGGGCTCCCGTGATCTACTAAGGGAACTAAGTAAAGGACAGAATTCCTGAAAAAGTAATTATAATGATAACTACATTTTCACTGCTTAACTACATTTTCACTGCTTCTGTTTATTTTACTGTTTCTGTTTCCTGTGTGGTTTTTCTTAGTCACTGACACAATACTTACTGAAGATGAAAGACTGGAGTTCAGCAATAAGAGAAGATGATGACACTGAAGATAATCACTGGGACACGGATATCAAGGGTGAAGCAGAGAATGGGGAGCACTTAGGTACAGTTTAATTTAATAGATGTTTTAGAAATACAGAACTAACAAACTTCCAGGAATGTTAAAAGACGAGCTTCACAGAGGTTGGATTTTCAAAACACACCCAGTGTTATTCTTGATGGAGAGTTCATTGACGCTTGGACACCTATACTGCTATTTAGCAGTGTGTGGGTATAGCTAAACCGTACATATTATTATAGAGCAATGTAAAGAATCAGTGCTCAGTCTCTTGCAGAATAACCTTAGCCTATGTTAGTATTAAGCAGTGGTTCTCAAACAACATTTTTTAGGTGGGAACCTTGCTTTCGTTTCTTCTTGAAGCTCCTCCCAGCAGGAGCAGAGTGGGTTCCTGGAGCCTGGGTTCTGCTTCCTTGTCCTTATGTGGGTGTTACCTGTTGCGGAGGCAGTATGGTAGCACTGGAATCAGAGGGATGTAGATGTGGGTCCCCTCAAAAGATTAGCACAAAAGAGCCTTTCTTCCTCCTTTTTCTTGCTGCAGCTGCTTCTTACACTGGTGCTGATGATACCGTAGGGCACATCTCAGTAAATCTTACAGTGTGTATTCAGCATCTCTGTTTTAACATGAGCATTCTGACTGATTCATTGGTAAACAAAGCACTAGGATATAGGTATATCCCTACACCCCCGTTTTTTTAGTTTTTCTTCCAAATATGCTATACCTATCATGATATGTTGGGGATTGCGTTTTTAGAAATAGTAGTAGTAAGCTCTGTCACAAACCTTTTAATGCGTTGTATGTGACATACTCTGTTCTGTCAATCAGATGATCAGCAAAAACGAACTGTAAAGAAGTTGATCTATGCTGCAAAGGTATGTGATTTTTAAGAAACTTGTGGATGGAAGGGGGGAACTAGAGAGAGTGTATGAAGTTTTGAATGGCAATCTTAATTGCCTATAGATATCACAGAGTTCTGCTTCTGATGTTAGTGTTAAGTTACATATTTTTGCATGCAAACAATTTTTGCTGATCTTAAAAAGCTTATTTTTTTATATTTTGATTGTAGTTAAATGCTTGTTTAAAGACCTTGGAAACAGAAAGAGATCAAATGTATTCCAAACTGTCTGATGAAAATAAAGCTAAAGGAGAGCTTACAGGTAATCAAATGTTGTTTTACCTTCAAGATTAATAAGATGCCGCTTTTGTAAAGTGGAATTAGAGGCTGTAAGTATTACTTCCAGTAAAAACTGAATTACGTTTACATTAGTAGCTCTACTTGATTTTTAAAATGTCTGTTTAAGTTGCTCAGCTATTTTAAGTATTTGATTTTAGAGGTATAGCAATTGAAGTTGCTAAAGCACCATTTGCAAATTTTGTCATACTCTCTTAGAATATTCTATAAATGTTAAGTTACAGAATTAGAAATGCAAAGTGATATTAGTAAATATATAACACCTTCTTTACATAATTTCTGGATATGAAGGAATGGATTTTTAAAACCGTCCATTAAAAATGGTAGCTTAATTGTAATGAGTGTGTAATGGGTGCAAGCTCAATACTCCTTAAAATCCAAAATACTGTATTTAGAGAACTGAACCTAAAAGCATTTTGCTGTACTTTTTCCCTTTGTTGTGTAGGCTGTATTGAATTAAACTTTATGAAATGAAACACTGCCACTTCAGATTAAAGCCTGTAATTAGCTATTGCTTTCAGAAATAACAGCCAGCAGAGTAGCCATCACATTTGAATGTGCTGTGTTACTTGGGTGATGAAATTATCTGTAAAACTGTATTTTTCAGTTTTTTATAGTTCTTTAAACTGACTCTTTGTGTTAGTGTGTTTTCCAAATTGATTGTCTCATGAAGATACTTAAACTTACTCAAAGCTTTCTGTGTTTCTAGAAGAGACACATAGGGATAGTAAATAGGAAAAGAATGACTTTAATTGGGAAAGATAAGGTAGTTTGACCAATCTAAGTTATGCCTTCAGGCTACTGAGCAAGACCTTGAGTGGGTAAAACCGCATGAGTGTATGATAGTACTGATTTTACCCCTTCAGTTGAACAGTTACAATTATAAGAGCCCTAAATGAAAATTTATATTGTGAATTACAAAACTGCATTGTTTTCGAAGCAGCTTCAGAGCAAAGGCTAGATACATCCTCAGAGCTGCACTTTGTGACAGGTAGAAAGTATAGTTGCTGGTTTCCCGTCAAAAGGAGCAATATTGCTTCTCAATTTGTATAATTTTTTTGAACTATACTAACATACTATTGCTTATATTATTAAATCAACATAAGATCAAAGGTTTTTACAGACTTTCAGTGTACTAAAATATTTTAAATGTTTTAATTTTTGTAAATTTTGCATTATCCCAATATTATTATCTCTAAATTTGACAGAACGTATAGAAAACCTTCAAAGTCAGCAAGCTTCCTTGCAGTCTGAAAAGGAACGTTTTGAAAATGAAGTTCAAAAGCTTCAGCAGAAACTTAAAGTAATGACTGAGCTTTATCAAGAAAATGAAATGAAACTACACAGGTGCTGTGTCTTCTTTTTATATTCAATACTTACTGTTTGATTTGAATGTAACTCTTTGATTTGTGGGGTGGAAAATTACTGAAAATTTGAATACTGCTTTCCAGAGTTTTCTGAATTGTAAAGACCCTGTTATGTTACACCATCCTGTACGTTTGTCAACACAGTCATTTTATAGAAATTGTTTCCAGGAAAGTAGTGGTATATTATTTTAGGACTTTTCCACAAGCAAGTGTAGGAACAAAGATAAATAATGAATTTTTAATCTATGAAATAAGGTGGGTGAAGTTGAAAAGCTTCATTATTATTTTTTTAATTAAATTAAGATATGATGTAATGCAGTTGCTGAAAGAAAGATAATCAGTAGCTGCTTTAACTGTGAGGTATATTTTATATAGCAAAGAGAGACAGTAATGTCATCAGAGAAGTGATGCTGTACATAAAACTAAGCTTAAAGTTAAAACATAGGCAAGGTAACTGCTGTGGGTAAGCAACATAGAACCCCTGTGAGTCAGGCCTTCCTCATCCAGAAGGACAGAATTTTGGGACTGTACTATCTGCCTCATGGTCAGGATGATAGTGGGGGTTATAACTTACTGATTGAAATCAGAAATATGTTAAGGGCTAGAAATAAAGTTGATTGGAATGGGATGGGGCATGTAGTAACCTTCAGAAGTGTGTGTGTGGAGGGAGCAGGGGGCATCATTTTAGGGCACAAAGGTATAATGAGTTTTACTAGCCAGAAATTATTTCTTCAAGGAGGAGACATAATCTTGAAGGCAGCAAGCGAAGCAGCACAAGTCTTGATCCTGTACTGAGCAGTATGCAGGACCTTTTTAAAGTTTTGCTTTCAATAATCTGCTCTGTAGTATATATATTTATATAGATATTTGGCATCTTTGTAGATGTAACAAAACCTAGAAATGCACTACGTTAACATATGATGTTTAAAAAGGGGGAGGGGGAGTAGGAAGGAAACTATTAAAATGAAGCTATAACGGGGAGTCAGAAAGGAAAAATGTTTGCAGACTGTGTGGCTGATATTTAAAAATACCACACTGAAGCTCAGCAAATGTTTGCTGCTTATCAAAGATTTTAGAAAAGTCAAAAAGGAGTGGGGAGAAGCTGGTGTGATGAGATAGCAGAATGAAAGAAGCTGTTAGTATTAACAAGGCATCTTTTAAAAAGCTAGGTGTGCCAAACAAGGGAAATAGAAAAGTGTGAAATTAAGATTGAGTATAAAAGAAGTCTAAATCATACTCAAAAAATAATGATTTAGTTTGTTTGCTAAGGACCACTGTTTACAGGAAAATGACAACTTTATCCATTCAGGACTGTATGCAGCAGTAGTATCCATGTGTGTTCTGCAGAATTACCTTATGCATAACCTGCAATCTGGAATATGAGTTTTCTCTTCTGAAGTGCCTAATAAGGCTTAAAAAAAGAGGGGCCTGGAAAGAATTTTTTTTTAATAGCTAATAGCAACCTTTTTCTGCTCCAAAAAATTATTTTAAAATGCAAAAAAGTACCAGAACAAATCAGTGAAAGTTAGTGTAATTTGGTTTTTAGTTTGTTTGATTTGATTTCTGGCTGCTTTTTTTTTTCTCTCTCCCGTCCCAAATAGAAGGGTCGTTCAGCCTGGAAAAGAGAAGGCTCTAGGGAGACCTTACTGCAGCTTTCCAGTACCTAAAGGGGGCCTACAGGAAAGCTGGAGAGGGAGTCTTTGTTAGGGAGTGTAGTGATAGGACAAGGGGTAATGGTTCTAAACTGAAAGAGGGGAGATTCAGATTAGATATGAGGAAGAAATTCTTTACTGGGAGGATGGTGAGTCATTGGAACAGGTTGCCCAGAGAAGCTGTGGATGCCCCATCCCTGAAGGTGTTCAAGGCCAAGTTGGATGGGAAGCAACCTGGTCTAGTGGGAGACGTCCCTGCCCATGGCAGGGGTTGGACCTAGACAGTCTTTAAGGTCCCTTCCAACTCTAACCATTCTATGAAATGTTCTTTGGGAATATGGATTGTCTTCCAGATTCTTTTTAGGAATAGTGGTGATGTAATTGTTTCATATAGAGCAGTTAATGAACTGGATAAACTAATACGAATACAAACTGGTGCTATTTATGCCACTCCATATGTTGCCTATAAAACTCTTTATCTGGTTAAATACCATGTATTCATCACCCCTAAATAATTAGAGGATTTTTTCTTGACAGACCAACTACCAAACTGTTGACTTGAAACAGAATTAACCATAGTTTTTGAATTTTCTTGAAGGAAGCTGACAGTAGAAGAGAGAGAACGCCTACAGAAGGAAGAAAAGCTTTCTAAAGTAGATGAAAAAATTAATCATGCTGCTGAAGAACTAAATAGCTACAGGTAATTACAGATTTTAGTTGCTATAATCACTTGGCCCAAAGTGAACAAAAGGCAACAGGGAATTACTAAGAACACCAGTATAAGTGAATGTATTTTATTCCAGTTTTTTGTTTTGTGTGAGTGTATTACATGCTAGTTTTCTGTAGCAATACGTACTAAGGGAGCTTTTGCTGTGTTAAAATTGGGTATGGAAGATCACCAGCAGCCTTTCTTCCATTAGAGTGCTAATTGTATTGATGTGTTAGTTTTAATGGAATGGAGCTGTTGGTCTCTAATCTAGTTCCCTTTACTGAGCAGAGAGAAAAATAGGAAGTTAAGGGCATGCTGTGAAATGAATGCAATGTTCAGTTTTCCTATAGATCCTAACATGTTTATGTTGTATAGCTATTTCTGTATTTCTAAGCTTGTCAAGTAGTACCATTTTTTAGAAATCCTTTACTAAAATAACCTGGTGTGGGAATATTTTCTAAAGTTGTTTTTTAACTGCTTTGTTCTGTTTTGTGTTACACCAGTGGTGTACCTCCGGTTTGTTTCTGTGGTTTCTCGAACTATGGCATAATTTTTTAAGCTGTAATGTATATTTCCCATCTTCCTTCAATGTTTTGGGGGTATGGACTTTAACTGAATGATTCTGATCAACAGTGCTTCCTGAAGAGCTAGTTATAGGTTAATTCTTTCTCTAGAATGTAAAGTTCTTGTAGACGTTCTTCAGTATTCATACAGGAAGACAGTATACTCTTCTTGATTTACTCAGAATGTGAACTTTGTAGACATTTTAATTTTAAAGAGAAAATTAATGATGCAAATGTAGTGTAACTAACCAGGCTGTGCAGAGGGCAGCAGGCAGCAAGGGTGGCATCATTCTTTCTGTGCTCTTGACGTAACTTTTGTGCCAGTGACTGTCCCTCAGGAGTGACTGAGGCAGCCTGTGGCAGCGTGGTGCTCCAGCCACATTGGTACATTTGGGGAGCTGGGGGAGGCTGGCTGATAGGGCATATGTGGAGGGATATCCTTTATATTGGAAACATATTGCAGACCACTGAAAAGTTGGGGAGACACTGGGTTTGTTTCTGTTCTTTTGTTTACGTTCCTGTTTGCGCTAATCTAGGGCCTAGAATTCCCACTGCTGCTGTAATTTTTATGTATCCCGTGAGCCTAACTGACAATACTATCTTTTGGTTAAACAAAATCTTAATTATACCTTGTGTTTGCTGTTGTGTTTACTGTATTTAAAATTACTTTCCTCCACATTTTATTACAATTTTGTTACAGAGAGCGAGCAAAAGATCTTGAGGAAGAGCTCGAAAGAACCATTCGTTCTTACCAGAACCAGGTATGTGCTTTGTGTTACCATCGATGCCAAGTAGGATGGATGTTACTGGAACTGAAATACCACTTTCAGATAGGTTGTGATACTGTACTTGGCTTGATTTTGCTGGATGGGGTTTTTGCCTCTTTTTTTTTTTTTTTCCCCCCCCTTTCTTGATGCCATCTGGTTTTGGCTGACACAGTTTCATAGCAGAGATCATTTTAACTTAACTTATTTAAGATAATTTAACCTTATTAAAAATTTAAATTTTAAGTTTAGATGTCTCATTGGAAATTATCCATATACATTAAATTATCTAAATTATCTTAAATTTTCTTCTTCAGATCAATAATGATTTAATGAATCTCTTTTTCACAGATTACTTCACATGAGAAAAAAGCTCATGATAATTGGGTAAGTTCCAAATACTGAATATTCTAATCTTTGTGCATCTTCTTTTTCCGTCATTTGAATACCTTGCTTTATCACTTTTTTGTTTCTTATTAAAAACAGATAATTAACTCTAACCTGTCACCTTTAAACATACGAGTTTCTTGCAGAGATGCACAAAAGCATGTTAAAAATACTTGTATGATATGAAATAGTTGGAATAATTAAGCCAGATACCTATGAGCACAGTAGAACAATATTACAATATTATTTGCTGGAGCAATAAATCTGCTGGAATAACATGTTACCATTTAACAAGTGTGTGACATTTTGCTAATAATAAAAGCTTTTGGCCTCGTTTCAATGCCATTTTAATATTTTCCCTGGATGTACTTCACTCCTTTTATCTACTAATAGAAGACGTTATGTCCTGTGAGAACAGTATGTTCCATTGACAGCTCCCTAAGAATGTTGCTACAAAATCCATTTTTACCTTTTTTCCAAACAGGAAACTTTAAAATATCTCCTGACTAATACATTCTTCAGTTTCACAGAATGGTCTGTATAAGATAAAATCCTGTTAAAAGCTATGATGCTTTGTGGCCATAATTTTACATTTTTTTAAGCTATATAATTTAAAAAAATACCAAACTGTCTTCTGTAAAATTTGAGAGTTTAAATCTTGTAAATATTCTGTAGATGTTTCATAGAAGCTATAGCCAAAAAATTTCATTTCTGCAGTTTTAAGAATCTGCAGGAAAGCCATGTAATTCCTCAAAAACTTGGGTGGTAGAGCTGCTAATACCATTTGGTGATGTGTGTGAGGCTCTGTTTCATATGCTTTATACACAAGTCATATCTTTTGAAAATTTGGTCTGCGTGCTTCAGATAGAGGGGAAAAATGTTTTGTATCTAGGACCTGTCACATTTATGAAGCATTAAATTAATAAATAGCAATATCTAAGCATCTGATTTTTGTTCTCCCCAAAGCTAACAGCTCGAGCAGCTGAAAGACATCTCAATGATATTAAAAAAGAAAATGCACATAACAGACAAAAGTAAGTGCAGTCCCGATCAAATTCTAAGCAAATGCAGTTGGGCATGTGAGTATGTTTTGGATTTATGCAATTTGGTGTTTTCTAGACCTATGTTAATCAATTGTGGCCCAAACACAGAGCAGAAAGAGCACAGTTTTCCACGGGAGTTCTGAAAGAAAGGGAGTAATTTGAGCATTCCTGTAACGATAACGTGCAAGAAAGTAAGAACTTATTTCAGTACTTCACATAGTTCTTATTTCAAGAAAGAAGCAGAAGGTTTGGGGGGTTTGTTTTTTGTTTCTTTTCAATAAGTATATATTGCCCAGCTGTCATGGTTTCCTAATGATTTTACAGCTTATTTCAGAAGTTAATTCCGAGCGAAGAGATCAGGTGGTGGTGGTGGTGGTTGAGGGGAAACTTCAGCTGTGAAGTTAAATAGTATTTGGAATGCAGTTTAGAGTACTCATAAGAGTAATATGCTGGGAATTGTGACATCTAACATGGCACTTCAACTTCTGAATTACAATTTATATACAGCAGCATAGAGAAATACTTACCAAACTCTGAATTTAAGAGTTTCTGAGGCATCCTTGGTCTCTTTTCTTTCTATTTAGGGAATAAAATACCTTGCTCTGTTAACCCTTTAAGTAGAAAGTCTAGCAATAAACAGTGCAGTCTTGTAAAATTCTTAGCACTTTTTGGTTATTTACTACTTTTTTGTTGCTTATTTGCAGATTAACTGAAGCAGAATTTAAACTTGACCTTTTAGAAAAAGATCCTTATGCTCTTGATGTGCCAGTTAGACCATTTGGCAGAGGTACAGTATTGAATTGTAAAATAGAGCCCAATTGTTTTGGTTTATGGTTTTGTTTCCTAAGACCACACATACGTAATTGTTTGAAAACTAGCTTGTCCATGTGTATGTACAAATAACAGTCATTTAAAAGAATAATTGGGTCATAAGTGACTCTAGGTCACGTTGAGTATTTTGTTGAAACTAAGAGTGTTTATAGCATTGAAGAGAGTAGACTAGGAATATGATACACATGGTAATTAGAGCACAGTTTTCATTTCACTTAGACAATTTAGTTTTAAACTTCACCTGAGAAGTTAATTACTTTATACAGTTTGCTAAACTAAATATTGTGAACTTGAGTATTTTGTTTTAACTGTTCCAGAGCATTCCCCATATGGACCCTCACCAATGGGCCGGCCTTCATCTGAAACAAGAGCTTTTCTTTCCCCTCCAACTTTATTGGAGAGTCCTTTAAGGCTTTCACCTATGCTTCCAGGTGGAGGAGGAGGAAGAGGTACAATTCTTAAACTTGAAAACGTATCTATCCTGGATTTCTCTCTCCTCAACTATAAACCTGTCACACCTTTTCCTCTTGCTGGTGACAAAAACTAGTAAAACAACCACTTCAATATAAGCAGTTAATTGGACAAACTCTTCCTGTTTTTCAGCTTACTTCTAAAGCTGTCTAACGTGTAACAGTAAAATGGAAAATTTAGTTGCTACTGTTAGGTTGGTCAGTGGATTCACTTTAGAAGCATAGACTGAGAAAAGTGAAGAGCCAAACTTAGTCTTGGTTTATTTCTTGGACAAACGGGGTTCTGCTGAAATGAACTTAGAATTTTAAACTAAGCAATAGTGGATTAGTTTTCTGAGGAAAGAATACTGCTACTTCCATCTCATTGGTCTACAGTCAGTGAGAGGAGAGGGTACCTGTGTTGTCAAAGAGGTGAGACAGTTTTATTGGGTGTCGTGACACTAGAAAGTCACTGATATTCAGTAAATTGTTTTCCTCTCTTTGTTCTAAATTTGAGGCAGCCATTATATATGGAGACAGTATCTTCCATAGTAGTGAAAGGGACAGGAAGGTTGTGTGTAAGGAGTAGAATTCAGAGATTGAGGAGTAGGTGAAAGCAAGCCATAGTGTCATGGGTTGTAAGGGAAGAAAAACACTGTTCATTCATATTTTTGAGGTTGATGGAAATAGTATAGATAAATGCTAGAGTGGAGTTCAGCATCTGTTATAGGTAATAAAGAAGCTAGTATTTAATTTACTGTTACACCCATTGAAACCTGTACTCATTTTATGGGAAACTTGTCTTAAGTGTCTCTTCTATAAGCATTTCACTAATCAACACTGATTTTTTCAAAGACCAGCATGGACTGTTTATTTACTTTAATTCTTTGTAAAAAGCATATTCAGGTGTATATGAAAATTGATTCATTTTCTAAGTCAGAAAAGCTGAGATTGAACATTCAACTGTAGCTGCACCACATGCAAGCAAAAGCATACTTGACAATTTATTTTTATAGAGACAGTAAATAGTGAAACTGAGCCATCCAATGGATCTTTAAATTGTAGCTCAGCTGTTGCTGGTGAAGAAGAGTGAAAACTGGATTTCAGGATGCAGTTTTAGCAAGGCATAACTACTGTCCATTTCATAATGGAGCACTAATGTAACTTGGGCAGATTAAACAAATCATGTGATTAAATAATGCCAGCTCCAGAGCAATTATAGTGCTCATCTCACTTTACACAAGACACCAAATGGCTTCAAATTTTAGGTTGAATTTTAGGATAGAGAGTTAGAGAATGAGACTTGAATTCAGTATTTCTATAATTTTTCAGACCAAGTCTATTTTAAAGGAAACTTGCAACCTAAAATCACTCGTTGTTAGAGTTTATCTTGCACTTGGTTATTTGTTGACGTGGTCTTTTGTTGTTTTTTCTTGAATAAAGAATTAGAAAGAACCAGAAGAGTGAATGTAATGTGGATCTTTTCTTATGATGAGGGTAACTTTCAGTTTGCTGATTTTTAGTTGGATTCATAACAGGTTTTTTAGCATTGAGAAGATTTATCTTGAGGACACTAGTTTCTCTGATTCGAACAAAACAAAACTCTTAAAATGATTTTTTTTTTTTTTTTAATGGAGGTACTCCAGATTGCACTCTTTTTGAACTAAGACTTTTTCATTCTGAACAAACCTTTTAAACACTTCTAGTAAACATAACTGGTCATCAGCAAACAGGTGGAGAGTCCTGTGGAGCCATGCACCTCTTGTATCTTGACAGTGTTGGCATTCCGTGATTTTGTTTCACTGTTTTCAGACTTAATGAAGAAAGCCGTGATAGAGTATTCAAAATACCTGGGTAAATAACTATCTGATTTCTTTGATTAGGATCCAGAGGACCACCTGCCATGTATGAAGCTGGTAACGAAAGAGGAGAGCTGAGTTCTGATAGATTAACTGATCCCCACAGACCACCGTCAGATACTGGATCCCTGTCTCCTCCTTGGGACAGAGAACGCAGGATAGTTCTGCCTCCACCAGGTATAAAAATCTGCTTACCTACTGTGTTTATGGAAAATGGGAGTTTTCTGACTTGCAGGGGTATATATATAAGTATTTTTTGCTTAAAAATACGAGGTGTTTTCTTGGAACTAGAAGTGCAACTGCACTGAAAAGTTTTTTATAATAGTAGCTTTTTTGCCCCTTCTTGAATTGTGGGGTTCACTTGCACTTCTTCTATGCTAGCTTTTGAATATATATTTGTACTGGCAGTGTACAGTCAACTGTTTGTTTCAGCATTTTACTGAAGATTTGTTTAGTGCACCAAAAGACCCGTCTGTTCTGAATAATTAATAAGAGATTTGAGAAAGTAAAATGTTTTAAAGGCACATTAGCCATAAATAAATAAATACATGCTATCTAATGTTGAAAAACACTATGTTTTTCAGAAAAACATTTATATTGATAGTAAAGGAGTACCATAGTACAGTCATCCTGTTTTTTCATGTTGATACTGCTTCTTTGATAATTAAAAATAACAAAATCAGTCTTTGCTCTCACTTCTTCAGCTAAACATCTGTATTGCACATTATCACTCAATGAAGAGAGAGTTGAATCAAAGAGGATACTACTGATATTTCTCAAGTAAACAGTGCAGGGGAAGGACAACCTTCCTGTATACCTGTAATAAAGAAGCAAAAATGCTACAAGTTTAAAAAAAAAATTAGGTAAAGTACACAGATTTAAGTACCCCAGTTATTAGACTGTAGTTACTATACATCTGTGTGAAAGCCTGATTATAAAACTCAAAGTGCACTCAGGATACAGTTCCTCATTTGCCAGATTTGCCCTATTGACAGGGCACTGTAGAGAGATGGTCTTGTCTCTGTGACCCGAGTTCTTACCCGTCTTTGCACTTGGATCTCACTGACTCAGTTTGTCTTGTAGCTGCATGATTGTTTGCTAGATCTGATGCAAGAAAGTTGGTGGGAGCACATCACAGCACTATGAAGTGTAATGGAAAACAGCACTTTTATCTAAGAGTAGCTTAAAATGTGTAGTAACTTATTTGCCTTTGACCTTGATTGCTCTGCTGAGCCTTTGTTTCAAGGCCCCACTCTGTAGAACTGAAGCAATCATAACTTTCACAACTCTACTGTATGCTAAACCAAAAATCAATGAGCTTTCTTTTTTGCAGCTTCTGAGGAACATAAGCTATAGTACATACTTGGTGGAATTCCTATGTTTGGGGTTTTTTAAGATTTGCTTGCTCACCCTGATTAGTAGTCACTTGGGATATTTACAAGAGCAAATGATATCCAGGGAATTTTGCTGGTCTGAGATTATATGGAATCAAGGGAATAAATCTTCACTGTCCTGTTTTGTGATTTCTTCATTGTCAGTTGAGCCTTACACTGATCCAGTTCCTCCTCCTCCTCGAAGACAAGAAAGATTTTTCCCTAATCCTCCAAATACTGGAAGACTTTCCGGACCAGCAGAACTACGAAGTTACAACGTGCAGTCTTTTGATAAAACAGGTGGGAATTGCTTCCATGATACTATCAAATGGAAAATCTCAGTATAGGTTGACCACACGTAGTAAGCCATGGTAAGAGGACAACTTTATAGCTACCACAGACCTGATGTTCCATTGTGTAAAGACATTTATAACACCTGCTGGCCTTGATGCAATCTGTCCCTGTTACCAGCAATAGCAGTCTCTTCTTGGGTGGATGGGATTCATGGAATGGTAGGCATGAGGCATTTTTTTTGTCCACCTTCACTGTTCTGTGTGTTAACCATTCAGGCTTGGCCTTAAGCCTGTTTTTGCCCCTCCCAGGAGGCTTAATGCAGCATTAAAAGAAAACCTTTACTTTTAAAACCTTTATTTGCATTTCCATGATGCTTCTGGTAAAGTCAGAAAGATTTCAATTCAGTAAGACTGAAAGAATAACAGCAAAATTTTCAAATATCCACTGGCTTTGCTTACTGAGCTAGAAGGTCCTGAGGCTGCCTCCTTCATACTGTTCACCAAACTTGCAGCTTTTTGTAGTTCACAGTGCAGTTGCCCCCAGCTTGGTCACACGTTCCACTGACCCACAAGTACCATTTCTTTTAAATTGACCAATTGTGTAAATTCTAGTTTGTGATACTTAGCAACAGCCAGAAGCTCAGAGGCAAAGTTTTGGTGACTTCAACCTTATGACTGAAACAGTTTAAGAGCTTAAAGCCTAATACTTCCTAAACAGTTTTCATCCTTATTTAATGCCTCGTAAGTCACAGGTGTCTGAGTCATCAGCTCAGCTGGAGCCATGAAACTCACAACAGCAACTTTGCCACCCAATATCCAGTTACTCATATGATTAGTAGTGAGTTATCATCTTTGTCACCCAGTTTCTGGGCACTGAAAGAGAGAACCTTTGATACTTGGTGTCGTAACTGGGAACGCTGAATTCTGTGGAAGGTTAAAGGTTCAGGCTTTAAAAGGAACTGCTTCTGTAGAGCCTTTCTACCCCCTTTCCCAAGACTCTGTGTTTCACTTCTGCTTTCTAATACTTTGTGTTCCACAGAGGTCTCTCCTAACACCTGGGTGCTGACTGAGGGGCAGGAGAGGTGCAGTCTTTGCACTCACGTGGTGCATCCATTTTTAGCCTTTTCCTCAACTGCTGCCAAGCAACAATTAAACAAATTCTAAAAAGTGTATTCAGTTCCTGGGCAGTTCAAAACCTGCTTGCCCTACAAGGTTTTGGGTAACCTTGCTGCCAGCATTTAAGCAGGTCATTAAGCATATGCGAATGTTGCTTCTTAGAAGCATGTAATTTCACTAGAATTGGGTGAGTATTTGTAAAAAAATTGGAAAAACTCGAAAAAAATCAACCTCAAGACCTACCCACCACCCACAACACATCTGACAGCACTGAAATCCAGGCTCCACCTCTAAAGAGTGAATGAGCTACACTTTCTCAGCAAGATGATCAAAATGTTATTTAGAGTGAAGGAAATGATGTGCATCTCCCTAAGCTGAGGTGGCTGACTCTCCTAAAACTTTCAACTTGAGGCAGGTACCCAGAGCAGGAAAGTCCTTGTGAGAAAAAAAAAAAAGACTTAAAAGCTTGACAGAGTTTGTGAGCAACTTTACAAGGATTTAAAATGGAAAGTGTTGTGCAACCAAAGCATCAAGGCATGAATATTCTCTGTGTGACATCAGCAGTTGAAATGCTTCAGATTGTTAAGTAACAATATCTCCAACAAAGACGTGGTCTCTGTGCCAAGAGCGTGTCGTAGCGCAGTTGGTCCCGGAGTGGAACTTAACCAAAGAAATAAAATTTTAGCAGGAGGGAGGGGGACTGGAACTACTGTGGTGGTGTTAAGATGTACTGCTAGGAAAGCGCACTTGTAATTTCTAAAAATACTAAAATGGAAAAAAAAAAAAGTCTTGTTTGGATACAGGAAACTTTGGTAAAAGCTGGAACCTTGTAATTCATGTGCAGCCTGTAGAGAAGTTGGAGAAAATACTCAGGCACATGTTTGTGTTCCTCAGTTGTCTTTCAGCCTGCAGAGCATTTGCTTAGTGCCATGATGCTTTTTTTTTCTTGCCTATGTATCTTGACTTGAGGTAAAAAGTACTGTAATCCATGGTGGACTGAACAACTTGTTTAACTTTTGCCTACAGATGGACAGATATCTTCAGAAAATAGCCCACAAACAGAACCAAGTGGAAATGAAATGAAAGATCATTCTAACCTTAGCGTAAGTAGCTAAACAGAATCTTGATTTAAAGAAGCTTTAATGTGCTGTAAAATATTTAGGAAAATGTGTTTATAGTACATTGGTCATGTTATATTGCACTGTGCAGTCAAAAGTATACACAGAATTTTATAATTTGATCATAGCACTTACTGTCTTGTGAATTAATTCTCATGTATGACTAATACAAATCCCTGTTGAAGATTAATTAAAACCCAAAAGATGAAACTGTGGCTGAGGTGATGGTGGGTGCACACAGATAGCCCTGCTCAGGCTTGTGCCATCACTCAAGCAGAGTTGGAAGCAGCTGTTGGCAAGTGTGATGTTGTACCCCAAAGCAGGCCTGATGGACTGGAGCTGTTCCCTCTCCTTATCCCCTTCCCCAAGCTCACTCCCCTCTTTTCACTGTTGCAGAACTCGCTGCCTGACCAGTCCTCGGCACCTGAAAGCGAAGCTGTTGGTTCAGGGTTTGCTCCTCCACCTTTCCCTCCAGTGCGACCTCCGTTCATGCCTATGGATCCCAGAGGGCCGTTCATGAGACGAGGACCTCCTTTTCCTCCCCCTCCTCCTGCCGGCATGTACGGACCACGGGAATGTTTTCCAGTACGAGACTTTGGGCTTCCGCGCCCTCCAATGCCAAGTACGTAGCTTCTCCCAGCATTTCCTTCTCTGCAGGCAGGGAGTTATCACACTGGGTGAACACTTAAACCTTTATGGGCACATACTGCTTACAACTGGGAGCATCTTTTCTGGTGAAGGTTATTTGTACCCTTTCTTCTTCACAGTAGCTCATACTTTGAGCAGCCTGGTCTAGTAGGAAGTGTCCTTGCCCAGAGCAGGGGGGTTGGAACTAGGTGGTCTTTAAGGTCCCTTGCAACCTAAACCATTCTATGATATTGATAATATTTTCACAAATATTAGCTTTGGCTGACAAATACGCATACACACACTGTCCAGCACTTAAAGGGTTCTTTTTTGGGGTAGAAAAGCCAGTAGATTCTTACTTTAATCTTTTTCCTCCTACAAGGTTGCGTCATAAAGTTCCATCCTTTAGCTTGGAGGTATTGCTGGTGTCCACACAAAAGCATGCTATTTGGCACGCAATTACTTGTTAATTGATTTTCTTTGGAGTTTGCATTAGTGGAGCAGGATTTGTCAGACTGAAGGGCCGTTTCTGCCTCTTGCTGTTCTCAGCTTAACCTGTGAAGAACTGAACAGTTATTTTCCAAAGTAGCTGTGAGGTTGTACAGCTCGGGGCTGCCACCGCAGAGCAGAGGTGATGGTGGCAGCAGCCCAGTGACAGCAGTGAGTGGCTGTTCCTGCTGCTGTGATATTGATGGTAACTGCCCCGCTCTGATTCCTTCACAGTAAGAACCCCCTTTCCCATGAGATCTTACCCTCACTATCCGCCGCCACGACCCGGATTTATGCCGCCACCACCCCCTCCTGAACACAGAGCTGAACCACCTCAGTCCAGCCCATCCCCTGCAGAACCACCCGAACCACCACAGGAGACCTGACAGTCACAGGGGCAACGCGCTGTACCCTTCCTCTACTCCTCTCATGGCATCTTCCCTTCAATTCTCAGGATAGTACTTTGTAAATAAAGAATGAGATAAGTATGAATATTGTGAATAAGTGATTTCCACTGTACAATAGTCATTTTAAATTAAGTATTTCTAACTTGAGTAATCTCTTCAGAGGTGTATAAAAGTCCAAGCTGCTTTATCCTTGTTTAGCTGTACAGGGGATTCTCTGCATGCCAAAAGTGATGCTTGCTGCTTTATGGATAGAATGTGAAAAGAAATGGAAACAGTTAATAAAAGTCTACTGAAAATGGAGGCAGTGTCACTGTTCATGTGGTGCTGGGGAAGTAGCTGAAGTGCAGAGGAATTAACACTGCTCCCTACCACACACATACTCTGTTAATGACCTGGTAGGCAGCCTCTCAGAGCTTTGCAAAGTGGCAGTTGTCCCACCCATACAGAGGGAGTACAAGTCTTCAGATTTTAACACTGGCCTTTGGGAAGCTGGTGGGACCAAAAAAACCACTTCTAATTCCTTCAGCTCTGTCCTCAGGGAGCGGTTGGGATTTAGCAACAAACTGGACAGAGGATGGGGCAGGAGCTCATCCCAACAGCATACAGGCAATGAATCCTGCAAGGCAGAACTTATTTCTTGTCTACAACAAGCCCAGAAGCCAGTACACCCCATACATGTAGCAAAAAAAAAAAAAAAAGGCAACAAAAAGGGTCAAGAATGTGCTGCTGTGGCAAACATTTAAAAAAACCACCAAACATACATACCGTTTTAGACCTGAATTGTGTCCATGCATTTGGCTTCATAAAAAAGCAGAATTAAAAGTCATGATATAGTTTGCTGCTTGTTTCTTATAATTAATAATTTTGAATGCCTACAGAAGCATTTGGTGTGTTGTCTCCTCCTCCTCTCCCCAGGAGGTGACTATTTGCTGCTTCCCTTGTGCACCGCCCGTGTCCCCGCAGCCAAGACCTGGGATGGGGACCCAGCCTGGATCCCTTTTCCTGACTCCTGGGCAGTCCAAAGACTTCTGCTGGAAGCCGTTGGCTCTTCTGGCAGTTCAGCTTCAAATGGAAACCCGTGTCATTACTCAGAGTGCGGGCAGGTGGTAAGGGACTCTTTAAGATAAATAAAGGAGGAAACTTTTTTTAGCCAGCCCCTGCCAAAACACAGCTGCCACCCCCCCGCTTCTCTGCACACACACGACCTGCAGTTTCAGCCTCTAATACAAATGCAGCCACCACACCCCATAATGAGCAGGTCGGAAGAAAACCCTCCAGCCCACTTCTTTTTAATTGCTCAGGTCAGGTCTGCCAAGGGAAAGGAGCTTTTTCTTTCTGTGGCCCCCACTTCTACCGCTACTGCCACAGAGACTCATTTCAGCCGCAGAGCTCTCCCATGGCTCCTCCTTCCAATTTATTCTCCATCCTCTTCCTCATTGAGTCCTCAAGGGACATTTATAGGCCTCTGTACTCAAGCCATCCAGCAACAAATTGGACAACAGACTTTGTAAAGCATCACCAGTGTTAAGCTAAACAGCCACTAAAACAATTTAACTCAGCTGTTGCATCATTTTTAGCCAATCAGTTGCTTTCTAAAGGCTCTAAGTTTGCCGAAAGGCTTCACCAGGATTCTGAAAGGGACGATGTGGTTTTACCCTCGCCCTTCCTGTCAGTCCGAGGACCAACCAGAGCTGCCAGCTGTCACCTTGTCCCCGTGGGCAGAACCAGGGGAGAGCACTGAGGTCCTCAGTTCGACAGTAACTGCCACCAGAAGAACCCTTTTATCCAACTCACACTAAGATTATATATGTAGCTATATCTTTATGAACAGTGTTTGCTCTGTGTGGGTTAAATACTTGTTCTAGCTTGTAACGAAGTTAACTGTCTGCAAAAAAAATCCATTCTTCCTCCACCAAAACAATCTGCTCTGTGCCCACAGAGATCCCGGCAGCTGCAGGCAGCTCAGCAGTAGGCTGGGCTGAGGCGGGACAAGCCCCTGGAGAAAACAGAATCATTTCAGACTTCCCCCCCCCAGTAATAGCCCACAATTTTATCTGCAGACAAGCAATTTTAAAACAAGCTGGGATTTACGCCCTGGTGCAGTAACCCCACAGAGGTGTTTAGAGGGGTTTAAGGGAGAAGGGTGACACGAGCGCCCATGGGGTGAAGCCCTTGTCCCATCCCCTCCAAAAGAAAAGGCATCTGGTTTTAACAAGGGAGGGCTTGCCTTCCAGCTCCCTGCTGCTACATGTAGGACACAGCAAGACGAGCTTGACATCACCGACTCTTCAGGAAAAAAACAAGGAAAAACCACACACACAACACAATCTAAAAATCCCCTTTGGGATGACACAAACTCAAAGTCATTTCAGAGTCCCAGGGAGCGTGGCCCCACTCCAAACACACCTGCACTCTCCCCAGTAGGACCATCTGACCTTTCCTAACACTTGATTTCCAATTGCTTCAGCCCCTTCCCCCTGGCATCGCTAACTCAGGTTACTGCTAAAAATACACACAACCAACAAAACCAGCTCTTACTTATTTCTAAGAGCACAGCACCATCAGCAGCGTGTTGCTCCAACGCCACTCCAGGCGTGGGTTTCACCACTCTCTTCACGCCTCGCTGGGCTCCCCGTAGGTGTAACACACACGGACCACTATCATCTTTCTTAATTACACTGACTCGGGGCCTGGAACAGGCGCCGTTCCCAGGGATTGGACCTCAGACCACAGGGAAAGGCAGAGCAGGAGTAACCACTACCCCTTGGTACAGCCGGCTGTAACCGCAGTGAGTGGGACTGCGCATCTCCCTGCCATCCGCGAGTGGCCCCTTCCTCCTGCTCTCTATCTTACCTCTCAAGATTAAGTTAATTAAAAGCAAGGCGGAAATTAGGTTAGCCTAAAATGAGAAACACATTTACGTAACAGAAAACAGGTAAACAAGGCACTTTCCACAGTTACCCACAGGGACACAGCGCTCGCCGGAGGGACAATTAACATCCTGCACCTCTGTTCAACCTGGAGGCCACGGCATCCCCTTCAGGAAGCTGCACAGACAAAGAGCCAAAAAGTTTGATCACTTTATGACCACATTTAAGGACCAGATGACGCTGACCAATCCCCTGGCAGATTTAACTGCTACAGAAACCTCCCTCCTGAGGCTGAGCCCTGAAAGATATTGAGACTAAGTCCCTCTACTTTACCAGGACACAAAAAGCTGTTATTTACCTTATTACCCCTTCAGCACCTCGGTAAATGACCTCGCTTCCCCACTTGAGGAGACTCAGCAGACCACGCAAACGACTCTCACACTTGGTAGCGGTTTGGAGGACCAAAGAGATGAAGCCGAGCAGCTCAAACTGAGCACTCTGTGCCAGGAGGGGATGGGGGGGACACCCCCAGCAGCCCCCCCAGCAGCTCTCACTGCTCACCCAGGCACAGCTCCCACTCCCAAAGCACCGCTACGTTCCCTGAGCACGGATAAAACGGCAAACCGAAGCATTTGCAGGTATTCATCATCTATTTAATAGTGGGACACCAAAGAAGTACTACACATTTTTTTCTTTTTTTTCTTGAGCACATTAGATTTTGATTTAAGCAATTGCAACGGAGGCAGGAATTTCTCAAAAATAGTCTTCTATATTCTACAATCCACAGTTTACTGTATCAGTCCAATAAGTCACATCATGATAAACTGTTGGTGCTAACTGGCCTGATAGTCTGATCTTTAGCAAAGCATCCTTCCCCGTCCTCCACCCCCCAAAATGTTGACAAAATTCAGCCAAATTAAAAAAAAAATAAAATATTACTGTACGACTTATTTTAGACTCTTTTGTTGACCTAAACACAACGGGAGCTACCAGTTATACAGAGCTTATGAACGATGTTGCGTTTTAATTCTAGAAATCTTCATGCTGATACAATAAAGTATTTTATACAGCGATCAATTTTTAATGCTTTATTCATTGATTAAAAGAATATACATTTAACATAAACCATACAACATCAGTCATCAATTCAAACATTCAGCTGGTTTCCTTACATTTTCTGTCAGGAGTTTTTTTTTTATCTGATCACATTTATAAGATAAAATCTCACCACATCTGGCATATACACACACTGTGCCAGTGGATTCACTCTACTGATGTACATATAAAATCCGCATGGTATGTGCTCACTGGAGACAAAACAGCGCACACCTGTCAAAAGGTCATTTTTAATATAAGATGGTAAAACCATTTGTAAAACACATATAAACTTTTTCCATAAATAGAATCATATCTGGACATCTGTTGCATAAATTGTGTTTTCCAAAGCTTACAATATAGCAGCCAGGTCTCAGCACTGCTGGGCACCCACGTTGGCCACTTACTTTATTATTGCAGACTGTCCTTTAAACATTAAATGCACAACATTCGTACCACTTAAAACTGGGGTCAGGTGGAAGTCTCACAGAGACCACGTCTGTACCGCGGTTGCCCTGAAACAGTTAAATCGGCTTTTAAAGCCTCTCAGATATAACAAGATTTTAAAACATACTTCATGGAATGTTCTTCATGCATCATAGCAGCTCATACCTGTGATAGAACAAGCTTTGTATTTGTTTCCTTTCCTTCCTTTACATTCACTATTCACAGTGAAACAGGTGCATGTTTGTTAAGAGTTCTGAGGTTGCTGACTGAGCCACAGCACAGCTGTGTACCACAGGTCGAAATTCGACCTTATATATTACAATCTAGCAGTATCTGGCTGGCCAGAAGTTGGCCTGCCCCTGCCAGCATGTGGGCACTTCTTCGTTTTTAATCTATTCTTTGGCAGCTGACACAGGCGCTGACAGAGAAAATCCAGTGACTCGGTTGCTAGGGATTTCACGACTAATGTTTGTTTGCAGGTGTTACCTTTGTAGCCAAGTCTTCACTGTTATGTTTTTACCTCATCGGAGTGCACGTTCTTGGTTGGTTTTTTTTGTTTTGTTTTTTCTTTTTAAACTTTGGCCCAAAGCTAACTTTTTAAGGAAGATGACAGAACACAAGAATAAACGAGGAGGAGTTTGCAAGGAATCCCAAAGACTACAGCTCATGGAGTGAATCTGTTTAAGTAAGTGCAGGTACCTGAAAAGCTGGTGCTTCCCACCGCTGCTTAACAGCTAAGAAAAGCTGGGACTGGGCCTTCAGTCACGCTTCACAATCTGCACGTGAAATAAAGCCAGGTGAGAGTCTTACAGCCAACAGCCCCGGAGAGACTTCTCTTCCTTTAAGCCTATTAAGTAGCGTGCTACCAGATTAAGCACACAATGACAGCACAGAAATCCACTGGGCTATGGATATGGGTATTAAAAAAAAGAAAAAAAAAAAAAGAGTTGGCTCCTGAGCACAGAACTCCGATATAATAGAAAAATAATTCCAAATGCAGTTACTCAATAGAAGTAAAGTTAGCCGGCAACCTCAGACAGCCTTCGGCTGCATCTCTGTAAGGTTTGGTAGACAAGTCCATTAACCGTGAAAACCCTAAACACTGCCACTTTCAGCTTCTAAACCAATACCCGACTACGTTCTTTGATCAAGAAGTAGAATACACATATATAATTCTATATAGCTAATACTGATTAAACACAGCACAAAAGGGGTTAATTCACGCTACTGAAAAAACATAATAGGACCCTACTTGCATATGTAACCACAGGAATTGTAAATAAGGAGCTAAATGCCTTCACTGAAGCTTTGCATCTCTCTGTAGAAGTGACGGGTTGGCTCAGTGAAGACACTGAGCAGCTCTATGTCCATGACCGCGTGCCAAGGCCGACCCAACCCGAGAGACACCTGCTCAATGAGATTGTGAACTGGATCCACATCCTGATCAGCCAGTTCTCCTTGGTCGAAATCAATGCTTTCTTCTGTGACTTCCAGGACTTTCAGGTCAGAGCCACGAAGACGAGCAATTGCTATGAGATTATGAGCCCAAACTGTGTAACCTAAGAGGGGAAAGAAAAGAAAGTTTTTGTCATTTTGGTACAAGGCTTTTTTTTTTTTTTTACTGAATTACTTAATACCAGATCATCTCGACATCCTTCCCAACCTATTTTGTCATCTTCCATCTGGCAGAATCCCCCACAACATTTTGTTGTTGTTGCAAGTCATAAAGCTCCATTTTATATTCTGATTAAGGAAGTATCAAAAATATTTCAGGTCATTTGATCAAACTTTTCTAGATCTAATTTCTTCACTATTTGTAGAAGAGTGGACTTCTTTACTCCAAGTCAAATTACATCTATAAGTTCAAACCTCCTATGATCTACTTTGTAGTATAAATAAATAGAATGAAAAAAGTGAGTAATCAACTATTTTAAGCAAATGTATAATAGGACTGCTTGTGCTAGAAAAAATTGGCTTGCTTTTATTGCATTAAAGATAGGAAGAGAAAAAAAAACACAACAAAAGAAAGCAAAACAAAGAAAACAAACAAAAAACCCAATGCACACAAACCTGAAGCCTCTCAAGGAAATAGGTTGCACGATTAAAAAAAAAGATTTACATACCTCTCGTTATTCTGTCTGAGATTAAACATAATTACAAAGCTTCCCTCCCTTCCCATTAGTGCATATTGGCATCCCTCTTTAAAAAAAAAGACCTACTCCCCAGTTACCTGTCAGCTTTCTGTACCCTGGCTAAGGCAAATGCTGAGCTCCTCCTTATTCAGCTGCAAACCACAGATGATCTGGGAACTTCCCTTTTTGGGAGCTCTGCCAAGTCAGCCCTTCCATTGCAAAAGGGAAGGCTCATTTCTGCCTCCATCATCACTCTCACAGGTGCTAAGCCTCTTGGTGAGATGCCCACTTAGATTTCAAGTAAAGCTGCAGTCTGCACAGTATTTGAACTGGGCAAGTAAAGCTGCTGAGAAATAAAAACTAACTGGTTTGGTCTTCAACAACGCACTTAACATGCTCTACATCATAACGTATCAAAACAAGACAGCTAGTTAAAGAATGAAGAAACATGTCAAAGTAATAAAGGAGAATTTTTAATTCTGCTTCCTTTTACTTTTTTCTGTTTGTCTCTAAGATTTCCTGTAACTATGTTGCTCAGGGTAGGTTTTCAACAACAAAGCCTGCACACATCTGTATGGCTTGTTTCTGGTATATTAACCATTAGAAACGCATGAATTCCCACAGTTTTCATGTGCTGATACTTCTCCTCCAGCACAACACAGAAGATGAAGCTGTCAACAAGGCTCCAGGACATTAAACACAATGGAAAATTCCACCTGTACAATGACACTCCCCTCTCAGGATAACACCCTCCAGTTATCTTGATCATAAAGGAATTTACCCAAGAAAACCTTGCCAAAAAATGCAAGAATAAAGGGAACAACAACTGCGGTTAAGTCCCTTGTGCCATCCTTGTGGTCCAGGTATATGGCTTTTGCTACAACTTTTCAAAGTCAGATCCTCTGTGCTCTGGAACAACCATCTTATTCTCAACTTAATCTCCCTTTAAATTAACTCTCCTTTCAAAAATTTTGCCTGAAGTTTCTCAGTAACTTTCCAGCAGTCAAAAAGCCTCTGCCCAGCTGAAGTGTTCAGGAGGCAACAGCAAATGATCACCTCACCACAAGTACCACTGAACAACACATTCACCACAGGCAGCAGCATTATTTGTTTTGTCTTGCTAGCAAAAACTTCAACTCTCATAGGTAACACAGTATGTTTACAACACAAAGTCTTGAAAAGCCACATGAAATAGCCTTCTTTCAAGGAAGAGGGGGAAAAAAAAAAACCCAAAAAGGCTTCAGCACCCATAAATGGGCTGTGCTTTTCATTCACAGTGCCAGATCATACTACTCTGACTATCCTGCTGTCTCCATCCCATCACAAGTGGCTACACACTCTTCACACCCCTCCTTCATTCTGCAAGAATGTATTTAATATCCTTCAACCATCTTTCCTCTGCTCCTGAAGATGCTATCTCGGTGGAAAGATGATATGACTTCCCACAAAAGACAGAAGAGAATCTTGAGGCCCCCAAGGAAAAAAACTGTCCTCAGGGTATGTTTTTCCCTTCCCCTTTTGGTTAGTGACCAGTGGCAACCAAAACTGTATGTAAATCAAACCCTTTTTCATAGTAAACGAATAGCAAAAGAGGGACAACAGAAGGAAAAAAAAAAAAGAAACCACCAGAGAATTACTGGGAACTGAGGAGTAACCACTCCAGGAGACAGGACAAGAAACCTGAGCAGTTACATATAAAGAGAATTATGGCACCTTGAATAAAACGACCATTTTTTCCTGAAGGAAGCTTGACTGTGTCATGAGGAATACGACAAGTAGAGCCAGAAACCATTATTTGGTAAGCCTCAAGGATTTTTTTAGTAGAAGACAGTGGAAAAACTTTTTCTAGCAAATACAGCAGGACCTTCTGACTTCAGCCAATGGAAATCTGAATGCACAACCTTTGTGCTGAAGGTGTCTCCTGTTTGTGCTGAATGACTGGAGATTTACTCCCCCCAGCAGTCTGAGGAAACGCATTCCTTCTTATGCAACACAACACAGAGTCATCACTTAACTCCTTCATGCTGCGGCAAACTGATTCCAGCACAAACAAACAGAACTATTCTGCATTATTTCAGTTTCAGGTGCCTTGAAATTTGCCAAACAACTGTAACCTCTAGCAAGCACCGTGCTGATGACAGAGCTGAATAAAATGCACACTTAGGGGTTTTTTTTCTCTGCAGTTATATCACAAATAAATATGTGGGCGAAACCTAGCTCTGGCATTACTGGTGAAACCGATGTACTCAGTGAGGCAACCTCCTCCACGTTCTATTGTTCAGCCTCCATCTGCTGGCAAAGTCTTACCAAACTGGGAACAGACTTCCTCCCCTCAGCCTTGGGGCACTTAATCCATGTTATTTGCAAACAGGAAGCTCGATCTAATCTTGCCAGCACATGAGCCCACAGTAAAACAGCGAAACCAGCCACTTGGTGGAACTTGCACAGTGCTGACCACTTTCAGGATAAGCCTCCTGGAATGCTCAATTCCTAGTTATCCTCATTTCTGTGAGCAATCTAATTAAATCCTATGTGACTTCTCAGCAGAAGTTAGTAAGCTACAAGTATGTTTAGAACTCATACACAATAAACACCTTCACATTTTGAAGCACGAAAATACCAGTATAAGGTTTAACTACTGCACGTATAGCAACCGTGCAGTAGACTCTTGAACAGCAATCTACTGAAACACATCACGATTAGAAAGGCTGAAGCCTTGCAAGCATTTCAAAGTCACATACTGTGCTCATGCAACGTATTACCTACCATGAACAGCCAGGAGAGAGAGTCTTGTGCACCTCCAGGCTAATAAGACAAGTGGATCTTCATTCCGGTTGTCGCTAAGATCAGGGAAGCCAGACATATCTATCACATCATTCATTAGTATAAAATGAGTGAGGAACTTGTCATACTGCCTGGATATGAGGTCAACAACAGCCCCTGAAACACAAGTGATGTAGCTGTCAAAGTGAATCCTCTCTAGGGGGATACTGGGCTTAAGAATCCTTAACATATCATCACTCTTGACATCAAAAGCCATTATATAGACCCGAAGATTGGTGCTGTTGCGAGTCAGCGCCTTCCAATTCTCATCTTCTGGCATGCTGTCCAATGACTTGTGCATTATGGAAACACTATGGACCAGGAGAGACAGTCGATGCAAAGGCACATGGTTGCTGTCAGCCAGGACTCTTGCCATTTCAGCTGTAAAATCACAGAAATCCAGAGCGAGCGAACGCAGATTCACAAAGCGCTCCAATTCAACCGCAGTGATGAGAGTGGTGTTACCAGGGATGTGGTTGTCCAGTAAGCTCAGATGTTCCATGGTGTTGGCTATGGGGTTTGATAAGGAGGACAATGATGTGGGAGTTACTATTTGCAGCATAAACCCACAAGACAGCCATTTCAATTGCCTGCTATTGCCTAATATCTCTTCAAACAGCTGTTGTATTCTGCAAGAAAACAAAACAGACAATGATCCTATTAAACATGGTTTAGTGTTACAATTGCATAGCATTCTATTTTTTTTATTTGAGAATTCTTCTTCTTTCATTTAAGGCCTTATTCTGCAGGAAGGTGCTATTATTATCATTCTTGCTAACTACGAATTCTAGAACCTGACTGCAGACCTCCCACAGCAATTTAACCTTCCCTGCACTTAAAAGGTTAAAACTGTAAACTATCTTGAGAAAAATTATGTACTTTGTCTTTCAAGAAGCAGAGGCACACTATGAACCTTCATTTCATGTATTTCTCAGCACGTATTTAACACCCTCCCACATATGTTTTAAGGTTATGCAAATAAGAAAACCCGTAATGCTTTTAAAACACAGCTCTTGTTTTTAAAAACAGCGTTTCATATTTGCTAACCTCTCCAGAACTGCAAATTCAATATGGAAAAAAAAAAAAGAGCCATTTTCAATGAAAGGTTGCAGAAACTTGGCTTTGAGCATAAGTTAGAATCATCTGAAACTACTTGCTTGACTTTGCTTATTAAAGAGTAAAGACCAAACATATAAGATGAGCCTTTAAATAACTCTTAATGTACAGCTAACTGGATTTTCAAGTGTTAACAGGTTCAGGTTTTATCAAAACAACATGGACTTGGTAACATTTCAATCTCGGTTTATTGCTGCCAGAATCCTCATGCCATTTATTGTGCTGCATGACTATCATGCACTTATTCAGAGACATCCCACCTCTCCCACCCCTTTATTTTTTTTTTGAAGGAAGGGATGTTCTTCAGGTTAGATATTTAATTCAGGAAGGGAACAAAATACATTAAGATAAGATTTTTGAATACTAAATTCAAATAGTACAGTCAAAGCCTACAAACTTTCTCCGAATAATTATTTTTCCAGTCTTCATCCCACAGCTGCTAAGGCCCAAAAGAATCCTCGTGCCCAAATGACAATTGTTCTTTGAGCATATACATTCTAGGACACGTGTCGATAAAGAGTTTGATCTCAAACCCTGGTCAACCAGAAAGAAAGATCAGCATTTAAGGGAAGTAACTGAGCCAGGCTATGGCAGGTCCTTGAAACACAAAGGAATAAAATGCAAACACTCCAGAACTAATTAACAGAATTCTTTGTGCCCCAAAATCGAGTGATGGTTTGCAGAAAATACTTTTCCACTGTTTTTATGAATATCTGTATGCTTTATACATCTAAGCAAAACAATGTTATTAAGTTATTATTCTCATATATCTTTAATCAAGATAACGTCCAGACAAAATTAAAGGCTTATTTAGCCCAGTATTCTGACTGACAGCAGATAAACACTAACATCTTGAGAACTGCAATAAAAAGAGGAAATTATGTAGGCATCTCTCTCAAATACCTCCTCAGTTTTCAAAAATTTCTCACTCAGACCTCCTGAGCCAGAGGTGCCTTTCTGTACTTAGTAACCCTCAGGGACCTCACTTCTACAAATTTATCCAGGCTCCTCTTTGATCCAAGTAAGATTTAGCAACTGTAACATCCAATAATAAAGAAATCTGCAGTGCGATTCCCTCCTCTTCTCGCTTGCTCTGAACATGTCACCTACTACCTTTGATGCCCCATAATCCTTCTGTTGTAAGAAAGTTAAAAGATCAATCCTTATTCATCCTTTCCCTCTGCAAATCCTTATTCATCCTCTCCCTTGCCTGCATGACCTTTCTTCCTTCTCCTGAGAATGTACTGGGTTTGCAAGGCCTGACTTCTCTTTGTAAGTGGAGAAGCTGGTGTGGTTATTGTAGTTATCTATTATAGACCTCAGAATAACTCCCAGGCTTTTTCTTAGTATAGTCACTAGTTTTAAACATTTCATTTCTATCCAGATCCGAATACTTTTTCTTTTAAACTGAGGACTGGCAACCGCAACACAAATTAAACACAGTTTTAAACAAGTCAAGAGTCACAGATAGTGTAGTTTGGCTGTTTTATTCCTAAATTCTTTTACCATTCAGATGAACCCTACGTGATCACGGCAATGTCTGTTTCGTAATTATTTTTGCCAATGCTTAAATTGAAGTCAGATTCTCTGACAATCCCCCAAAGAATTTTACCACAGGAACCTCTCTAATTTCTTCCAATGAACAAAGACTCTTCCCTCTCCCCATACACATCTACAAAAGGTGCTGCAATGGTTGCAGCAATGGTATAATTTATTTTGTAATAGTCCAAGTAGCACTTTTAATATTTTACAGAACAATTGAAAAGATGATGACAAATCAATTTTGAGATGCTCAGTAGAATACCACCATCTATGTATCTCCCTGCACTAAAAATCTGTTTAAATTGTGCTTCTGATATGACTTAAACCTCTAAGCTTCTAAGAGCACTGTTCTAGTACTCACACAACTTAATAAGAAATACGATACAGAACTCTGCAGCTGTAGGGTGGGTTCTCTCCCCTGTGGGAATTGCATTAACTAACTATTAAAAACAGAGATAATGACTCAATGCTATCTACACATCAACTTTTTAGTGCAAGCACCAACATATTTATACAAGTATTTAGATTTGTGCTGAGAGTCTACGTCTTAGCAATGGGTCCTAAAAAAAACTTGCCAGCCACCTTCCCCAATTCTTTGTCAATTTAATAGAAAACCATCAAACATGTCAATAGAAAATATTTAATAGTTATCATTTTTTTATTGTTTTTAATACTGGCTTTATGCAAGGTGAGAATGGAAGCACAATATAAGCCATCTGCCATTAGTTTTAACATACTTCAAATAAATTTTTCAAACACCCCAATGAGCTTTTTCCTCCCTTGCAAATTCTTACATACATCCTATTTTTCATAAACCGACTGCATCTAACTGGAGTTTACAAAAATAGTTTGAACTGTGTTCTAATAATTTAGACACATTAAGTGAATTTTTAGGAATTAACATCTACTTCATTACCACATTAACTTTTACTTCAACTACCTAGGGTGTAGCACAATGTGTATCCCAACTTCGACATGGTTATCTTAAAGCTCTCTTACAAAACTGAAGTTTAAGCAGGGTTTAGTAAGCACAGCAAAAAATACAAGCAGAACTCAGCACTTAGAAGAAAGCAACACAACCTAGTGGTGCCTCAAGGAGCGTGCTTCATTGCTGCTTCCTGTAAGCAGCAATTACAGGATGTTTACCATCCACCTGAAACCTACAAATGATCATACTGGGGCAAACTATTTAAAAAAAAAACCAAACTCAAAATCAATTACTTTCACAACTAATGCCCCAAATGGCGCTTTCAGCCGGAGGACAGACCAAAGCCTGACTAGACAGGCCAAGTTAGTGTTTAAGCCCCCAAACCAGTCCTGACCAGTACTGAAGCACATCGATGGCCCTGGACAGAAAACAAGCATATTGCTAAGGTCCATGTGGAGCCCATTTGTTTAATTAAGGACTATCAATCAAGATGTTTTGTTTAATAACAGAGGATAAACTGGTTCTTTTGGAAACCAAACTATCTGAACCAGAGGGATCAATCACAGGAAGCAGATTTCAGAAAGCCAAAATTTTAAACAACAACCCTTTGTGCAACTCAAGACAAATGCATTGTTTATAATTTAGTCATTACTGTTGGGGAATTCAGCAGAAAGAGAATTTCAGAAAGTAACTGGGGACACCTATGCCATACAGAAAAAGAACAAGCATTACAAACCCATGCTGATCACTGCAGAAGTACATTTTTGACAACTCAACCCAAAGCCTCCCCTCCCTCAGAACGACCCTTGGTCTTAACCTTGGGGAGCATCCTAACGGTTCTGCGCTACCCGGGATCTCACCCACAGTCTGTTACACCCAGCTTGATGCTACGGACTTAAGGAAGTGTTACATTTTCTTCCCTGACTGCTGCAATTCCAAGAATTTCCTGAAACGGCCAGTAAGGTTATCACCATATCGGTTCCAAAAATCCTCAACTACCAATAACACTGTCTCCAAAGGTTGCTCAATGTCTTTCAGTGTTATTTATCAGCATCCAAGTTTTGCAACTGAACTGATGCAAATCCCAGGTGCAAAAGACAAGAATAAAAAGCCATGAAGCGCTAGTGCTACTGCTAGTGCTGATGAACTTGAGAACACTGAATAAAACACTACCAGCTTTCCCTTAATTTAGAAGGGGACTAGTAGGTCCCAAATACATTGTTTTATTCTAGGAAAAAAACCAAACAGAAAACCACCCAAAACAAAACAAAAAAAGCAAACAAAGGTAGCATTTATTTGCTCATTCCAAAACGTGCAAAGGTCAATATTCACCTGAAAGACTAACTTGAAATGAGATAATGAATTTTGAATGGTTTAGGGCTCTAAAACGTTCATACTTATTTTTGTTATTTGTCTGAAGAAATCCTTAACCATGTACTCAGCTGAGTAAACATCTGCTTAGGTGGCTCTCTTCAAGTCCCTTGGCAAAGATTTGATTATATATTTATGTTTTCACAACAAAGGATATGAAAAAAGGAGCTTTTACTGAATCAGCCTTTTTCCTGCATACAGCACTACAGTACATATGTTAAATGGAATCCCAAATTGCTCTAAATTCTGCATTCTAAGCATAATGGATGACAAAAGACACACATCTGCATTTGCAGTGTTCGGCAAATTTAAGTCAGGACCAAACATTTAGTTCCATGGCTGTGTTCACATACATACATTGATCTGATAATATACCTAATACTAGTTCTAAAAACACTCTAAAAAATAATAAAGATCTAGAGTGGCTGTACTTCTCCCAGCCAAGCTACTGGCAGAAATATGTTTTAACTGACACAAATTAAAATGATGGTATTCAGTTTTTATCTATGTAGAATGTTTTAGCAATACTGCTAAAACAGTTAACTTGGCATCATTCCCTCTGTGGTAATTTATTCCAGAAGCCAGTAGCTTTTTACACTGTATTTATTTTTTTTCCAAAGAAGAATAATTAGATATTCTTATTATACACATTCAAGGACAGTACTGTAACATAATTATGGCAAGCTAAAATACACCTCTGAACTAAACAAGCATGTTGTAAGCTATGATCTTCCAAGAATTCTGCAAATACATAACCTAGTCTGGAAATGGAACTTGAAATAAGTTGTTTGTGTTTATGCTCTCTTTCAAGTTCACTCGCTACACATCCTCAATTCCTGCTGAAATACAATAGATTACTTCCTTTTCTAATTTTTTCATGTACAGCAATAGTAGAGGTGCTGGTACCAGCCCCTCATCCCCCCTCCCCTTTTGTTCCACTAACATAATATTGTTTCTAGAACACAATGAAAAGAGGAAAGAAAGGATTCTCACCCTGCTGAGAAGGAAGAAAAAAAAAAAAGCCACAGAAACAGACTACTTCATGTAAATATTAGGAACAGAAACCAACTCAATTTAAGAAGTTAGATTCTCATCCTATTAAAAAATTTAAAACTTTCTTAGTCACATATTTCAGGCATTAAAATTTGTGTTATCAGTTTTTATTATTTTAACATATTTGATAATTTACAAAGATAACTTACTGCTTAATCTTTTTGCCATCAGGGTCAACCTTGCCGAGGTATGTGTTTGATATACTTCCATGTTGCTGCAGAATGCTTATATCCCCAAAGAGACTTAACTTCTGGAGGTTCCTATGAAACGACAAAACAAAAAGGAATCTGTATACAAAATTAAAACACTGTGAGGAATCGTTCTGAGTAAGACAAACATAGGCAATAAGAACACCTTACTATATGGAACACGTAATTCAGGCACATATGGAACTACAAAAAACCAAGACTGAAGTCTAAAGGGGAAGAGGACTATACAAACTGCTGAATCCAGCTGTAAAAGCAAATGCCAGTTTTCAGTCACCACAGGAGTATTTTCAGCAGGCCCGTGCCATAAAAAAAAAAAAACAACAAAAAAAAAAACCAAACACCTTACAGCAGTGCTTTCAATGCACTTTTAACACACATGTTCCAAGGATTTAAGTGTTGCAGATGAAAACATCAAACACCTATTCCTTTTAACATTTGAAGCCCAAGTTGAACACAACTGCAAACCGTGCCTGAGCACTTACATATTACAGCTGGGTTACAAATGGGAACCCAAACCTGCATCAATCGAGGCAACACAAGCCTCAGACAGGAAAAATGAAAGCTCCCCACACCCTAATCAGTGTCTAATTTCTGTGATACCAAAGTAGGAGAAGCTGTTCTCATACTTCCCATCAGCAACCAGAAGAGGAGAAAAGCATTAGTGGTCCACCACAACATATAATTTTAATTTTTAGAAGGGATGCCTAAAAAGAAGTGAAATAACTACCTCCTCAGTGTGCTAGACAGTCCGTTTTCCTTTCCCTATTACAGTTCATTTCTCTGACTTGCATCTTTTCTATTCTTAAAAAAAGATCAATTGAGAGATACAAAAATTACTGCAGTTTCAGAGTAGCTGCGTAGCATTCACTTTTAAGATTTTAGTTTTATTAACTGACTAAGTTTCAGGTCAGCATTTTTTTTACTTATACATGCTGCAAATTAGACTTACTCCTAACATGCAAGGACTAGTCTGCACTTGGTAATTAACGTGGCAGAAACTCCAGTTTCATCACAAATGGGTTAAATTCACCTTAAACAGTAGATGCCAATTAATGTGTAGCTGACAATTAAGTGAGTTACATAAATCCTTATTTCTGCTGTCTTACAAATCATATGCTAATATTTTAGATCAGCTTTGACGAAAATGCAATACAATTACAGTGCTCGAAGCATGAGGAAGCTCTGGTGCCAGTTCACTACCTCCACAGGATGAGCTGATATTCTACCAAGAGGAGGGTGAAAAAAATAAAAATAATAAAATCAAGTAGCCAAGTTTTACTTTTTTTTTTAAAGTATGAATTGCAGTCTGTAACTGGTATCTAATATAACTCATTATTTACCTGTTCTGAAGTTCCTGTATTCGATAACCATGCACTAGTTTCCTGAAATCTATCCACTGTTGCCCCTGCTACTGTTATTCTATAGGTGAAGAAGTTAATAGCAAGATCCACGAGCTTCATATTGAGTCAGACAAGTACTGCAGCAAAATACCAAGATTTTACAACTGTTTCAGAAAGTCTAACCATTTAATATTTAGTTTTCCAATACGGCACTACTGCACTGACCATACATTAATATAAAGTGAGCCCTGACCACACGCTCAATATTGTGTAAGTCTGACTGAGGAAATGCCTAATCATACTGAAGAATAAGCTTGGCAGGGAAATCTGAAGACACTGGCACCACTGAGAGTATTTTGGGCTCTTCTTTCCTGAAAAGCTGTAAAAGATAGTCTGGTATGACAGGGAAAGCAGCAGAAGCCTCCACCTGGTGTGAAAGGCAGCGTTCACAGCCAATGCTATAATTAAGCTTTTATCTTCTGATCTCGGTGACTTAATTCTGAGAGCTGAGACAAAATGCAACCTTCAGAACAATTTTGAATCACCTGCATATTCACGTCACGCACAGGTCTTGTTATGTCCTACTCACACCCCCAGTGAATCCTGCTGTAGGCAGGTATTAATTCTAGAGCCACGGAACTACAGGACACATAAAACACCATTTACTAGTATCCCACATGTTTTTACTACATGTATGACTGCCATTTAATGTGCTTCAGAGACACACAGGAAAGTTCTCCACCTCAAAACTTAACCAATGAAAAGATCCAATTATTTTTCCATTCACAGCACAGCTATTGCCATCAACAAATCTGATCACAGTTCAACACAATATTAGATTTTTGCTACTATTTGTAGTGTTGTATAATCTCTATGGCATTCAGCTCACATCTCATATTTATTTCTGAGAGTAATAAAGTGATTGCTATTTAAATAAAATTATTTAGAAGTTAATTGTCATATTTTGCTAGAAGTCATGATGGCACCTGAATCCTATGTATTACCCATACACACAGCTGAGGGAGAACATGCATTTGGGGGGCGTTTCTAAACCATTTATTTTCCAATAACTCAAAAAACCTATCAAAACTATTAAGCTTCTTACTAGGCTCCATCTTCATTTTTGGTCAGTCTGTTTGAACACCCAATGAAAAAAGAACAGAACTGTCTTGCTTACATTCAACATGAACAAAGTGGGAAGGCACATATTGTATTATTATACTCGTTTTTGCCAGTTTTAGCTGCCTGTTTAAACCAACAGAAGAGAGCCATTAGAAAACCTCAAATACAGATGCAGTCTACTGTTTTGAGAGGTTCACCAGTTTTTGGCAGCTCCAAGATAGATACCGTACTTCACCAAGATACCACTGTTTTACTATAATCTGCATTTTTGTTTCCACAGCAAAGATCACACAGGCCACACAAATTAACATACTGCAGAGGAAGGGGAGGTGATGCAGAAATCACGACCTTCCTATCTTCCTTTATCAGCAGCCAGAGGGGAGGCCATACCTTGGGATTTCAGAGTTACATAAAAGAACACAGAATTTTCCTCCTGAACGATCAGCAGTCGGTTATTAGCTGCTGTATGCACTGAAATGACTCACAGAAAGTTTGTCGCCCTCCCACCTGCCTTCCAGAACTTTGTTTTGAAAGATCAATTTGAGAAGGTGCAGATTAAGTTCTCTTAATCACCACCAAGAAACAACTTGTCCCTCCTGATATTGTTACAGAACATTATGGCCACCCACCCCCCCCCCTTTTTTTTTTTTAAATAGAAAATAGAACCATCAACTGTTTAAGCAACAATATACTTTTGTATATTTTGCTTCATTTACTGCCATAAACATAACAGCACATGGTAAAGTCACAGACCACTATAATCGGTATTTTAGTACCCTTTAATTAAATAAATAATAGATTTCTAGAGCTCATCATGGTCCCAGTGCTATTAAAGCAGTATTTTGGGAGTAATATGCTGCCACCCACAAAATAAAGCTTATGGCAACTTGAGCTCTACCTCAAATATGAGGCAGAACTAGAATGTACCTTTTTGGATGATAACTGGCTGTCAGCAGTAAGACTTGTCAGAATACTATCAGTTGTTTTTAAACCGAGTTGCAGACAATGTTAGTTATTTCCTTAATTCCATCAGTATTAGCAAAGGTCGCTCAGAAATATTTTTTTGGAGACTTAATGTGCAGATTAGCTTAGAAATTGGCAATTTTATGTTGCACAGAAAGCATTTTTGTTAGCAAAAGTACACATCATTCTCCTCTACCCAAGACAGCATCTAGAAATAGCATTACTTTTAGTCACTACTTTTCTTACGTCCTGTGGTATTGTAAATCCTCCAGGAATTCTAGAGCCATCTAAAGTTTTTGGGTTTTTTTTTTTCCTGCAAGGAGGGAGGTTGTTACTGTATTGTTTAATAATAGATTTAAAAGCCTACAACAAGATCACACAGTTAAGAAACAGCATACCATTTCATAAAAGTAGATCTCCTCCTACCCAGCTCTGAAGTATAAGATGGAAGTTCTTTGAACTTCTCTGCCAAAAAGCTATCATAAGGGCTGACAGGAGTTATGAAAGAACCATCCTGTTTTAAACTTAATTCCAAAAGGAATGTACTTACAGTGATTCAGCCACCAGAGAAGTTACAAACGCTGCTGTTTCCATTATTTTGGAAATTACAATAGCCATCCCATGTACAATGATATACGGCAAACCCAGTAAGGAATTATTAATTATCTTTGAATTACAGATGAATAAACAGAAGCAGAGAAATAAAGTGACTGGACTGGAGTTATTGCTTAGACAAAAGTAAGCATCAAGCAGGTGACATGGCCTCAGGTTTAGACATGTGGTCACAGTGAAAACTAATTAGCAATTTGGCATAAGTTGATGCTCCTTCCTACCCCTTTTCAATGTCAAAAGTCGACTTTTGACTCGAGAAAAAAAAAAAAAAGGAGCTAAAAAAAAACCCCCAAAACCAAAAGAGCTCAAAACCAAAGTTCTACATGGAAACTAATCAGTTAGGGGTATTTACCTTGCAAGAAAAAAAAAACCACACATTGAACTAAACTAAAAACCTCGTCTGTTCAAGGAAAAGGAGGATTCTGTTCACAAAGTAAATAAAAGGTCAAGCATTAAATGTAAATCCCCCCCCTAATTTTTTAAATGTTCAGAAAAAAAAAAAGTCTGCTGTAATAACCAAGTACCCTGGGATTCCCAGTAACACATTATTCATTTCAAAATGAAAGAGCAGCATGAAAATTATTTGAAGACAGCAAGAAAGTATTCTAATGCAAAATCCTATCAAAGCTGGTAACTTTTCACACCTCTGGCTTACCACCAAGATGATACTCATCTACCAGAGAAACAACTACCTCTATACAGTATTTTACTGCAGTCCTGAGCCACGCTGCGCATACAGAATCTGAAAAAAAATTTAGAAAGCAAATGTCCTTGTACAAGTTTCACATAAGGCCATGTATACTAATCTTTTTTAAAAGAAAAAGTATACCAAAAGCCTTCTCACAAGGCATTCAATTTTGACAGCCTCATATTTTAGTGAGACAGAGGAAAAAAAAACAACCACACAGCATTCTAGTTTCTTTTCTACAAAACCCCCAGGCAACATCTCCTGCAAATACTATTTATTTTAAAATTCCAAGTTCATGTAGTGATATTTGTCTCTGATCAGATAATCACCAACACAGCTTCAACATTTTTTTCCTCTTAGGACATTAGCTGGATTCAACAATTAAGTGAAAGCTCCTTTAAAGGCAAGAGGCAGCCAATCAAGAGAGACAATCGTGATTTGCACACCGAGGATTCACAGGGCAAGAAATAAATTAAGACAAAGGTGAGCTGAGACCACCATTTTCAGCAGTAAGGTTTGTAACTCCGGACCATCGCAGTTGCGCCACAGGAAGTACCTGCTGGGCGCAAGAGAGCAGAGGAATTGAAAGTGAGACTTCACACACCACATTTGCATTCATCTCAAACCAACGAGGAATCACATTTAAAGTTCTCTTGCTACAGTTCAAAATAAAGAAGCAAAGAAGGCCTCAAACTACTCTCTAATCCCCCTGGAACCAAAGAGGGGTGGTGACCAGACCACGATTCAGTTGCAGGCAGCTTTCCCAAGGCCAACAGCAAGGTTTAATTCATCCTAAGGATACCCTAAAATACTTGCAGCTTTTTTTTCTTTTTTTGGATAGGAGAAGCTATATGCACACAGAGGGGAAATAATATTAACTGTTTCATATCCTAAAATCTGCATGGCTTTCCAAATGCATCATAACCTAACCGTAAGATCCTCACTTTCCTGTCCTGGATACTGACTAGAGGCCATATATTGGGATATCTGATTATTATCTTTTTTTAAAATATATTTATCTTGATCGCACCCACACACGGCAAAGAGAACACGAGCACTTTCATTTTAAAGAACCCCAACCAGAGGAAATCAAGCTGCTCAAGTTAAGTCCGTGAAAAAGCATCTTAAAACATCTTTAAAAGCATCTAAACATGTCTTAAATCCAAACCACAGGAAAAGATTGCTATTGTTTAAATTCAATTTGGTTATTTACGTCTCAAGTGGTTTTTTAACTTAAAAAAAAAGAAAAAAGCATAAAAACTTCATCCTAGTCAAAACGGAGTCAGCTCTCACTTTAGCAGGTAACACGAAAACTCAGCTTTTCAGCAGCAAAACCCCTCAGAGCTGGAAAGGGGAGAGTATTTCACTGGGGCCGGACTCCATCCCCCTCTGCCTCCAGGAAAACACCACTGCTGTAATTTCACACACACCACCACCACCCCCCCCACACACACACAGACGAGTTTCTCATGACGTTAATTATTTCGCAGCCAGGCATAAGGGGTCCAAAGCCCGTGAGCAGCGGCAGCGCTGCCGTGTCGAAGCGAGAAAAAGGTGCTTTGTTGGGCACCACATCCCACCTCCCGGCTCGGCTGAAGCTCCAGCCCCCCCCAACCCCTTCTTTCCAAAGGAAGGCGAAGTTTCTACCATCGTACACAGACGAGGCTTTTCCCTACTGTTATATTCTCCCTTAAACGCCGGAATACAGTAAAAATTTAAGGTAGTTTGCAGCCGCTCGGCCTGCCCCCCCCCGCTCCACCAGCGCCCGTCGGGCCTGCCCCCGCCGCCTCCCCTCAGCCTCCCGCCGGCCCGGGCGCGGCCCTACCCCCCCC